>NC_090451.1:139039177-139342207 GCF_031143425.1 Pleurodeles waltl
AGAAAACACAGGAAACAGTTTAAAAATCCAAAACCAATTTATAAAAATAGTTTATATTTTTATCTTTAAAATGACACAAAAACTATTAAAATCGGTTCAGGGGAACCGGAGATATGAATTTTTAAAGAATTATTACTTTTCTAGCGCTTAGAAACAAAAAAGCGCCAATCGGGTCATCTGGTTGCACCTCGACCGGGGCAAAGTCAAACTTTCAGGCCGACCGCGATGGAGCCCTGCTCGGCTACAGGTCGCGGGAGGCCTCGGTTAAAAAGTTACCTTCTGACTTAGTCTTTATTTTGAAGTTTTTCTTCACCGGGACGAACCTGCCAGTTGAATCCGACCTCCTGGAGCCCTTGTCCGGATACGCGATGTGGGTTTCCTCGGTGGAGACTTTTACCTTCGGACTTAGTCGTTTTTTCGAGATGAAAATCCTTCGACCGGGGTAAACCTGGATCTTGATCCGACGTCCATGGAGCCCTTCTCGGATACGATGGCTGGGAGGTCCCGGTCAACTTTTTACGTTCGGACTTAGTCTCTTTTTTGGATGTTTTTCTTTACCGGGACGAACCACGAAGTCAGGCCGGGTCGCGGTTGAGGCAAGCCGGCTAGAATTTCCGTAAGGTCTCTAAAGCGATTGTGTCCCTTCCTATAGTAAACCAGCATTAATTGTGTGAATCGAGTTCAAGGAGGATGAGCCGCAAGACTTTGTCAGCCGCTGTGTGTAAGTGTGACGTCAGGGTGTACAGCGCTGTGATAGGTTGATCGGTGAGAAGAGCCGCGACCGGATTGGCAGCCGTCCGAAAGAGGCAACCGGTTGAGTAAGCGGGTGAAGGGACTCTTGGGAGGAAAAGTAATTTCATTATTGAAACATAAGCAAACAAAGCAGGAAAAATGAAGTTTTTCAAGGCATTTTGGAGTGCAATGAAGGGCGATACTTACATTAAGGCGTCAGTGGGGGAGCCGACCCCACCAGAGGATTCTCCGGCATATTTTGTAATGGCAGAACGAGGTGTAGCACCGTGTCTTTGGTTAAAGCCATAGAGCAAATTGATGAAAAATCAAGGGTCTCTAGGGTTTCCAGAACACGGAACATTTAATTTGAGAATTTTGGATCATTTGCGAATGTCATTATTTGATATCAAGCCATTACTGAGACCATCACAGTTTGAAGCTTTTGCAATATGGGAGCTAGTGGCCAGACAGCAACAGGAGCTGACGTTTAATAGAAGAGTGAAGAAAGTGGAAAAATCATTACCGGAAGCTAGATGGGATTGAAAGCAAAAGAAATGGAGGATGGCAACAATGCAGGATTTTAAAATGTTTCCTGCTATTACAGAGGGAGATGAGGCAGAGATGGAAGATAGTGCTAAGGAAAGCAAGAGTGGAGAAATGAAGAAAAGGAAAACGTCCTATGAAGACGATGATGATTCTGATGTTGAGGATCTCAATTACGCAGCTGTTGAGAGACAGACCTCCACCTTCAACGACTTATGCAGGGGGTCCAGGTACCAATGCTACCCCCCCTACAGCTCCTTTGGTGCAAGCCCAGGGAGCTGAGGGAGGGGTACAGGTGAAAGGAGGACAATTGCCAGGGGTAGTACAGAGTACACCTAATGCAGGAACTAATAATACTGTAGTTCAGACGTAGATACTTCCACCTTCAGTACAGAGAATTTATCCAGACATACCCGTTCTTGAGACTGTTTCAAATATCATGGTGCCGAGGGAGCAGGTGCTCCTGAAGCCAATGTTGATTCAGACAGATCTGACACCAATGTTGTTACCTCCAGCCCAAGCACAGGGTTTGCCAAAGTTCACACCTCTGACAGGAACACAGACAGATCTTATACCAGCTATGAACCAGGCAATGGGGGTAGCACTCACACAAAGTGCAGGTGCTAGAGCAGCCCCGTATGCAATATCGCTGCCAATTACTGTCAGTCCAGCGGTACCCCTATATGCACAGAAGAAATCAGAAACAGGAGAACAGAATGACATGTCACAGAGTCTTGTGAGAAGGGGTGGAGGAGATTCTGCACAATTGATATCGTCTGCAGAACAAGCTTCCAATGGACCTAGACCTTCAATGGATCTTAGTCCTCTTGTAGCCCTTCCAGATGCAGTAAATGTCTCGAATGCAAGTCAGAGTCTGAGACTTCTCACACCGCAAGCATCAGGTACAGTGGTACAACTGTTAACAGTCCCGAATGCAAGTAACATCTATTTGCAAGGGTTAACAGCTCAACAATTGAATAATTAGTTAGACAGTCTATACACTCCTCAGATCGTATCCAAAGGTGAAGATCAGATAAATTGAGTGGGGCTGAATATAGAAGCAAATTAATTAGTCGAGGGAACAATGGGGCTGAATATATTAGAATCTTATACAGAGGAAGAGCTGAGATACTTATAACCAAGAATCACAAAAGAAGTTGGAAAAATACATCAGAAGCTAGCGGAATTAGCAGAGAAACATGACATTGACCTTAAAATGACGAAGCATCTGAGACGGCGCTACAGACTAGATTTTGAGGCAAAAGATTATGAACACATGGGATCAGCTGGGATGAAAGCACACTTGAGAGCTCTGCTGCAGAGTGCACAGATTTCGGGAGCATTAGAGAAGTGGGAAAGTAGATGGAGGAAGAAAAAAGAGAAACGGAAACGAGATTCTCAAGAAGGGGCAGAAGGAGTTGACAAAGGGCAATCAGTTAAAATGCTTCCAATGAGGGAAATCCCAGGGGGACAATTTGTTCATGTCCTGTGGCACAGGAGTGACATACTATCTTTTACAAATGATTACCCCGAGTTGAGGGAGAAGCCAGTTGAGTGGTATCAACAGACTGAGAGATTTGTGAAGCTTTCCACATGTGTGTGGGAGGACTTGAACACATTATTAGAGATAGTTGTTCCGGCTGACTTGTGGGTCGAATGTAAGAGGGCAGTAGACAGGCCAACAAGTGAACCAGAAAAGGACAAGTTAACCGGTGCACCTTCACCTGAAGTAATGAAGAATTATTATAAAGTGATTGAGTTCCTGAAGACTAGAATCTCTCCAAAACACATTGATTGGCAACGGATTGATAGAACAGCCCAAGAGTCTAAAGAGTCGATACATACTTATTATGAGAGACTGTTGAAAGCTTTCAAGAAGTACAGTGGTAAGGAAGCAATTGAGCCAAAAGACATGGTACATTTTGTATTCACATTTGTCAAGGAATTGAGACCAGAGGTGGGACAGATGATTAAGAATCATTTAGTTTGCTGACAGGCAAAACCAATTGATGAGGTGTAGCAAAATGCTAAATACTGTAGTGATGAGATTGAATTGAATCAAAAGAAATTGAAGGAGAAGGGGATGGTAATGCAAATCAAAGCAGCTCAAACAGGAGCACAAGGAGCTTTAGTGCTGCCAATGCCGGCGCAACAGAGGGCTGTCATGTTCCAACCTTGAAGTGAGGGGCAGAGGGTGCGGAATGGATATGATGCGCGGTCCAGATTTGGGAACTGTGGTTATTCAGAATGATGTGCAAGGAATGAAAAGGATGTTGCCATGTCATTTGTGCGGAAACATGGGATACTGGAAGCGGGAGTGTCCATTGACGGTGCAGGATGGAGTGGTTCAGCAAGGTGATGTCAGTGCATTTCAAACTGTGAAAGTCCAGAGAATGAAGGGTTTAGGGCCAGATGTAGCAAGCCTTTTGCGCCTCGCAAACTGCGAAAAACGCAGTTTGCGTGGCGCAAAAGGCCAAACGCGAGGCACAACTGCAATTTGCGAGTCAGTACCGACTCGCAATTTGAGGCTGCGACTCGCAAACAGGAAAGTGTGTTCCCTTCCTTTTTGCGACCGCATCGCCATGCTGAGTTGCTTTGGGACCACGAATGCGGTCGCAAACCAACTCGCAGTTACCATCCACTTGAAGTGGATGGTAACTAATTCGCAAAAGGGAAGGGGTCCCCATAGGACCCCTTCCCCTTTGTGAATGCCAATAAAAATATTTTTTCAGAGCAGGCAGTGGTCCTATGGACCACTGCCTACTCTGAAAAAAACGAAACCAAATGGTTTCAGAATTTTTTCTTTTTGCAGCTCGTTTTCCTTTAAGGAAAACAGGCTGCAAAAAGAAAAAAAAAACTGCTTTATTAAAAAAGCAGTCACGGACATGGTGGTCTGCTGTCTCCAGCAGGCCACCATACCTGTGAGTGCATTTGCTATGGGGTCGCAAATTGCGACCCACCTCATTAATATTCATGAGGTGGGTCTTTGCGACCCCATAGCGAGTCGCAGAAGGTGTCTGAGACACCTTTCTGCATAACATTTTGCGAGTTGCAAATTGCGAGTCGCTATTACTCACAATTTGCAACTCGCAAAACGTTTTCTTGCTACATCTGGCCCTTAGTTCCTAATGCTCAGAATCGAGGACAGAATTTCTTACCAGTGCAGCAGATGCAGTTGCCTCGTGCACAATTCGCTCCATTATCACCGGTACAGGAGCAATTTTCTATGGTACCTAGACAGGAGATGCAAATACCCCAAACCCCAATGGAACAGCAACAGGTGATGCTTACTCAACAAGTCACTGGTCAAAGACAAGATAATAGTAATAACACAATACACCAGTTCCCATTACACAGTGAGGATGAAATAAACGATGAATGGATGAGTGACAATTCAGATGAAGGAGCCTGTATACTTGCCGCTTCCCTAGAAGTAGACCAGAGAGGGCCTTTTGTAAAGGGAAAGGTGATGGGTCTCAAGGTCACATTGAAGGTGGATATAGGAGCCACGCGCTCTACAGTGAGGAGCATAGAAGTACCAAATTTACCTCTTTTGGGCAGGACAGTTCAAGTTGTGGGTGTGGAGAATAGACAGTTGACAAACCCAATTACGGAACCAGTGCAGGTTGAAATTGGAAATTACTTGGGTATGCATAGATTTGTGGTGTTTGACACAAGCCCCGTATCCTTATTGGGTAGAGACTTGTTGTGCAAAACCAAATGTTCTATTAACTGTACATATGCAGGGATAGAAGTCCATTAAACAGTGATGATGAAGAAGAACAAGCGTCTGCAATGGTACATAATGACGCTTATGAAGAATAACCATTGATTGAATTTTTCCCAATGTTCACTCTGAAAGAGTTGCATGCGAACCTGCAAGGAACTGTGAGGGAGGAAGTCTGAGACTTGACAGGAAAAGAAGTGGGTCTGATTAAGGGGGTGGAACTGATCAAGACCACTTTGAAACCGAATGTTGAATTCCCACAGGTTCCCCAGTATAGCATGGCTCAGGACGTTTTAATATAGGTAGCACAAACAATTGGAGATTTTCTAAAACAAGAAGTTTTAAAGGAAGTGTTGAGCAGCCCATATAAATAATGGGATTGAAAAAGCCATGTAGGAAAGTACAGGTTGTACAAGGTTTTCGAAAAGTGAACAACATGGTGGTTAAATGCTGTCCAATTGTGCCCAATCCAGCAGTGATACTGTTTCAGATTCCTTGCGATGCAGAGTGGTTCACAGTAGATGATCTGTCACAAGCTTTCTTTTCTGTGCCACTTCATGAAGATAGTCAGTTTCTTTTCAGTTTCAAATTCTTAGATAAAGTCTACAGCTGGTGCAGGCTTCCACAAGGGTATAGGGAGTCACCATCCTTGTTCAATCAGATCTTGAAAAAGAATCTGGAGTCATTGGAATTGCCCTGCCAGTCGACTCTTGTAAAGTACATTGATGATTTGTTGATTGCGTCCAAAACAAGGGACAAGTGTAAGCATGACTCGATTGCCCTGTTGAACCACTTGGGAGAATTTGGACATAAGGTCTCACCTGTGAAATTTCAGTATTGTCAAAAAGCAGTCAAATATCTGGGACATCAGATTGAGAAAGGGTTGAGAAGAATCCCCCGAGAAAGGATCAATATGATTCTGCAGAGAAGTCCCCTGACTTCTCAGAAAGATGTCAGAATGTTTCTGGGAATGGTGAGGTACTGTAAACAGTGGATTCCAAATTTTGCCAATATAACCAAACCCTTACAAATGTTAACACACAAGGGAGTTACAGATCCTATTATCTTAGATGAGGATCAGATGAAAGCATTCACCAAATTGAGAGAGAGTCTATGCAGAGCTCCAGCGTTGGCAATGCCTGATTACACAAAGCCTTTCACATTGTTTTGTCATGAACGTGATGTTTTTTCTCTGTCTGTCTTGACACAGGTCCATGGAGGTTCTTATCGCCCAGTAACTTATTTTTCAACTACCTTGGACCTGGTTGCAGCAGTTTTACCAGGTTGTCTGTGAGCAGTAGCCACAGTTGGTCAAAGTCTTTCCCAATGTGAGGGGGTAGTCATGGGATACCCTGTAACGGTAATGGTACCACATTTTGTTGAGATTCTACTGACAAGTACAAAAACACAATATTTGACGGGGCCAGACTGACAAGGTATGAGACGAGCATCTTGGGTTTTCCAAATGTAACATTGAAAAGATGTACAGTGCTGAATCCAGCCACATTACTTCCAAGTGATATTGTTGAAATGAAAAAGAAGGAGATATTGAGCATGATTGTCTTGAGGTGACTGAATTGTGTACTAAACCAAGGCCACACATTAGAGACACTCGTCTAGAAGAAAATTATCAAATTGTCTTTGTTGATGGTTCATGTCTCAGAGATGGAACCAGCACACTGAGAGCAGGTTATGCTGTGTGCACTATTACAGGTACATTAGAAGCTTCATGGCTTCCAGGTGTATATTCTGCACCAGTGGCAAAACTAGTAGCTCTTACCAGGGCTTGCTATGTCTCTGCAAGGTTAAGAGTCACAATATACACTGATAGTCAATACGGTTTTGGAATTGTTCATGATTTTGGCCAGCTGTGGTCGCAGCAAGGTTTTATGACTTCAACTGGAACACCAGTGAGAAATGGCGATTGGATAAAAGAGCTGTTGTACGCAATTCAGTTACCTGAAGAAATTGCTGTGGTAAAATGCAAAGCACACCAAAAGACACAAGGTTAAATTTCTTTAGGAAATGGCTATGCAGATCAAGTTGCAAGGTTCTGCGCATTGAACTGTATATCGTTTAAGGATAAGTGGGAACTAATGCCAGAGGAAGAAACAAATTGTGCAAATTTTGCTCTAAAAATAATCGACACCTTAGAAGAGTTAAAAACGTTGCAGGAAAATGCAGACAAAGAAGAGAAAAAGCTTTGGTTAAAGTTAAAATACATTCAAAGACCAGATGACATTTGGGTTTCTGCGGAGGGTCAGAGGGTGTTGCCGAATAGTTTATTGACTCAGATGGCCCGGTACTACCATGGCCAGGCACACATTGGAAGAGATGCCATGGTCAGGCTGTTTAAAGTTGACTGTTTTAACCCAAAATTCAGACAAGCAGCAGAAGCAGTATGTCACAGAAGTGTAATCTGTCAACAACTAAATGTGGGAAAAGGGCCAGTGGTGAATTTGAGCCACATTGGAAGAGCAGGAGGACCATTCAGCAGAATGCAGTTGGATTTCATTGAGATGCCTGTATGTGGTGGACTGAATCCCAATCTCTTTAGAATCAGATAGGGGAATACACTCCAATAACGAAGTGATCAAACTCTTATGTGCAGCATTAAACGTTGAACAGAAGCTTCATTGCAGTTACCGTCCAGAAGCATCAGGACTTGTAGAACAAATGAATGGTACATTGAAGTCAAGAATTGCCAAAATGTGTGCTGTAATAAACCTGAAATGGCCAGATGCATTACCTTTGATGTTGATGTCAATGCGAAATATACCTGACACAAAAACAGGACTGTCTCCGCATGAGATTTTCATGGGCAGAGCAATGAGGTTACCAGCAATATCAGCAAATGCTCTTCTCATTATTACAGTTGATATGGTTTTGGACTACTGCAAAGGTCTGGCTGATGTGGTTCGATCTTTTTCTCAGCAGGTACAGACTGGTACCCTTCCACCCATTCATGACCCAGGTCATAACTTGAGAGCTGGAGATTGGGTCGTAATCAAAAAGCACGTCTGAAAGACTTGCCTAGACCCACGTTGGAAAGGTCCATACCAGGTGGTGCTGACAACCACGACAGCTGTGAAGTGTGCCGGACTACCTAACTGGATACATGCGAGCCATACCAAGAGAATGGTGAGTCCATAAGATCATGAAGAAGTGTCGTTGAGAGCACCAACAGCAGCGAAACAAGTGGCACTTCCTGAACCAGAGCCAGAGCAAGCTGTGCCTGAAGTTGACCCAGAGCTGGTGGAAAACAGATCAATCACATCAGTAAGAGATGAAGGCGTAGGAGCACGAGAAACAGAGCAAGAGCTTAATCCAACAAAAGCGACAGGAGAACCGAGCACAGGGGAGGTTCTTCCAGAAGCGCACGGTGCTGAAGCACAAGTGGATTAAGTGCCAGACCAAAGGGGGGAAAGAGTTGAGACGGATCAAAGCCAAAGTGACCTGACTCCTCCTAAACCCATTGCAGGTCCGTCAAGAGAAAACACCGCAGATAAAGGGAAAGAGAAGAGTCCAATCTTAAAGAGATTGGTGACAGAAGAAACAAGGAAAGGAGACAATTGGCCTGAATCACAGATAGGCAAAAATAAGTTAGTTATAAATGAAACAATAGAGGAAGATATAGATACTACAAGAAAAGAATAACTAAGTGAAGGAGAGGTAGCAGGAGAACGAACGTTGAAAAGAAAGAGATTAGCAAGTCGAAGATACGCTGCCCCTGAGTGGACATATGTGGCGACAATTGAATGGCAAAACGAGTTAATGTCTTTTTGCTTTGACAGAGAAGTTCCGAGTCAGTACTTTGATGCAACCTGAAGGGAATCAGTAGACTGAGTTGTCGAGCTAATCCGAAGGAGAAAACAAAGAAAAGGCAGTTGAAATAGACCCAGAAAAGACATTGATAACCTGATATGACATTTGAAAACCTGAATGTGACAAGCTGCTAACTGATTTTGACAAAAGAAGAAGAGTCCTTGTGTATGAAACCGAATTGGGAGAAAGAAGTACATTTTTGTTTTTTCCAGTTTTTGATTTTTCCTGCTACACTTTACTTAAGAGTTACTTCTGCTTTCTGATTCTTTACAGGTCATAGCTGAATTAAATAATAGTATTAGGAATATTAGGTATTGTAGATATTTGAGTGTTGGGATGGCAATTACGTTTGGAATTATGCTTATTATAATGATTGTGGGAATGTCTATTCATGAGATGAAAGAAGCTGCTATTGCTCCTGTTCATGAGACTACCACACTAACAGCTTTAGAGAGGTTTAAGTTAGACGAAAACTATGTGCATGATTACACTAATGCACAAGGAGAGCTTTCTTCTAACGTTATCTATTGGTTGTTGAGTGAGTATGTGGAGACGATGGATGCAAAGGATTATCTTGTATGGACGCGAGTTCCTTCCTCTGTAGAAGAAGGGGTTACGTACCATAGTCTGCCCTTAACATATGGCATAACCTGTGGTTTGCTACTAACCAGATTTTATAATCAAGAGTATATACAGTATTTTTATTCGAACCACAACCTGGTGTTTTCCTTCGGAACGGCTTATGCTCATCGTAATAATTTAACCTGCTGATTAACACCAATGGAAAATATCTTCATAGGGCATACTGATGATAGGAGAAAGGCATTAAAGGAGAAATTAGAAAAGGGGCTAGAGAAAAGAACTTATAAAAATTATTATGCTTATACTGGTATTAAAACACAAGGGAGCGTAGCTTTAGATGCATTACATGTAGGGAAGCTTTGTATATATAGGCCAAAATTACGCACTGACACTTTGTTTGTGGGGACGAGTTAATGCAGGCATGTGTTTCTGCTTCAGAGTAAGTGGACTTTTATGATGAATGGTGCGGACCCTGTGATTCCTGGAATCTATTATATTTGTGGACTTAATGCCTATTACCGTCTTCCTAGAGGATGGTATGAAACATGTTATTTGGGGATAGTTCTCCCTAAGATCTATCAGATAGATGATTTAAAGAAGATACCAAAAGTGACTGAATTACATCAAATGCTACAAAAGAGAGAAACTGCCTCTGCAATTGTAGGGGATATTTTTACGGCAATAGTTCCTTCTGTAGGAATTATATTAAATGCAAACAAGATATGAAAATTGTCTACTATTGTGGATAATATGCTGACAAACTTTACAGGAGCAATACTTTTGTTAAACACTTAGGGGGTCATTCTGTAGTGATGAGATTGAATTGAAGCAAAATAAATTGAAGGAGAAGGGGATAGTAATGCAAATCAAAGCAGCTCAAACAGGAGCACAAGGAGCTTTAGTGCCGCCAATGCTGGCGCAACAGAGAGCTGTCATGTTCCAACCTTGAAGTGAGGGGCAGAGGGTGCGGAATGGATATGATGCGCGGTCCAGATTTGGGAACTGTGGTTATTCAGAATGATGTGCAAGGAATGAAAAGGATTTTGCCATGTCATTTGTGCGGAAACATGGGACACTGGAAGCGGGAGTGTCCATTGACGGTGCAGAATGGAGTGGTTCAGCAAGGTGATGTCAGTACATTTCAAACTGTGAAAGTCCAGAGAATGAAGGGTTTAGGGCCAGATGTAGCAAGCCTTTTGCGCCTCGCAAACTGCGAAAAACGCAAAAGGCCAAACGCGATGCACAACCGCAATTTGCGAGTCAGTACCGACTCGCAATTTGAGGCTGCGACTCGCAAACAGGAAAGTGTGTTCCATTCCTTTTTGCGACCGCATCGCCACACTGAGTTGCTTTGGGACCACGAATGCAGTCGCAAACCAACTCGCTGTTACCATCCACTTGAAGTGGATGGTAACATATTCGAAAAATTTAAGGGGTCCCCATGGGACCCCTTCCCCTTTGTGAATGCCAATAAAAATATTTTTTCAGAGCAGGCAGTGGTCCTATGGACCACTGCCTACTCTGAAAAAAACGAAACCAAATGGTTTCAGAATTTTTTCTTTTTGCAGCTCGTTTTCCTTTAAGGAAAACAGGCTGCAAAAAGAAAAAAAAACTGCTTTATTAAAAAAGCAGTCACGGACATGGTGGTCTGCTGTCTCCAGCAGGCCACCATACCTGGGAGTGCATGGACTCGCTATGGGGTCGCAAACTGCGACCCACCTCATTAATATTCATGAGGTGGGTCTTTGCGACCCCATAGCGAGTCGCAGAAGGTGTCTGAGACACCTTTCTGCATAACATTTTGCGAGTTGAAAATTGCAAGTCGCTATTACTCACAATTTGCAACTCGCAAAACGTTTTCTTGCTACATCTGGCCCTTAGTTCCTAATGCTCAGAATCGAGGACAGAATTTCTTACCAGTGCAGCAGATGCAGTTGCCTCGTGCACAATTCGCTCCATTATCACCGGTACAGCAGCAATTTTCTATGGTACCTAGACAGGAAATGCAAATACCCCAAACCCCAATGGAACAGCAACAGGTAATGCTTACTCAACAGGTCACTGGTCAAAGACAAGATAATAGTAATAACACAATACACCAGTTCCCATTTCACAGTGAGGATGAAATAAACGATGAATGGATGAGTGACAATTCAGATGAAGGAGCCTGTATACTTACCGCTTCCCTAGAAGTAAACGAGAGACGGCCTTTTGTAAAGGGAAAGGTGATGGGTCACAAGGTCACATTCCAGGTGGATATAGGAGCCACGCGCTCTACAGTGAGGAGCATAGAAGTACCAAATGTACCTCTTTTGGGCAGGACAGTTCAAGTTTGTGGGTGTGGAGAATAGACAGTTGACAAACCCAATTACGGAACCAGTGCAGGTTGAAATTGGAAATTACTTGGGCATGCATAGATTTGTGGTGTGTGACTCAAGCCCCGTATCCTTATTGGGTAGAGACTTGTTATGCAAAACCAAATGTTCTATTAACTGTACATATGCAGGGATAAAAGTCCATTAAACAGTGATGATGAAGAAGAACAAGCGTCTGCAATGGTACTCAATGACGCTTATGAAGAATAACCATTGATTGAATTTTTCCCAATGTTCACTGTGAAAGAGTTGCAAACGGACCTGCAAGGATCTGTGAGGGAGGAAGTCTGGGACTTGACAGGAAAAGAAGTGGGTCTGATTAAGGGGGTGGAACTGATCAAGACCACTTTGAAACCGAATGTTGAATTCCCACAGGTTCCCCAATATAGCATGGCTCAGGACGTTTTAATGTAGGTAGCACAAATAATTGGAGATTTTCTAAAACAAGGAGTTTTAAAGGAAGTGTTGAGCAGCCCATGTAAATAATGGGATTGAAAAAGCCATGTAGGAAAGTACAGGTTGTACAAGGTTTTCGAAAAGTGAACAACATGGTGGTTAAATGCTGTCCAATTGTGCCCAATCCAGCAGTGATACTGTTTCAGATTCCTTGCGATGCAGAGTGGTTCACAGTAGATGATCTGTCACAAGCTTTCTTTTCTGTGCCACTTCATGAAGATAGTCAGTTTCTTTTCAGTTTCAAATTCTTAGATAAAGTCTACAGCTGGTGCAGGCTTCCACAAGGGTATAGGGAGTCACCATCCTTGTTCAATCAGATCTTGAAAAAGAATCTGGAGTCATTGGAATTGCCCTGCCAGTCGACTCTTGTAAAGTTCATTGATGATTTGTTGATTGCGTCCAAATCAATGGACAAGTGTAAGCATGACTCGATTGCCCTGTTGAACCATTTGGGAGAATTTGGACATAAGGTCTCACCTGTGAAATTTCAGTATTGTCAAAAAGCAGTCAAATATCTGGGACATCAGATTGAGAAAGGGTTGATAAGAATCCCCCGAGAAAGGATCACTATGATTCTGCAGAGAAGTCCCCCGACTTCTCAGAAAGATGTCAGAATGTTTCTGGGAATGGTGAGGTACTGTAGACAGTGGATTCCAAATTTTGCCGAAATAACCAAACCCTTACAAATGTTAACACACAAGGGAGTTACAGATCCTATTATCTTAGATGAGGATCAGATGAAAGCATTCACCAAATTGAGAGAGAGTCTATGCAGAGCTCCAGCGTCGTTGGCAATGCCTGATTACACAAAGCCTTTCACATTGTTTTGGCATGAACGTGATGTTTTTTCTTTGTCTCTCTTGACACAGGTTCTTATCGCCCAGTAGCTTATTTTTCAGCTACCTTGGACCTGGTTGCAGCAGTTTTACCAGGTTGTCTGTGAGCAGTAGCCACAGTTGGTCAAAGTCTTTCCCAATGTGAGGGGGTAGTCATGGGATACCCTGTAACGATAATGGTACCACATTCTGTTGAGATTCTACTGACAAGGACAAAAACACAATATTTGACGGGGCCAGACTGACAAGGTATGAGACGAGCATCTTGGGTGCTCCAAATGTAACATTGAAAAGATGTACAGTGCTGAATCCAGCCACATTACTTCCAAGTGATATTGTTGAAATGAAAAAGAAGGAGATATTGAGCATGATTGTCTTGAGGTGACTGAATTGTGTACTAAACCAAGGCCAGACATTAGAGACACTCGTCTAGAAGAAAATGATCAAATTGTCTTTGTTGATGGTTCATGTCTCAGAGATGGAACCAGCACACTGAGAGCAGGTTATGCTGTCTGCACTATTACAGGTACATTAGAAGCTTCATGGCTTCCAGGTGTATATTCTGCACCAGTGGCAAAACTAGTAGCTCTTACCAGGGCTTGCTATGTCTCTGCAAGGTTAAGAGTCACAATATACACTGATAGTCAATACGGTTTTGGAATTGTTCATGATTTTGGCCAGCTGTGGTCGCAGCAAGGTTTTATGACTTCAACTGGAACACCAGTGAGAAATGGCGATTGGATAAAAGAGCTGTTGTACGCAATTCAGTTACCTGAAGAAATTGCTGTGGTAAAATGCAATGCACACCAAAAGACACAAGGTTACATTTCTTTAGGAAATGGCTATGCAGATCAAGTTGCAAGGTTCTGCGCATTGGACTGTATATCACTTAAGGATAAGTGGGAACTAATGCCAGAGGAAGATACCAATTGTGCAAATTTTGCTCTAAAAATAATCGACACCTTAGGAGAGTTAAAAACGTTGCAGGAAAATGCAGACAAAGAAGAGAATAAGCTTTGGTTAAAGGTAAAATACATTCAAAGACCAGATGAAATTTGGGTTTCTGAGGAGGGTCAGAGGGTGTTGCCGAATAGTTTATTGACTCAGATGGCCCGGTACTACCATGGCCAGGCACACACTGGAAGAGATGCCATGGTCAGGCTGTTTAAAGTTGACTGTTTTAACCCAAAATTCAGACAAACAGCAGAAGCAGTATGTCACAGAAGTGTAATCTGTCAACAACTAAATGTGGGAAAAGGGCCAGTGGTGAATTTGAGCCACATTGGAAGAGCAGGAGGACCATTCAGCAGAATGCAGTTGGATTTCATTGAGATGCCTGAATGTGGTGGACTGAAGTACGTACTGGTGATTGTGTGTGTGTTTAGTCATTGGATTGAAGCATACCCCACACGTAGGAATGATAGTCTTACAGTTGCAAAGCTGTTGCTTAGGGAACTGATACCTCGGTTCGGATTCCCGATCTCTTTAGAATCAGATAGGGGAATACACTTCAATAACGAAGCGATCAAACTCTTATGTGCAGCATTAAACGTTGAACAGAAGCTTCATTGCAGTTACCGTCCAGAAGCATCAGGACTTGTAGAACAAAGGAATGGTACATTGAAGTCAAAAATTGCCAAAATGTGTGCTGCAATAAACCTGAAATGGCCAGATGCATTACCTTTGGTGTTGATGTCAATGAGAAATATACCTGACACAAAAACAGGACTGTCTCCGCATGAGATTTTCATGGGCAGAGCAATGAGGTTACCAGCAATATCAGCAAATGCTCTTCTCATTATTACAGTTGATATGGTTTTGGACTACTGCAAAGGTCTGGCTGATGTTGGTCGATCTTTTTCTCAGCAGGTACAGACTGGTACCCTTCCACCCATCCATGACCCAGGTCATAACTTGAGAGCTGGAGATTGGGTCGTAATCAAAAAGCACGTCTGAAAGACTTGCCTAGAGCCACGATGGAAAGGTCCATACCAGGTGGTGCTGACAACCACGACAGCTGTGAAGTGTGCCGGACTATCTAACTGGATACATGCGAGCCATACCAACAGAATGGTGAGTCCACAAGATCATGAAGAAGTGTCGTTGAGAGCACCAACAGCAGCAAAACAAGTGGCACTTCCTGAACCAGAGCCAGAGGAAGCTGTGCCTGAAGTTGACCCAGAGCTGGTGGAAAACAGATCAATCACATCAGTAAGAGATGAAGGCGCAGGAGCACGAGAAACGGAGCAAGAGCTTAATCCAACAAAAGCGACAGGAGAACCGAGCACAGGGGAGGTTCTTCCAGAAGCGCACGGTGCTGAAGCACAAGTGGATTAAGTGCCAGACCAAAGGGGGGAAAGAGTTGAGACGGATCAAAGCCAAAGTGACCTGACTCCTCCTAAACCCATTGCAGGTCCGTCAAGAGAAAACACCGCAGATAAAGGGAAAGAGAAGAGTCCAATCTTAAAGAGATTGGTGACAGAAGAAACAAGGAAAGGAGACAATTGGCCTGAATCACAGATAGGCAAAAATAAGTTAGTTATAAATGAAACAATAGAGGAAGATATAGATACTACAAGAAAAGATGAACTAAGTGAAGGAGAGGTAGCAGGAGAACGAAAGATGAAAAGCAAGGGATTAGCAAGTCGAAGATACGCAGCCCCTGAGTGGACATATGTGGCGACAATTGAATGGCAAAACGAGTTAATGTCTTTTTGCTTTGACCGAGAAGTTCCGAGTCAGTACTTTGATGCAACCTGAAGGGAATCAGTAGACTGAGTTGTCGAGCTAATCCGAAGGAGAAAACAAAGAAAAGGCAGTTGAAATAGACCCAGAAAAGACATTGATAACCTGATATGACATTTGAAAACCTGAATGTGACAAGCTGCTAACTGATTTTGACAAAAGAAGAAGAGTCCTTGTGTATGAAACCGAATTGGGAGAAAGAAGTACATTTTTGTTTTTTCCAGTTTTTGATTTTTCCTGCTACACTTTACTTAAGAGTTACTTCTGCTTTCTGATTCTTTACAGGTCATAGCTGAATTAAATAATAGTATTAGGAATATTAGGTATTGTAGATATTTGAGTGTTGGGATGGCAATTACGTTTGGAATTATGTTTATTATAATGATTGTGGGAATGTCTATTCATGAGATGAAAGAAGCTGCTATTGCTCCTGTTCATGAGACTACCACACTAACAGCTTTAGAGAGGTTTAAGTTAGACGAAAACTATGTGCATGATTACACTAATGCACAAGGAGAGCTTTCTTCTAACGTTATCTATTGGTTGTTGAGTGAGTATGTGGAGAGTATCTGTAGAAGAAGGGGTTACGTACCATAGTCTGCCCTTAACATATGGCATAACCTGTGGTTTGCTACTAACCAGATTTTATAATCAAGAGTATATACAGTATTTTTATTCGAACCACAACCTGGTGTTTTCCTTCGGAACGGCTTATGCTCATCGTAATAATTTAACCTGCTGATTAACACCAATGGAAAAGAACTTTATAGGGCATACTGATGATAGGAGAAAGGCATTAAAGGAGAAATTAGAAAAGGGGCTAGAGAAAAGAACTTATAAAAATTATTATGCTTATACTGCTATTAAAACACAAGGGAGCGTAGCTTTAGATGCATTACATGTAGGGAAGCTTTGTATATATAGGCCAAAATTACGCACTGACACTTTGTTTGTGGGGACGAGTTAATGCAGGCATGTGTTTCTGCTTCAGAGTAAGTGGACTTTTATGATGAATGGTGCGGACCCTGTGATTCCTGGAATCTATTATATTTGTGGACTTAATGCCTATTACCGTCTTCCTAGAGGATGGTATGAAACATGTTATTTGGGGATAGTTCTCCCTAAGATCTATCAGATAGATGATTTAAAGAAGATACCAAAAGTGACTGAATTACATCAAATGCTACAAAAGAGAGAAACTGCCTCTGCAATAGTAGGGGATATTTTTACGGCAATAGTTCCTTCTGTAGGAATTATATTAAATGCAAACAAGATACGAAAATTGTCTACTATTGTGGATAATATGCTGACAAACTTTACAGGAGCAATACTTTTGTTAAACACTTAGGGGGGCATTCTGACTCCCGCCGGCCGCGGTAACCGCGGTGCCGGCGGGAGCCGCCAGAATACCGCTGCGCGGTCAGAAGACCGCCGCGGTTATTCTGTGTTTCCCGCTGGGCTGGCGGGCGACCGCCAGAAGGCCGCCTGCCAGCCCAGCGGGAAACCCCTTCCCATGAGGAAGCCGGCTCCGAATGGAGCCGGCGGAGTGGGAAGGGTGCGACGGGTGCAGTGGCACCCGTCGCAATTTTCAGTGTCTGCATGGCAGACACTGAAAATCTTTTAGGGGCCCTCTTACGGGAGCCCCTGCAGTGCCCATGCCATTGGCATGGGCACTGCAGGGGCCCCCAGGGGCCCCACGACACCCCTCACCGCCATCCTGTTCCTGGCGGTCACACCCGCCAGGAACAGGATGGCGGTGAGCGGGTCGGAATCCCCATTGCGGCGCAGCAAGCTGCGCCGCCATGGAGGATTCCTCAGGGCAGCGGAAAACCGGCGGGAGACCGCCGGTTTTCCGTTTCTGACCGCGGCTGTACCGCCGCGGTCAGAATGCCCTTGGGAGCACCGCCAGCCTGTTGGCGGTGCTCCCGCGGTCCCCGGCCCTGGCGGTCAATGACCGCCAGGGTCAGAATGACCTCCTTAATTAGGGCTATGACGCTTCAAAATAGTCTTGCCTTAGATATAATATTAGCAAAAGACAGAGGAGTCTGTAAAATTATTAATGCACAGCACTGCTGTTCCTATATCCCTGAAAATGATGAAGAAATAAAATACTTACTTACTAATTTAACTAATGCAAGCAAAGATTTGAAAGAATTGAAGGAACCAGGAGTTTGGGAAAAGGTTGGAAATGGATTTGTTTCTGTGGGAAATTGGTTTAGTCAAATTTGGAATGGGATTTCGTGGCAAATTGTCCAAGGGATATTAATTGTGATTGTTATTATATTAGGATTATGGGGGAAATGTAAATTGTGGCAAAAGGTGAAACTAAAAAGGGGTAAAAATGATCAGAAGAGGGAAGAACAACCTAGGAGATGAATTTATAGGGAAAATACAAGGAGGAACCAAAATACATCTGAAACGAACCTCTGAATGTTAACCAGGAAAGGTGTGATGACATATTTAGTGATCAGAGGAGGGACTGATGAAGCAGATATGCTAAAATAAGAAATTTCTAATGATTAATGCATGTTTATTAATGAGAAAATTCAATAAAGAAGCAGATAGTAGAAAATAATGTGCCTAAGCAAAATGTGCCCACAGGGAGTGGTCACCATGTGTATTAAGAAGATACTAAACTATGAGAAAAATATATGGAAAATGTATTAATATATCATAACTGAACGTATAACCTATGTTTTGTATTAATTCACATTCTTAACTTAGCTGAACCAAAGGCCTGGTTTCACTGAGCCTTGCCTGCTTATAACGTGAAGACTCGACAAGGTTTGTGAGGACTAGTAACTGGAGCGAAGGACCTTGAACTTTGCAGAGTTTAGATGACTCTTCTAGAACATTCAGCAAATGTACCAGCAGACAGAAGATCATGAAGACAATTTGATACAATTATGTGTAGTGTAAGCTAAATGCACTTTCCCAGGACTTGAACAATAGAGCCACTGACTAAAGACTTGTATGCAACATATTTGTTACCTGAAGAGCCGGATGATGTTCTCATCAACAGAAGGACCAATCAAATTAATGGAACTTGAAGCCTGAACTGGATCTTAGATTTAGTAAATAAAAACTATAAGTTAGAGTCGAACTTCTGATAAGTTGACCAATTAGCAATTAGTGGAACGGACTGAGAGACCCTAATAAAAAGTCATGACAAAGGGACAAAATCAGAGTGGAGAGGAGAAGGTTGATGACGTCAGGAGACGCTGTCCGAAGTGTCGATAATTGGGCTTGCTCTCTGTGAGCCTGATACTTTGCTGACTACGGATGACCTGGGGACGAAGACTGACTCGTTGCTGATCTATCTTGGATAGGTCGCTATAATAATGTGACTGATTATTTTGTGCCTTTTCTTCTAGTTATCAACTGCGCTGTTCTACAGAACCTCTCTCTTAGATAGATTTTTCCAAATTAATGTTTTTGACTAAATTGTTTTCTCATGAAGACCCACATGCTGATGCTAACCTTGGTTAGGTAGGTTGACAGGGGGAGACGTTGATGGTGACAATTGACTGACGAATTTGCATTGCTGAATTACTCCATAAATGTATAATTTGCTGACTCGTGATTTGCTTTGATCGGCTGTGATTCTTTTAGAGATTGAGGTTTCCGTGATGATTAATAAAGCTATGATTAATAAAAGGCATATAAAGGTTTTGACTAGAATTGTAATCAATAGGGAATAAAAACTATTAACCTTTTCCAGTGAGTGATGGTTATTTTTATTAATTAAGGTTTCCATTCTTGGTTATTGAGTATTTTTAATGATGTATTATTGTTGATTACTAGATTAGTAAACGCTGCATGACTAGGATACTCCATGCGATTCAAAAGGTTCATCGACCTATACGCGTTCCCTTGTAAGTTCACTTACTAAGGACCAGGTGCGCTAGAGGAAATCGTGGAAACAGATCTAGTCTTTCATTGTCATTCAGCCTACCCAAGATAAAAGACAAGAAAGATGCAGAAATATATTTTAGAATATTTTATTCTTGCATAGAATACATCAACTGCAATTATTAGGCAAACAAGACAAAGCATTGTACCCAGCATTACAAAGATTTTGAAAAAGATAAACAATTCAACCATGGTTTTGTGATTGTGTTGGTATAGTCCTAAATGTAGCTACCTACACAGTTGAGAGCACAGTGGGAGCACCCTCTGCCAGATCTGTAGGGAAAACCTGACCTCCTATATCTGGGTATGATGTACGGGGAAGCCAGGAAGCAGGTCTTGGGTAGTGCAGGCTACCTGTTCTGTGCAGGGTAGAAGTCAAAATTCAGGAACAGAGTCAGTCAAGCTGCATCTCGGGCACTGCATGTCCCGTTCTTGGATCATCCAATCAGAAGTGCTCCTCTGTTGCATATGGCACAGAGTCCGTTTTTATAATACAAGCACCAATCTTGTCACAATGTGTGCAGAGGTGCAAACTCAGTGCTGTGATATGTCTACAAATGCAGAGCTATCTCCATGGACAATAAGAATGTTTCGGCATCATGGGCCAGATGTATCAACTGATTTTGCACTCGCAAACTGTGAAATCGGATGTTTGCGAGTGCAAAATCGTGGTCTGCAATGCATCAAAGGCATTCGCAGACCAAAAAAAGAATATCGCAAAAAGTTCGATTTTCTGCGTTGCGACCTGGATTTTGCGAATCGCAATTTGCAATTCGCAAAATCCAGGTCGCAAAGCAATTCTGCAAAAAATCGCAAATGGTAACCTGGTGCAAAATGTAAAGATGCAGTAAAACTGCATTTTATAAATTTAATATGTAAAGCACACATGCCCTTTTGGCATGTGTGTACTTTACATGTGAACAAAAAGAAATTGGGGTGCAGGAGAGGGGGCCTTCGGCCCCCAGCACCCTGGCCTTTTGCATTTCCCAAATTGTGATTTCTGTTTCAGAAATCGCAATTTAGGAAATGCAAAAAATGTGCAGCTCTGGGCCAACAGGCCCATAGCTGCGAATGGGGCCAGTATCGCAATTTGCGATTCGGTAATTGCATTTGCGATTTTTAAGAAATCGCAATTACCGAATCGCAAATGTGATATATGGCCCTTTGCGAGTCGGTAATTGCGATTGCTTAAAAATCGCAATTACCGAATCGCAATGGGCCAGATTCATACATCTGGCCCCATGTTCTGTGCGCTCAGCCTTCAACAGAGTGTACAGACTAGATGGCATCAATGCTTACTAGGAAAAAGCAACAAGTACAATAATCTTTTTCAATATGTTATAAAATAAATGAAAAGCCATGTAGAAGGTTAATGACAGAAAATAAATGCTAAATTAAAAATATGCATTTAAAAATGGAGGCTCTAAGCAGCCCTTAGCATGCTTTACTACAAAGCAGGCCCAAAAGACTCAGAGGGCATAAACTAACACTGGCTTATATTAGTGTACTTAATAAGTGATAACTTCAGTTTGGGAGCAAGTAGAGAGATACTTCTTCCACTCAATTGAATTGTAGTTTAAAATCCTCTTTAATGGTAAAGATTAATTTTGAAAATGCCACTTTTAGAAAATTAGCATTTTCCTCCCTAATCCAAATGTGTTCCTGAAACACATGGCTATGAATAGCTCTCCTGTGATCTGATGTTTATTCATTCTAGACATGGAGATAAAAGGGCATGGGTGTAGAGGGTAATGGGTCTTCCTGAGAGGATGGTTGGGGAGAAGCTGTGCTACTCCCTGAGTACACCTCAACCCTGCCTGCAGCACATACAAAGGAGCTTGAAACCAAGCCTAAACTGGATTTTGTCCATGAAGCCAGGTTGGAGGCAAGCCCAAGAAAGAATGGAGAACTGTCCAGAAATAGTTTGTGAGTGGACTTAGGGTTGCCCCCCACAAAAAGACTAACACTAGGTATAAAAAAAGGCACCCTCAGAACCTCTCATCAGAATACTCCTAGACCTGCCAAAGATTCAAAAGAAGGACTGGCCTGCTGTCTGAAGGAGGAAGACCGGACCTTCTTGCCTTGAACCCATGAATCTCAGAAGTAACTCCAAAGGTCAGTTGGCTGGCCTCCTGTTTAAGCTACTGGAAAACCACAGGCTTCCAGAGGCCTTCCCTGCAACTGCCCAGCTGACCAGCACTAAAAGGTTCTTCTTGAGCCCTTCTGGTGGCCCCTTTTGGAGTGAGTCCTGACCCCTAGGTCCTGGAATCTTGGTTAGCCTCAGAGCGTACTTCTCCTGTCCAAAAACTACAAGAACTGGACACTTAGAACTTTTTCTGAACTTTTTAAAAAGAAACTGAGGCTGCAATTGGAACCCGTGCTGAACCACGGCTGCTGTAGTCAAATTGCTGGTGGGAGTCAACTTGCCAGATCTTCCCTGCTGAAATCTCTCCTAACTTAAAAAAATGTTTCTAAGTCTGAATGTAGAGGTCTTCACTTGGATCCAAGTTGAGGAGCAGCCCATTGTTGACTATGCCTTTCTGGGCCCAGACTTCACCAGCTTACATCTTCCTTGCTGTTGACGTCGAGTGCCTTGAAATAGATGTGGAAATACTGAGAGTCTATGCTCCACCAAGCTTCTGTCAATAATCCCTTCTAATTCAGCATGCAGCCTGCTCCTGCTGACGCCCCGTTGATAAGGGCTGCCTCCATAAAACATCTGAATGTGCAGATAAACTTTTTACCAGGATGAACATGGTACCTGTATCTGCTATAGCTCTATTGCGGTTGGCCTGAACTTGTGACTTTGATTCAATCTACCAGGACAAGGTAATCATGGTTGGCACTTTGTGGTTCTTGGTGCTATTTTATTTCAAACCTTTAAATTCATAACTCTTTTTCTACTTATTGGATTCCTTTTGTTTTGGTGTCATTTTATTTATTTAAATGCATTCTATTTTTATGAATTAGTTTGGGATTTTCCATATATTGTGTTTTCACTTTATTACTGTTTGAGTGCTGCAGAAATACTTTATACATTGCCTCTAAGTTAAGCCTGACTGCTTTGTACCAAGAGGGCTAAGCGCAGGTTTATTTAGTGACTTTTGTGGTTCACCTGACAAGAAGTGTATTTATTATCTGAGTGGGACTCTCACCTCTTTTAATTATTAGCCCACTTTCTTTAATGTCTGCTACTACATCCTCTCTCATTATGCTCCACTTCCTTCCAGACTAGCTGGCAGAATTAGGTAGGATCAGAAAAAGCTACCCCAAAATAGTCCCTTTCAAAGTTTTAATAGAACTCCAGTGTCCGCATACCCATCTTGCACTTAGCCCAAACCCTGTATCCCTGTCTCATTACTGCCCCTACTCATGCCCCAAGTTCCTGTATTTCTGCGGGCTGTATGTCAGTATACAACAGTCAAAATATCAACAGCCACAAATATCACATCCACTGTATTTACTAATACTATATCATCAAGTTCATGCATATTTAATATTTTTATCTCAAAATTCACATACCTTGACAAAGTCATAGTTGATATAGTGGATGCAATATTTTAGTAGTTTTTTATTTCAACTGAGATATAGTGCTAGAACACCATTTCACCATATACCAGATACCTTTCTATCTATTTGTCAAAAACCTTTTCTTTGACAGTACTTTGTTTTTCCTTGTCTCCTCCTTGCACTGTTAGTGTGGAGAAAATTAAATGATCTGCCTTCATGATAGGTTGAAAGGTACCACTCACCTTTGTGATGTATGATTAGGCAGAAGTATCTATTCGTACAAATATGTGATTGGTAAGCACTGTCTTCCTACACCAAGAGAACATGTGCTTCATGTGTAAGGCATGCCACTCAAGCAAATTCACTTTAAACACAACTTAGAGAAATTCCAGGCCAACACTAAGGGCCAGATGTATGAAGAAAGCCTTTTGTGAATCGGAAATAGTGACTTTTAAGAAATCGCTATTTCAGATTCGCAAAATGCAATGTATCATATTTGCGATTCGGTAATAGCAATTTCTTAAAAATCACAAATGCTATTACCGAATCGCAAATTGGGATACAGCCCCCATTCACATCTATGGGCCTGTCGGTCCATATTTGCGAATATTTTGCATGTCCCAAATTGCGAATTCCTAACTGGAAATCGCAATTTTGGGAAATGCAAAGTCCAGGGTGCTGGGGGCCTAAGGCCCCCTCTGCTGCACCCCCAAAACATTTTTAACAACATGTAAGGTGCACACATGCCAAAAGGGCATGTGTGCCTTACATGTAAATATTAAAAATGCATTTTAAATGCATTTTTAAAATTTGCACATGGTTACCACCCAGTTCAACTTCGTGGTAATAGCGATTCCTTAATGCCCAATTTGCATTAAGGAATTGCTTCATATATGTGCTTTAGAAATCGCAAATAAGGATTCCTTATTTGCAATTTCTTATTTGGAGAGTCGCAATTTGCGACTCTCTAAACAGGGTCGCAATTTTAAGGAATCACTATTTTAGCGATTCCTTAAAATTGCATTCAGAATGCCTTTGATACATTCTGAAAGGGCTTTTTGCATTTGCAAACGGGCATTCGTACCGTTTGCGAATGCAAAAAGCTTTGATACATCTGGCCCTAAATGACGATTCCAGTTGGTGATGCAAAAAAATGTAGTCTAACCCATTTATATTTTTATGAACTGCTTAAGAGGAGTAAAGTGACTGTGTTTCCCATATAAATATGCCGAAATAGGCCTAAACCTGACTGCTCAATTAACTTTCCTTATACCATAGTATATGGCGTAGAAACACACCTGTGGCATGGAAAGGCAAATGCCACCTGCTGACTGCAGCACCTATTTAGACATCCATTGCAGTGGCATACAAATTATGGCTTCAGGTCTACCCTGTGCAGCCTGACAGCAGCAGCATGAACCCTGCTGCACAGACTTGTCAATGTCACTCTTCAAATAGGTAGTAAAACCAGATATTTAATATGAAATAAGCCATCCTAAGAACTTCCTTTTGAAGGAAGACCAGTAAGGGTGGACCCACTAATTTCATTAACTTAAAGGGGCCTGCTCTGTCACAAGACAATGCTAGGTGACACCTGGAAAGGCCCAGCCTTTGTCCCCATAGTCTGGCTGGCACTAAATTCAGTGGAAGAAGAGCTAAATCCAGAATCAGTTTTTATTGGCCACAGAGAAGGGGGGTGCTCATTACACTGTTTGCACTTTTGGGTCACCACACAGGCTCTTTAACAAGAAAGTAAGGGTTTCTCCAACATGAACTATGAGAGTAAGGGCTACTGTGGGATTGTTTACAGTAGGGCAAGCAGGAAGTGCTGAAAAAGTGAGTGGGTGCCTCTGGTAACTTTTACCCCATTGGCTGGGGAATGGCTGATTGAAAGAATGTATTTATAAAGCAAACAGCTGCCATATCAAAGGATGTCTCGGCGATGTCCGAAATCAATACATGCAAAACATAATTTTGCACTCTAACTTACTGGATCTGTGGAAGATCAGAAGAGGATGGAGCCTGCTGTCTGTGACCTGACATTATCCCTGAGGAACTAGACCTGCTCCCTCCTATACCCAGGACAAAGAAGTGAATTCCAAAGGTTATTTGTCGGACCTTACGTGTAATAGAACAAGCTGTAAAAGGTATTTTTCCAGCTGACCAGTGACAACTTGACCTGCACTGGACTTTGCTGTATGCCTCTGTCAGACATCCTGTGAGTCTATAAGTGCCTTTTGAAAATGTTTCTTCCAGTGTTTCAAAGCATCAGTGCAACCTGCCAAGAAAAGTGTCTGACCCCCAGTTTCACAGCACTAGACTGAAATTCAACTTTGTCTTACTCAATGTGCCCCACACCTCTAAAAAAATGATTACGTTCCATTAGCAGAAATTTCAATGCCTTTTCTTCAAAAAAGTGACAAAGGTCTGATTTAGAGTTTGTCTGACAGGTTACTCCACCACAAACGCAAAGATATCTGTCTGCCTTATTACAAGTGCATTATATCCAAAGGCACTTGTAATAGGGAAGATGGGATATCCATCATGTTTCTGAAGGAGTAACCCATCCGCCGATCTGCGAATCAGGACTAAAGTCCCTTGCTGAAGTTTGACTTAGAAAGTTTTTTGAACTTTTTTGATTTCCAGACTCACCGGGACCAATCGATCAGGTGTATCAGAGCAGGGCACCATCACGGTTGGCCTCAAAACATGCCTACGTCTTCATACAGTCCCCTAATTTAGTCCTGTTTGCTCTGTGCCGTAGTTACAGAGGCGTTAATCTCAGGTTAACTGGTGAGTTTGATATTTTCTGTTGAAAAGGAATGTTATTATTTCTTGAGGGGAGAACTTGTCAACCACACATAATAATCCACAGTTCTAAGTTCAGCAATTTAGACGAGTGTTTTGAAAAGGAAGGTTTTTAGTTTTTTTAGTAACTCAACAAGAGACTAGGGCCTTCATTACAACCCTGGCGGTTGGAGATAAAGAGTCGGTAATACTGGTAACAGGCTGGCGGGCAAAAAATGGAATCACAACCACGGCGGAAACCGCCATCATAGCCAGCCACTTTAACACTCTGACCTCCATGGCGGTAGCAACAAACACAGCGGCTGTAACAGCCAACAGACAGGTGTAAGACAATGTACCGCCCACCGTGTTACAAGGCACCAATCCGCCAGCTTTTCCGGGGCAGTACCAACGACATCAAAAGCACAGCGAAACAGTACACATTAGGGGAACCACTCACCTTTCGACACTCAATAAAGAACCAGGATGCCATGGAGCCCGAACTGCAGGTTCTACCCATGCTGGTGTATCTACTAATACACCAGGAATACGAAAGAAGGCGGCGGCGACGATGGCGGTGAGTACCGCACCTAGCACACAGGGGAGGGGTGGAGGAAAAAGAGAGTGACGCAGACACGCAACACACAACACCCCCACCCCCCACTCTCACCCACAACACCATACACACTAACACATCCAATAACATTACAGATACACCATGTAACCCCCTGGAAGAACGCAAGGACAAAAGGAATTGAGTCAAATCTGTGATATTCTGAAAATGTGTACTTTGGGAGGAGGGCTCACAGACACACTGGGAGAGGACACAGGGGACGTGTGCATGGTTGTGGTGGTGGTGACTGCTCGTAAGGGGTTTGTTGTGATGGGCGTGCTGGTGATGGAGGCAGTGGCTGATGATGTAGTGAATGCAGGTGTGAGTGGAGACGCTACTGGGAGGGAGGTGGACGAAGAGGAGGAGGGGGACACAGTGGAGGAAGTGTATGTTGGTATGTGTGCAGGGGTATGGTGCTTGTGTGAGTGCCTGTGTGATGATGTGTGGTGCTTATGTTTTCCAGAGCCATTTTTGTGTGTTGATGTGTATGCATGCTGGTCTGAAGGTGTGCCTGGGATAGGGTGAGGTAGAGGGGATTGAGTCTGGGTAGTGGAAGATGGAGCGGGGAGGCTGGACACAAGGACAATGGCTGCCATCAGTGCTGAGGCCAGAGGCTGAAATGCTCTCTGTTGGGCCACCACGCAAGAATGAATGCCCTCCAGGTATGCATTTGTTTGTTGCAAATGCCTCTCGACACCCTGGATGGCATTCAGAATGGAAGACTGCCCAACAGAGAGGGATCTCAGGAGGTCAATAGCCTCCTCACTGAGGACAGAAGGGCTGACTTGGGCAGGGCCTGAGGTGCCTGGGGTGAAGGAGATGCCCACCCTCCTGGGTGAGCAGGCACGGGAAACACGCTGAGGGGCTGCTGGGAGGGCGGTGCTGGTAGGGGGGGGGTGGCGGCTGTTCCTCTTGTTGGGGTGGGCACAGAGGTGTCCGCCACCGCCAGGGAGATTCCATCGGAGGAGGAGTCGCTGTCACTGGTATCCCCTCCTGTCCCCGTCGTGGAGCTCCCCTAGCCATCCGTCCCTCTGGTGCCTTCACCCTCAGTGGATTCCCCCTCATGGGCAATGTGGGATGCAGCTCCCTCCATCGCCGGTGCCTCTGCTCCCCTGCCAGATGATGCTAATGCACACAAGGACAGGGTGACAAAAATAAAAGGGGGAAAGAGACAGAGGATACACTTGGTCAATTCCGGCAACACCACTACCGTTGGCGTACACAACTCACACTGAGCTCCCTATGCACTAGGCCATGCCCATCCAGTCACTAAGTTAGTCACTAGCCCATGGGGTACAATGCCTAACGTCAGCATCTGCACACCTGGCACCCTCAGGACCCTACCCAGTAGTAGTTGGCCACTTGAACCATTGAGGTAGGGGTGCTTCTGTGCCTGCAAACAAGGGACCTACCCTGCCATGATCGCCCTGGCCTAGGGGCACCCACAGCCCACATCCCCCACCCAGGTAGTTCCTAAAGCGCACAAAGTCAGCTTTCTGAAACTGTACTCACCCTCTTGTGGCTGCTGTGATGCCCTCAAGCGCCCATCCAACTCCAGATAGGCCACCGCCAGGATGAGGAACTCAGGGGGGTCATGGTGCGACGGGCACCCCTTCCATGTTGGCAGGCCTGCCCCAGCTGGGCCTCCGCCGTCTTCTTGGTCCAGCGGCGCAGGTCCTCCCATCTCTTGCGGCAGTGGGTGCTCCGTCTGTGACAGACCCCCAGGGTCCGCACCTCCTTGGCGATGGCACGCCAAATACCCTTTTTCTGGTAGGCGCTGACCTAGAGGGAAAAGACAGCAGAAAATGTAATTACTCACCCGTCCGGATTGTCATACTCATTGCCCACCTGTTCACACTCATGCCCTGATGCACATACAGTGACCATCTCTCATGCAGCATTCAGGCCAGGACGCCTTAGCACCCCCCAACATGTGGCTTACATCCACACCACTCCAAAAAGGAATTGCCCACACACATGCTCACAGTGTACTCACCTGTTTGTCTGAAGGACCATAGAGTAACGTGTACTAGGGGAGGACCCCATCCACCAGTTTCTCCAACTCCTCTGCAGTGAAGGCAGGGGCCCTTTCCCCAGACACTCTAGCCATTGTCGCTTCCAGACTCAGGTCACAGCAACACATGCAGTGTAGGTCCTCTCTTGTTGATGGTCAGGTAGCAAGCGAGTGAATAAGTAGAAAATGGTGGTGACGTCCGCGGCGGTGCATACCGTCACTGCCGGCGTACATCGCCATTGGCTCCTGGGACCCATAGGTCCCAATGATAACCAATGCGGAGTTGCGCGGCGGTCATCGACCACTTACTGCGAAGCAGCACAACGCCAGCGCAGTTATCCCATTTCCCCTTGTCCCTCCTCACAGGTCAGGCAGCCGCCATTTCAGGGGGGCACATGGCATGGCACCTAACTGCGTCACAGCAAATATTGGCACATATACTGACTCTCAAATTCACACACTGCTTCTGTGACATTAATTCAAACATAGTTGTGCTATCTATGTAGTAAATGACCTTCTCCTCACTGTTCTCCTCCATAGGCTACAAACGCTGAGGCAGATGATGAGATGGCGGCATCCTCCAGTGTACAGACCCCTGGTGGACCTGTTGACAATGGAGGACAGACACATTATCATCACATACAGACCTGATGTCAGCCCACAGGAATACCCCCTCTAGTGCAGGTCCTGTCAGTGCTCCATTTCTTTGCAAGTGGCTTCTTTCAAACAACAGTGGCCATGGCATCAGGGATGTCTCAGCCAATGTTCTCCAATGTGTTGACCAGAGTGTTGTCTGCCCTGCTGAAACACACGTGCAGCTACATCGTCTTCCCCCAGGTGGAGGATTTGGCCACAGTGAAAGCTGACTTCTATGCCCTGGGACATATCCCCAATATTATTGGTGCCATTGATGGTACATATGTGGCATTTGTCCACCCCGCAGAAATGAACAAGTTTACAGGAATAGAAAAAGCTATCACTCGATGAATGTGCAAATGGTGTGTTTGGCAGACCAGTACATCTCCCATGTGAATGCCAAATATCCTGGCTCAGTGCATGACGCCTATATCTTGAGGAATAGCAGCATCCCTTATGTGATGGGGCAACTCCAGAGGCACCGGGTGTGGCTAATAGGTGAGCCCAAGGTCTCTACACAGTATAAATAGGTGTCTGGGTATGGGTTTGTCCCTAAGAGTCAGTGTGTGTCTAACAGTTGTCCCTCGATATTTGCAGGTGAATCTGATTACCCCAACCTCTCATGGCTACTGACCCCAGTGAGGAATCCCAGGACAAGGGCAGAGGAACGTTACAATGAGTCGAACAAGGAGGATTATTGAGAGGACCTTTGGCCTCCTGAAGGCCAGATTCCGGTGCCACCATCTGACAGGTGGATCCCTGTACTGCTCACCCAAGAAAGTGTGCCAGATCATTGTTGCATGCTGTATGTTACGCAGCCTGGCCTTGAGACGTCAGGTGCCTTTTATGCTGGACGATGAGCCTGGTGATGGTCTTGTGGCAGCGGTGGAGCCTGTGGACAGTGAGGAAGAGGAGGCAGATGAAGAAGATATGGACAACAGAACAAACATTATACAGCAGTGCTTCCAGTGACACACAGGTAAGAGACTGTAACTCCTCTTCACATTTCATTATACTTTTGGACATTGTACATGGTAGCCTCTAACCCTCTGTCTATGGCCACTGACTGTTCCCTTTGGATTCCCTTTTTTCAGATCTGTGTACCCCATTCTGGCTCCTGCTATTTGTACTGCTGCCCACCAGCTGTCATACATTGGTATAATTCAATGAACATAGACGTTGCAATGCTTTGAGAATGTTGTAAGAATACATCTTTCCAATCATTACACTGACGCCAGTATGGTTTATATTTCAATGGTGTTATTTTTTGTGCTAAATAGTATGGGGATACGTGCAAGGGGCTAGAGTGATGGTGGAGGAAGGTCCATGGTTGAGTCCAGTCTCTTGGTATCACAGGTGCATTGTCCAATGCGGCATAGGAAGGGGAGTAATGGCAGTTCAAGGTGGACAGGGTGACAGAGTGGGATCAGGAGAGTCCTTTTTCCTGGTGGGGGTCTTGGCAATGTTCTCTGTCTTCTGCCTGGATCGCAGGGACCGTTTGCGGGGTGGTTCTCCTTCTGCAGGGGGTGGGGTGCTGGTGGCCTGTTAGTCCTGTGGCAGGGCCTCCTGTCCACTAGCGCCGCTGGAGGTGGAAGGCTGTTCCTCGGTTTGGCTAGTGTCAGGGGCCCTTTCTTGTGTCACAGCCTCCCTCATGGTCTTGCCCATGTCAGCAAGCACCCCTGCTATGGTGACCAGGATGGTGTAGATTTTTGTGAGGTCCTCCCCGATCCCCAGGTACAGTCCCTCCTGCAGCTGCTGGGTCCCCCGTAACTTAGCCATTACCGTGCCCATGGTCTCCTGGGAGTGGTGTTATGCTCCCATGATATTGGAGAGTGCCTCGTGGAGGGTCGGTTCCCTGGGCCTGTCCTCCCCCTGTTGCACAGCAGTCCTCCCAGCTTCCCTGTTGTCCTGTGCCTCTGTCCCCAGAACTGTGTGCCCACTGCCACTGACCCCAGGTCCCTGATCGTCCTGTGTTTGTGGGGTTGCCTGGGGTCCCTGTAGTGGTGGACACACTGCTGATTGACATGTCACGGGGACAGAGGTATGGGCCTGCTGGATGGGTGCTGTGGTGGTGTTTCCTGAGGGGGAGGCTCTGTGGTGGGTTGGGACTGTGGCAAGAAAAACGACTGTCCAGAGGTCCCTGATGGCCAGGTTGGTCATCGTGATCTAGGCGTGTAGAGCTGCTGTCATCACTGTGGGCCTCTTCTGTGGGGGGACTGGATGTTGATGGCACCTCCTCTCCTGTGACGTTGGGTAGGGGTCCTGTTGGGATGCAAATGCATTGTTATTGTATCTGTGTGTGGCATCTTGTGCAATGGGTGTGTTTCCCTGTATAATTGTGCTTTCCCTGTCGTCTTGGCCTTGTGTGATTGCTGATTGTGTGGGCTGGGTGAGTCTCTCTAGTGTGCATGCTGTGGTGATGGATGTCCATGCAGGGCTGTGATGGGTGTCCATGCATTGTTGTTGCATGCAGGGCTTGGTATTGGGATGTGTGGGTTGTGATGGTGGGATATATGTGAGGTGATAGAGGGATGGGAGTGAGGGTACGGGTGGGGGTATGTGATGGCATGCAGGTAGGGTGGGGGATATAATGGTAAAGATTTGACTTACCAGAGTCCAGACCTCCTGCTGCTCCTGCGAGGCCCTCAGGATGATGATCGCCAGGACTTGCTCCTCCCATGTTGTTAGTTGTGGGGGAGGAGGTGTGGGTCCACCGCCAGTCCTCTGTACAGCAATCTGGTGTCTTGAAACCACGGAATGCACCTTACCTCGTAAGTCTTTCCACCTCTTCCTGATGTCATCACTGGTACTTGGATCCTGTCCCACGGCGTTGATCCTGTCGACCATTCTGCGCCATAGCTCCATCTTCCTTGCAATGGACGTCTGCTGCACCTGTGATCCGAATAGCTGTGGCTCTACCCGGATGATTTCCTCCACCATGACCCTAAGCGCCTCCTCAGACACCAGAGTCACTTGGGGTGTCTTTGGGGTGCCATGGATGTGGTGTGAGTGATATGTGTGAGGTGATGTGTGGGGTGATGTGTTGGGGTGTATACTGTGAAGTGCGTGGATGGTGTATGAGTATTCTGTGCCTCTAATTCAGTGTGTGCTCTTTGCTTGTCTCTCTGTGCTTGGTCTCTTTTTTTTTTTTAGGTGTCAGGGGCTGTGGGTAGCATGGGTGCGTGTTTTATAGTGGTGTGAATGTGTGGGTGTGGTGTGTGTATGTGAGTCAGGTGTGTGTATTTTGAATTGTCCAATGTGGTTTGGTTTTGTAAGTTTTTGTGTATTTCAAGCGCGGCGGTGTTTACCGCCAATGGTTTACCGCGGTTGAAAGACCGCTGCGTTGATTCGTGGGTTGTGATACTGTGAGCGTATTCCTGTTGGCGTGACGGTGTGGGTTTTGCTATCACCAGTTTATCACTGACCTTTGGTCTGGCGGACTTGTGTGGGTGTCTGTATTGTGACGGTATCCTCTGTGTGGGTTATAATACCCGTGGCGGATCACCGCCACAGGCACGGTATCTTGGCGGCCGTTGGCACGGTGATAAGCGGGATTTACCGCCAGGGTTGTAATGAGGGCCTAGGTGTTCTTAACTTCCAAGCAAGCTCCAGAAGTGAAGGGCATCATTCAAAAGGGCTCTGCTCTGTACCAACTTATTTTTTTTTTAAAAACAAGTCTGAACCAGAAGGAAGGCGAAGGAACAGTACAGAAGGAGAGCAATGAAGCTACTTACGAATTTAAATTTTCAGAAAATCAGCAGCTTTGCCAAAGAGGCATTTGCGCACAATGCAAAGTATTATTAAAAGAAATTCTATGTTGTATCGTGAGTTAATGTAGATGTAATAGAGTATGCTGGCAGAAGAGAAAGCAAGAGGCACCAGTGAGCAGTCTGGCTTCCTGATTTTGAGTTACTTAACATTTTCGCAGAAGGCGTTTAGAAATACCACAGTATAGTATAGTGAGTTACAGTAATCCAGTCTTATGCCTGTTACTGCTAAGGTGACCATTTTCCTGTCCTCCATGGAGAGCAATTGCATGATAGAGCGTAGTTTGTGTAAATTAAAAGAGTGGGACGAGAACATGGACAATCCCTTACTTTCCATGATTATTTTTTAATCAACAATCATGAGACCAAAGCGAGGGACTGTTACAGATGGACAAACTCTTGGTCTTGTCAATTTTAATTTGCAGCCAGGTCTAGTCCATTCAATGTTTGATGTTACAGAGGCACTCTGAAACAAAAGGTGAAGTGTCTGGGTTTCCATCTAACTGAAAGATGAATTGCAAATCAATTGCATATATATAATCATAGAATGTAATCATGTTCATGAGAGGAAGCATGCAATCATTGAACAAGTAGGTTGAAAGTATAGAGCCTGTATGAAAGGGGGCCTGGCCACCATGCTATTTAGAGGTTATGTGTGGCAGCTTCTAGGCCCCGGCCTAATTTTGTGCTAAAATCTACAACTAAACTGAATCATCATATCCACAATTCTGTCTGATCACGACATGGCAGAGCTCCTGATCATGAAACTGTGAAAATATCCTGGAGCAATACTGTTGAACAGGATTGCAGCAAGATTGGTGAGCGGCTGTGGCCTGTGTTGCTGCAGTGCTGGGTGGTAAGCAGTTGTCAGTGGGGTGCTGCTGGGCTGTTGGAGAGAAACAGACTGTGGCAGGTGCTGATGGCAGGACCGAGATTAGCCAGATATCCGTGGACAAGGAAGATGGCATTGTGGGGCAGGACTGAGCCAGCCCATGTAGGAAGAGAGTGAAGCAGAGAAAGTAATGGCCCGGCGAGCCTCCCTTTTAGCGAATGGAGGAGTGGAAAGTGGGGCCCCAAGTGAGACAATAGTGAACCAAGCCCAGAGAAGATCAGCACTCAGGTGGCCCCCACAATGGACAGGGCAGCACCGTCAGTCACGACGAGGGGCTGGATGGATCCCACAAGGGGAGCACATGAAGATGGCCTAAGACCCTCACTGGCGAGCACCTGTGACTGAAGTGGTACTGGGGGATGCGATATGCCAGTGCGGCTGGGAAACCACTATTGAATTAAGAGCCGCTGCCACATTTCTGCCACGGGGACACAGTGAGCTGTGCTGACCCTTGATACTATGAAGCCTAGTGTCCTGAGAACTGCCCCCTGCGACTGATGGAGAGAAGACCCTGCGTAAGGCAAGGAAATGAGGGATACCCACATCAATTTTTGTTGAGGAGGAAACCATGGTGAAAGGGGCTGAGAGTGCAGCTGCACAAATGCTGATGGGCAAATACAGGCTGTTGCAACAGGTGGAATATCAAGCAGAAACAGAGCATAGCAACAGTGATTCAACCCTGTCAGATGTACTCAAAGCAGCCCAAGAAACAAGAACCTAGTTGGAGCAGAAATTGGACGCAATGGTGATCAATCTGAACCTGGTAAGAGCTGACCTAAGTAAGGCCACAGACCGGGTTGCAAAAATGGGGTTGCAAATTAGAGACACAGTGAAAGGCCTCCCTTATACAGAAGATTTACTATGCAGAACAAAACAATTGGAATCCCATGTGGAGGATGCAGAGGGCAGATCATGCAGAAATAATGTACACCGCATAAGGCTCCCGCAGCAAGACTAGAACTTTATCTCAAGAAGTGGATCCTAGAAAATTGGCTACCAAGAGGACTGTTGCACTATTTCTCTATCAAAAGGTCCCACTAAATGGTGTCGAAAACCACCACCACCACCAGGCGTCCCCTCAAAGTATCTTCCACCTACTCAATTACAGGGACCACAATGTGCTGCTGCAAGCTCCAACAAAAATTGGTATTTCTGGATTACAAATAGCATGTACAGAAACTCTGCTGGTTATTCAAGATAGTGAAAAAGAAATACAGAGCTCACAATGTGAAATACATGATATTTTATCTTGCTAAACTCAAAATCCTGTAAAATGGCAATACACACTTCTTCATGGAGCCAACTCAAGTGTGGGACTGGCTGGACACACATGGTAGTGCTGTGGAGCGCAGAGACTGAGAGGCATGGAGGTGCTTTACAGTTCTGGAGTCCGGGTCACCCATCTCAATCACAGCCGCGCCACGCACAGCTTCACAGATTGACATAACCGTCCCATGGACTTGCTATACCCAGCTTTAGGAGTAATGGATGAAGTGATGCATTCAGTTTAGGCCACTTGAAGAGAAACATACAAACACACTACCACCCCCCCCACACATGTGTGAGCTGACATTTGCTGTGAGACACCGAGCTGAGACCCATGCAAACCAGATGGCTAGGTAAGCATAAGCGCACATGATATTTATTTTTTGGTTCCATGTCAGATGTTACCAGTTGATTTGTTTTGTTTTTCTTGTTATTCTGCATTGTGTTAGGTACTTTATTTATATTCTCACAATTACTAAGTGCATCAGTATCTACAAGCGATAGACAGCGGCACAGATGCGACTTGAATGTAATGGCTAGAGTGCTCATAGGGGTGACCAAATTTGTTAATTTCCACACTTTACTGGGTGCAGACACACATATGGTGGCACAACACAGGGAGAGGGGAGACTGAGGCAGGCCACGCCTGGACAAATGGCAACTCTACACATATATAAGTAGACTAAGGATGTGGGCAAATTTCTAACATGGAACGTGAGGGACCTTCATCACTACCGCAAAAGGATGAGGATAGGAACATCTATACGCAGAGACGCCATACAAGTGACCTGCCTGCAGGAGACGCATTTACTGATGTGAGAAGCCAATAAACTATTGTGGAAACGGAAAGGGCACTTCCACCACAAGAGCTACAGCACACAAACTAGAAGGGTAGGCATACATACCAGGCCTACCATTTATCACTACTGGGATACAGCCTCGTGAGGAGGGCCATTATATTACAGGGTAAATTGAGTGGTAGGAATTTGGTACTGGTAGGAATCTATGTCACAAACACAAATGACAGTACTTTTCTCCTTGATCTCTGAAGCACAATCACAGCTTACACAGGCACACTGTTACTATGGCTGGGTGACTTCAACTGTGTTTTAGGTCCACACCCCCAATACTCCATGTACAAGCACAGAATGTCTGACTCACTCTGACTAGTAATGTAGGTCCTGAATCTTGTGGACATCTGGAGAGAGAGAAATCCTCGCCTGCAAGAATTGACCCATTAAGCAAGCCCCAGTCATACATATTCCAAATTAGATTACATGCTATCAAATAGAAGCCAGGTCCAATACACGTCACAGGTGACTCATATGGGGAGGGTGACCTCCTTTCATTCACCTGTGTCTGTGACATACTTAGGGGGTCATTACAACCCTGTTGGTCTTGAGACCGCAAAGGTCACAGTGGCGGTTTGACTGCCACATTATGACTGTGGTGGTTGCACCATGGTCATACCTCCAGCACTGCCAGTTTACCTCCATAGGAGGGACTGGCGGTGCTGGATGTCCAAACAAGCACCGACCTAGGGATTATGATCCCCCTTTCTTCCAGCTTTTACATGGCAGTAGCACCGCCAAGTAAAGGCTAGTGGAGATGGGGTGCAGGTGGCCATGGGGGGACCCCTGCACAGCCCATGCACATGGCCAGCCCTGTCATGCTGTTCACTGTCTGCGTTGCAGACAATGAACAGCACGACGGGTGCTTCTGCACCCAACGGACTGCAGCATTGTCGCCAGCTCAATTATGGACCTGCATCAATGTTGTAGGCTATTCCCCGCTGTGCCAGTGGGAACCTCATAATGGGGATGGTGGGAAGGCAACCCCACTGGTGGCAACCTGACCGCGGGAGTTTGGCAGACAGCCTTTTCTTTCATCCAAACTCATAATGACCCACTGATGTCAATACAATGCAGCTCAGTGCTTTTGTTTTTAAATCTTAAATGACATAGTAAACTTTATTTATCTACATATATATAGTCATCACTGGGTAGTCATAGTTAGTACCACATTTCTATAGGAAAAGCAATTTTTGTTTTGCTTATAACTGGGTCCTCATTTCATGAATCTTCACAGAACCTTCCCAAAAAAATAATCATCCACCTTACTTTCTTCCTTGAAAGTTTTGGGGTGATCCACCAAGCGGGGGCCCTGAAAAAGGGGGGTCCCAAATAATAAACAGAGCCTTCTGATTGGGAGCTTTTTTACCCTTGTGCCATCTTGCTCCTGAGGGAGAAGGTTCCAGCGGGAGCAAGGCTCTGATTGGCTGCCTGCAACATGAAGAATAATGATGGAGACAGCCGTTACGGGATTCAGGCGCTTAGTCGCCTGTTCCGAGGTTAAGGTTGAAAAGTATTATAAGGGGGCAGGGTAGGGACACTTACAAGCTCTGGAATGCACCTGCGCTCTTGGAGTTGTACAGAAAGCTGAGAAGACTATCAGCAGTATTGCCTAATGAGACTACTAGATTTTGGTGGCAGAATCACCTGGACTGCAGGGGCCTGTCAGCCTAATCCGGGTTTGTTCAGGCTAACTAGATGTGCCTCCTCTCCACCCAAGAGCTGGAATAATTTGGGCAGCCAAGCACATAACATAAATGACTCCTCAGGGAAATCGTGGTCACTCGGATCTCATCTGTTTCTCTCAGTTACATTAGTCTCACGTACGCAAGGGCAATCAGAGGTGGATTAAAGTTCAATAAGGTTTTATTGAAGCAACTGCATCTTAGATAATAAAGCATGTATTGCAATAACTAGAACAATGAAGCACAGCAGCATTAAAAAAAGTGACAAGGAGAGTAAAACACAAGAATAACGGTACCATATTGTCACTAGGGTTTCTATAGATAGTTCCTACCTAGGCTATGTTAGAGCACAGCATGATAAGCTCTAGTTCTCCCCATGGGAAGACATCAACCCTCATACCTGAGCAAGAGGCCTGTAGTGTACATAAGCAAACGTAGTGAAGCAATCAGCAATCAGCATACAGTTGTGGTCATCTTGCCGGAATATCCCTCTAAGGTGCATGGGTTAAAGCAGTGTTTTTATAATAAAACAGCTGATGTTCCAGGAAAGTATCCCCACAAGAGAATGTATGTTTCTGTGAATGTTGGAGACAAAGCGTACCACTTTTGCTGGCAACCTATCTCACTGCAGCCTTGAGAAAGCACAGAGTGAAAAAAAAAAAAATATTTAAGAACACAGTGCTGACCTAGGCGAAGAGCAACTAGATAGAGAAAATGAAACAAGACTACAAATGCGGCTGTTATTAAAATAATATAACAAAGCTAGAATAAAACATATCCAGGTTAAAGTGTGCAACAGCAGACCTAGTTTGCTAAAATAACGTGTGTAAAGCTATAACTAAAATGGCTACCCAATAGTACTATCTACTGAAGAAGAACAACAATCCTGAAACACGTGCCTAGAGATAGACAGCACATGCTGAAAAACAATGGTGAATATAAACAGGGCCAGACTGGAAAAAGCAGCCCAGCCTGGCAAATTTTGTCAGAGCAGCACCCATACGTTGCATAGTGAGTGAGCACAACAAGCAAGGCTCACCACTATAAGAGGGCCTAAGGGGTTCCACCCAAGAAAATTTGGGAAAGAATGGCAAAAATGGTGTCTTCTACAACACAGTTATCATTATATGTTTAATTGCATTAGCTTCTAAAGCATAGTAAATGAAGTAATTAGAGTGCACCAGGGTGAAAACAATGATTGCTGGGGCCATTCAGTGATTCCCTCATTATCACCCTCCAACTTTGCCCCTCATTTCTCCATAGCCCATCTCTCATATGTATTTCATTTGTTTTAAAGCACCTCTCATGCTAGTGTTGGGTGTCTGAACACTTTACATAACACACATACAGAAACAATGAATCATATGTGTGTAAATCAGTGCATAGAAAATGTTATATAAGCTAAACGAGAATACCAGGTGTAGGATTTACATGCCTGTGAGAAAAAGCCAAGTTTTAAAATGGTTATTCCCCACTTTGTGCCTGGTATGTGATGTAGTCTAGATGTTGTTAGTGCCAAGATCCCTTGCCAACCAGGTTCTCTGGGCCAGAGCTCTTTCCCTAAACTGTTGTGATTCATTGGCACAATTAGAGACACCTTTAGCTGCCCTCATAAGCCCTTAGTAACTGGTACATAGGTATTCAGGGTAGGGAGGAGGGACTAAGGGTAGGCCCCTGAGGGCAGAAGCACTGATTTTGTCACCCTCCTGGGCCATGCAATTAGGTGCACCCAGCACTGCCATTGCAGGCTAAGTGTACTGATGCAAATCTAAAACACCAACTCATCATGGCACATTGCCTGGGTGCCCAGTCTCCTACACACTGCATGCAATATAGATAAGGCATTCCCCTGGTGGGTCTTCCAGCCCTAAGGCAGGGTGCAGTATACTGTTTGTGATGGCATAGCTGTATGAGCAACATGCCCCCACAGTGTCCTTGCCAAGCCTGGGACATAGTGAGTGAACAAAGCAGCCACTTTAATACATGTGCTGGGCACTCATCAATACATGTTTCATAGCTACATAATTGCCACTCTGAACCCTGGGTTGTTTGGTATCAAACAACACAGAATGATAAATCCACTGGCACTGTATTTATTATAAAATGTACCCTGGGTTCACCTTAGAGGTGCCCCTTGCAAAAGCTATCTACCCTGGCATGGTTGCTGGCTGGTCACATCCAGCCTGCCACCTACAGACGCATATCTGCACCCCTCGGGTGAGGACCTCTGCCCTCTGGGAAGTAGAACAAAGCCCTTCCTGGGTGGAGGTGCTAACCCCCCCTCCTTCAGGAATGTGCACCTCTCTTACCACCTTTGAAACTTGACCTCCAGGCCTGCTGCTAGCAGTAGATGGCAGCCCCCATTGCAAACCACCTCTTTTGCCGGGAGAAACAGCAGGAAACTCAAAAAAAGACATATATATTGGCCCTACCTGGCATTCACGACCCCTAAGGTGTTGCATGCAAGATGGACTCTCCATTTCATTTTCCTCCATCTTGCATTGAAGGAAAATAGCCCATCAGGCATAGTGAAGTGGCCCCAGCCCACAGGACGTGGTCACTTAGAGAGTTTAGCCACCCTAAGGTAGATGACCCATTGGTCAATACTAGGCTCCCCTAAAACTCCCACTAAACACAGTATTTATTGGGCATCCCTAGACCAAGAAATCAGATTCGATGGACAAAAGAAGGCCAGCAACAAGAAGATCCGAAGGCACGAGAACTGTGGACCTGCTGCACAGAGAAAATGCGCCAAACCCTGCATGCTGCACCCAGGACCCGACAATTGCTGCTGAGGAGCTGCTGGACAATTGGAAAAACTCCAGAGGACCTCTACGCATTGCAAATTGCCATATAACTCCCTCCAGAGTGGAGGTACCATTCTAAATCCACAACGATCCAACAAGCCAGTGAGGTCCACTTCACTAACTGGCTGCTAACTCCCGTACCAGATGCTGCAGCCAGACAAACCTTCACAATGACGTCCGCGAGGACAAACCCTGCCAGTATGCCATTTTCTGTGGCACTGTGCCCTTTAGCGGCTGAGCCGTACCAATACCCTGCGTATTCACATGACACCTGAGACCAAGAAAAACAGTCCACCCAGGACTGATAAAGGACCAGGAGGAAGCCCCAGTCAAGGGACTTCAGAAGCAACCTGGACCTCATGCCAGAGTGCCCCTGTTGTCCTGCAAATTAAACTGGAACCGACTTACCTCCTGCTTCTGAGGGCATCCTTGCGCACAGCTCCATGATCACTGAGTCGTGCTGCACCTTGCTGCCCTGTGCCCTGCATGAAGAACCTGCTGTGGCTTAAAGGTTACCTCGAGACTCCAAGGCTATCCCCAGGATTTACCTTTAAACTTACTTGTTCAGTGCTTTTCCAAGTGGTCCCTCACATTGGCCCTGCACCAACTCCAACTGAAACCGTGAGCCAATGGAACTTCTCCAGCTGGCACAGTGTGCTCACTGACAACCAACCTGCAACAGAAGAACTTGGTAAACCTACTGTGTAATTTTATATCTATTTTTAAAGGTTATCCTTTATTGATTCCTACGGTGTGTAATTAGAGCACAAAAAGACTATTTATATTGAACTTCAAAAATCCCTATCTCAAAACGTACTTGACCAATTCTGATGATCTTGGTCTTAAAACTTATAAAAAATCAGCAGGACTTTTATAAATTGGGCTTGAGTTATTCCTTTGAGTGTGTGAGTGATGCTCTGAGTACAACAAGTGCTTTGCAATTCTCCAAGATTGACAGAGTTGCTCGACCAAGCTACCATAAAAATGAGAGCACTAGTCTAGTTTTTACCCCTAAAAACCAACATGTGGTTGCCTGGACTACCGGCACAGTGTGCCTAGCTTTGCATACTACACCGAGAGCCAGCCTTCTACATTGCCATAAATACAGGAAGGCATTTTTTAGGAGTGTTTGGTTTGCAGAAGCACAAACTCAGGATTCAAAACATAACACTGTAGTTGGAGTTAGATTGAATTGTGAGAATATGTTTCTACCTAAACAAACCAATTTTAGCAATATTAGGATAACGAAAGACTGAGAAAAAACAAGCCTTTCGAACATGCACCATGCAGTTTGCATACAGCTCTTTGGAGAAGGATCATAGATTACTGTGTTATATAATGATTGGAAGCCATGAACTTCAACTTACAAAAGGATCTTTGTGACAAAAGCCATAACCAATTAAGCTATGTACATTAAATACAGTTCTGTGATCAGCATGGTACACATTCTTTCGCGCGGGCATATTAAAACCCTGCATTACTTTAGATGAGTAAAAACTGCCAATAGACAAACCTCCAAACTCTATCCAGCAGGAAGATTTTATAGATATTAAATCTAACAGTTTTATAGTTGCATGAAAACTGCTGGATATACGAGGAACTCTGCAGCTCTGTAGCAAAAGTGAGTAGTGAGTGATTAAGCTGGTGAGACCTGCCAATGTTGTTAGAAGAGGTCAATATTGCAGCACTGCTGCAAAACCATCCCCAGTAATAACCCCTCCCCCCAAGTCCCTCCAGCTCCTGAGGAAAAGCCCAAAGCCCGGTACAATCAGCCTGGCCTTGAACAATAAAGACTTTCAACTAAAGTGAGTTTTGTCATGCACTGTATTTACTACAATGCATCTAGGCTGGTTGTGTGCTGGTATGCCATGCAGTGTGCTCCCTACCCCTTTTGTGGTTTGCTTCCTGTTGAGTTGTTGGGCTGCTGAGCTCTGGATTGCACCTGTGCTCTGGGAGTGGTACAGAAACGTGAGAAGACTATGTGCAGCACTGCCAACACCACACATTTTCACATGTTACTCTCTACTGAAGAAGGTCACAAATCCTGAGACATATTTCTGGAGATACACAGCAATGGCTGCACCAACAATAGTGATTACTGAAGACTTTCAATTACAATGAGTGTTATCACGCACAACATTTACCAACATATTTGGGCTAAGTGTATGGTGGTATAAATCAAGGAGTGGGTAGGGATAATGGGTAATAAGGGTATTCCAATGTTCTGGAGTGGGTAGGTTTAACGGTATTAAGGGCTTTCCTAAGGTTTAAGGGATTTAAGGTTTAAGGGTAGGAATAAACGTTGGTAAGGAGTTTTTTTAGGTTTAATGCATGGGTAAGAATAAAGGGTGGTAAGGAGCTTCTAGTGTCAAGAAATGGGTAAAAGTAAAGTTTGGTAAGGGGTTTTAGGTGTATGGGGTTGGTGATTGGTAAGGGGTAGTAAGTGTTAATGAGGTTTAATGGATGTATAGGAGTAAAGTTTGGTAAGAGGTTGTTAGATTTAAGAGAGGACTTGGAGTAAAGGGTGGTACAGAATTTTTATGGCTCATGCATTTGAAGGGATGGTAAGAGTTATTATGGTTAAGAAAAGGGTAGGGATAAAATAAATAAGGGTTTTTTTAGGATTCCAGAATAGATAGGGCTAAAGGGCATCGCAAGGTATTTTGCAGATTAAGGGAATGGTAGAGGTTAGGGGATGCTATGGAGGTGGAATATGCAAGTGTTGGGTAGGTAGCTTCCCATAGTATGATGCTTTTAGGCAGCTTCTAAGTCACATTGTACTCGTATCTGCCACTATGGATTGTTCAGTTGTGGTTGTCTATGCACAGTTTTTAATAAGAACTAGTCACAGTACCTAATAGTATTTCCAGAAATCCGACAATGCTATCCCTCCCTCATATACACCTCTGTGTAATATCATCATGCCTGTTCTGACAGGGTCCTCTATCCCAATAGCAGAGAGCGCAATGAGCTATCCATTTTTGAAAATACGTCTATGGGACAGTGTAAGGAGTATTCTGAACTATATATATCAAGTGTGGTAACAAAATCATTTTAAAAATTGTGGCACCGCCCATCACTGAGAGCAAGAGTTTCCTCCAGTGGGACACATCAGAGTTGAATTTATCTAGGAGCATCCCCAAGATATTCTCAATAAATTAATCTTTATTTTCAATCATGAGCATGCCCAAGTATTTGAGTCCTACCCCCCTTATGCGCAGTGCATAATCTTTCTCATTTTGCGGGGACCATTCCGTCAGTGGATATACAATTTATTTATTCCAATAAACACAGAGGGCTGATTAGTTCAAAATTTTCTAATAATTTTAAGGACTCAGGGGCAGTGCTTAATTTTAAATGAAAATGTCCCGAAGCCCAAAGCCTAGCTCTTGAACATGCAGCTGCTGCAATTAAATGTGCGAGCACAGAATACTGAGGCAGCATAATCCTGAAGCAATCCTGGGCCTCTTCAATCCTTTTACTGCTACTCCCTGTCTCTTCAGTTCACTTTTGCAGCTTTCTGCTTCCTACCATAGTGATGCATTTTCAGTTTTCTCTTCATCCGTCTTTCCTATTTGTGTCTTTTGCTCGCAGCAGATACTTGAGGCAGAAGAATAAGTGCCGGCCCTCAAAAATAAGTGCCGGTGCTCAGCACCAGAAGCAACAAGCGCAAATTAAGCACCGCTCAGGGGATCGTTTGACTTGGTCTGCTAGATATAAAAGTATACCACCTGTATAGAGCAACACTGTGTTATCCCATCCAGTGTCTCACTTCAAGTCTATAATATGGGCATCTTTTCTTAGCAAGGACGCCAGTGGTTCCCCAGCCATGGCAAACAGCAGTGGGGAAAGTGGGCACCCTGTCTCCTTCCTCGATTCAAAGGGTAGGCCTCAGAGACTGCACCCTTTACAAGTGATCTTATATACAACAATTTATCCATTGTATATAATTTGAACTGAATCCCATCTTCTCCAATAGTAGTTTTAGGAAGGGCCTTTCTGGCATCCAGTGACGTTATCACTACAGGTTTCTCCCATCACCTCTGTTTTAGCAATCCAATCTTACAGCCAGACAGGTTATGTCTCATGGCTCTACTGGTCAGAAACCCTGATTGATTAGGGTGGATTCATTTATCTAGTTTTGAAATTCAGATTCACTGATTCCATGTGAGGGCTTTGTATTTATCTTGACTTGCCCATCTAGCCATAACCTCCTTGTTGTGATTTCCAGTTGCTACACACTGTCTTATAACCCTGGCCACTCTCCTATCCCTTTAATCCCAGGACTCAACTTTCCTTAATTCTCAGTGTATGTAGTTTCTAATACACTGCATCTCTACCCTTCACAGTACTCTACTGTTTTCCCTCACTTTTCTCGCATGAAGTTCGAGGGTAAAGTGCCCATTCTAAACTGCACTATCTAATCATGAACCTGATTTAAGTCTATGCACTGCTAATATATGCTTGTCAATCTGCCATGCTATTTAAAAAGGCATTTTAAGTGCCCAGCTACACCTCCTTGTGACCCCAGCCATTGCAATACAATGACTAAGCAACTAACTAAATAAATGAAAGAGCACTTATGTACCAAAGGTTCCTGTATGATCTTTGATCTGACTATAAAATTAGCTTGTGTTCCTGTCTCTTCTAGGTTCCGATCCAATTTATACCAACAGCACTCCTGGCTATGGTTTTTGCCGTAGAAGAAATCAATCAGGATCCTGCTCTTCTCCCCGATGCCACACTTGGATTCTGGATGTACGACTCTTGTGAGGTGGTGGAAAGGACACTGAGAGTTGCCTTATGGATGCTCACTGGAAGAGAAGAGATTATTCCACAGTACCGTTGTCAAAAGACCCCACCACTTGCATCAATCATGGACATGCCACCTCTCTTGCCAGTATACCCATGGCTAGAGTTTTGGGATTGCACAGACATCCACAGGTGAGGTTATGCTGGGTACCTATTTATCAGCCATTCTAAGGCAATGCCAGTGATTTGCTGTCATCTATTTGTATTTGTATGTTTCAGATTAATATCTATATACCTACAATGAATTAAATTAAAGAAGCACTACATAACAATAGCAGTGATGGATGTGTACGTATATAAAGCTGCTGGGGCAGGGAATGATATCTGAAATGACCATAATATGATAATAACATAATACATAAGCTGTCATTCATAGTGGTGGCAGTGCTGGAACAGCCAATTCAATGAGATCAAACTGTACTGGATCTTCTTGCCAGAGGAAGTGGCTCTTGAGAGATCACATGATATTACAGAGATGGAGTCATTCTCAATACCACTGACAAGTGTTTCAGTCAGGGTGCTATGAAGGTGACAGACATGCATAATGAGACTGAGTTTAAGATGCTGTTCTGTCGCTTTGATTGGAAGGGGAGTGGTTGGTTCAGAGGGTAGAGTAAGATGCTGAATAAAATAGGGCCATCCGTAACATATATGGTTTCAAAACCCAGAGTTAAGAATTTGTGCAGGACTCTAGTTTGTCTACTGATTCAACCTGCCTGTTGCCAGAAGGGGATGACATAGTATGAGAGAAGTTGAATGCAATCCATTTGGCAAAACTAAAGCTCATGGAGTAATTGTATAAACTAATGAGAAAGCTTTTGTAATAGCCACATTTTCTCCCAAACAAAGTGGTGAACACAAATTTTGGTGAGTCGATTGTGGGATGTTGATTGGTTAAAGCGAGCAGCAGATGTGGGTGAGGTGATGCAGGTCAGTAACCTGCTTCAGTCAAAAGAGATTCAAGGTTCCAGGCTTAGGTTTCAACAAATATGAGAGAGACAAGAAAGGAAACAGAACATATCATGGATGATGCGAAATGGCTCTTCATTAGATAGAAAGGAATTCAAAACACAACTGTAATGTAAAAATGCATTACAATTCCCAACACTTCCCTTAGCAATAATGTATGATGACGTATCCACAAGGGCAGTCTGGAAATTAACACCTCAATGTGTCCCTCTTATTCCAAGGTTGACCCTATAATATGCCCATGCCTGCCATCATGCCATAAAACAGACACATACGTTGCAAGACTCAAGCCTGCATCAATGTACACAAACTCACTAGTTAGTTGCTGGCATGCATGTATTTTGCACAATAAACTTTCCTAATTTGTGTTTATTGTTAGAAACATTTGAGCATTTTTTGAACATTTATACATTTTTTCATAAATGTATATTTTTTCTTTTTTCTTTACAGATCAGCTATGAATCCATGGTCTCACTCCTCAGTCTCAAACAGCAGTTCCCCTCCCTTCTTGCGCACTGTCCCAAGTGATGAGTACCAGTCCCAGTCCTGGCTGATATTATTGGCCATTTTGGCTGGACGTAGGTGGGCATTGTAGCAGAGGAGAGTGACTACGGACGACTGGGCAGCCAGATGCTGAAAGAGGAACTGAGCAGGTATTCAGCATGTCCTGCTTTCTTTCTGGGTCTTCAAGTGGTTTACTCAGAAAGGAGAGTTAACTATGTACTTAACGTGATCAAGGAATCCCTGGCCAAGGTTATTGTGAGTTCCTCTACTGAAGGAGGCAGCGAGACTCAACCTCAAAGGGAGAGTTTGGATTGCAAGTGAAGGCTGGTCAGAAAATGAGCATTTCTTAGACTGTGAGTTCAATATGGTTCTAAACAGCTAGTTAACACGTGTATTCCAGAAGAGGTTGCTTCCAGGATTCCATAATTTCATACTTGGCATTCAACCCTTTCGCACCCATTCTGACATTTTCATTAGAAGCTTCTGGGAAGATGTGTTTGGCTGTCAGTGGCCTACAAATGAGACAAAAATGACAGCTGCAGATGTTAAAGAGTGCTCTGGGACAGAGGAGCTGGCAGGATGCAACATAACACTTCTTTATGATACCAAATTCAATAATGCAACCCCTGCTTACAAAGCTGTCTATGCCGTAGCTCATGCCCTGTATAACCTGCATGCTTGTAGAGACTGGGTGGGCGCTTTTCAGAACAAAAGCTGTGGTGACAGGGATGAGTTTGAGTCCTGGCAGGTAAGGTTATATCGATGCTGTCAGAACTTGACCACCTTTAGGCTGATATGTCTCTCAAAACCCCTGGAGAAAGTTTCCAAAGACACTAGCTTTGAGGACTTCTTTTGAAGCTGGGACCTACGTCCTCTGAATTTCATTACCTGAAAAATGAAAGATACCATTTAATACAGGCTTTTCAGTGGCCTCACAGTGCACAAATCATGGCATTCTTTAAATGAGAGTAGGTGAATTCCTTTCAGGGTATGCAATATTGGATCCAATAGACCAGCACCAAGCAGTCTTCAAAAGCTCCTGAACAACCCCTACATAAACTGTACCATTAGATAAAGACCCTGCAGTCTTTGACACAGTATATTATCCACACAGTTTTAAGCTAATGTTATCTGGTAATAGATGTCTATAAAGCAAGGTCAGTAGTGACAAGGCAGCACACTAAAAATAGTAGTGGTATGTGACCTGAACATGTCTTTACACAGTGTGAGACATAGTGGTACTTGGACTAAATTACCATGCCATCTTAGGATGTGTTAGTATGCAAAAGATCAATAAAGGAGCTCCAATTGAGCAAGAGTCACCTCTGCACATCTTCAATCCATTCAGAGAAAGGCTGCAAATTTAAACAGTACCTTCACTGCAAAATCAGCTCTCTTAAGAGTTTCCCCTCACAACTCCTCATCTCATTCTCCTTCTCACAGTCCTGACTATATGAGGCATCCTCCTTATACTCTTTTACCACTCTTGTTTGATCTATTATCTTAAAGTATAATCCTTCTTTCTTTTCCACTAAGTGAAAGTGAAGAAGGCTCCTACTCTTTACCTCATCTCCAGCTTTTTCTCTGTCTCTGACAGAGGTGAGCCACGCAAGATTGTTTTTCTTTATGATTGCTTTTTTCATGTGATTTTTTTTTTAGGTTAAAAAAGTTGTTGGCAAAGCTGCAGAGCTGACTTTGAGGTGTCGGGAGTGCCACCGACATGCTCCGTGCTCATGTGAAGAGCCATTTGGGAGCCATCTTTGCAGTATACTGAGCTTGCGCCAGTGCACTTTTGCAAATCAGGCATAAGAAGGCTGCAGGTATTGATCCTCCTCTATTAACTCAGGTGGAAGTTGGAGGCGGGCAATATTGTTTGGCAAGATGCAGCAATAGCATGTCTCTTGTTCAGCAGGACCTTGCATGGAGGGACAAATTGCAATCTCCATGTGCCATAACATGGAGCAGGCTTCAGAGCAAGACAAAGTGCTTCAGATTTCTCACACTGACCAGCAATGCCTGATTAAAGCGATGGTAGAATCAGCCCTTGCAGAACCTTGAGCAAAAAGGCAGATGGATGATCATGAGGAGGACCCTGAGGGTGAGCAGAAGGACAAATATGTACAACCCTCCCAAATACAGTATCTTCTTTATCATATCAGGGAGACCCTATGTTTTGATGAAAAACCATTTGAAGAAAAAAGTTTCTGCCCACAATATAGGTGGAGGGTTTGACTGTTCATGATGTCATTACGTACTTGTTACTTGGGGGATGGAGAGGTACCGATAAAATATCCATCCCTTTGGGATCTCATGTGAGCCTTAACTACAATGTAATAAAAGTTTTAGATTGTCAAATGCTTAGTTTTGCATGGCACTGCAAAGAAGGGAAGATAGGTTTCTTCTCAAACTATCGGGAGGTGGAATCGCCAAGCTATCTCTCAGGTGTTCTAGGTGATTCATCTATACCAGCAGTTCCGGGGAGATTTACTAGGGCTGTATCAACCTCTTGTGCAGTGCTGGGAGCACCTCAATACAGAAAATTTGTCAAGCCAAAATATGGTCAACCCATGAGACACCTGTAAAGCACTATCGGCCTCACAATGACCCTGGCGGGCGGTGGTAAGCTGACGGTAACACTGCCAACAGGCTGGCGGTGTTCCGCCAGCTATTATGACTGTGGCGCAATAGCCACGGCCATACCGCTGGCCCCTTCACTATACCTCAAGGCTTCCGCCTGGCGGTAATAATCCCCAGCGCAGCAGTGCCTAGCCATGGCAGTAAACAATGCCATGGAAAGGCTGGCTGTAAAGGGGACTTGGGGTGTCCCTGGGGCCCCCTGCACTGCGCATGCACTTGGCATGGGCAGTGCAGGGGCCCCCAGGCATAGCCCTGTCGCGCATGAAGTTCGGGCAGTGAAATGCGCGACGGGTGCTACTGCACCCACTGCACATCAGCATTGCCGCCGGCTCTATTATGAGCCGGCAACAACGTTGATGTGACTTTTCTGCTGTCATAATAGGGAGCCAGAAATACCGCCAGCACTGACGGTATTCTGGCGCCCCCAGCCTCGGCGGTCGAGGTTGTAATGAGGGCCTATATGTTGGATCTCTTTCAGAATTCTGATGTTAATTTTGCTTCTACTTTCTTGAAATCAGAAATGGTGTAATTGTTGAATAAATAAACGATTTACTTGTTTGCATGAGTGGAATGTTGGTGTAATTTATTGTTGTTTAATAAAACCTCATATAGTCAGGACTGGGACAAGGAGGATGAGTTGAAGGGGTAATGACAATTACTTGCTGTAACCTTTATTTACCCATTTCAGAGCCCTCCTTGTCCTAGTCCACATTCCTACCAGCCTCCCTGGATTGCACCTCTATTTTAGAGTGTGGGATTCATAAGAGATGAGGTAATGGGGAGGAGTCTTCTTCAACTCCTCAACTCCACTTGGTGTAAAAGAAGGGACCACACTTTGAGATTATAGATATCAGAAGCATGGTAAAAGCTCTTTGTAAGGTGGAGGATGCCTTACATAGTCTAGACTGGGATGAGCAGGAAGTCAAATCACAGTAATTAAGTAATTGAGTCATCACCTGCAACAGTTCACGTACATCCCTGGGGGAGAAGTGCAGAAAACGTTTGTGTACATCACTACTAATGACAAAGCTCAACAGACAACACTCTCTGGTAAAGCTTACTGAGTTGTCATAATCACCAACATAGGAAATTAATTTAATGGAGCTACATTCCCATTAACACTATGGACCGCATAAGTCCACCGAACAGTTTGAGGCTGGGGTTTGTGATGGAAACCTTGCAACTACTTCGAAATTCATCCCTAGACTGTCGAACAGAAATTAACATTCAGGGCCTGAGTTAGATTTTTGAGGATGGGTTACTCCATCATAACAATGACGGATATCCTGTCCGCTGAAATCTAAATCCCAATGAATATAATGGGATTCAGATTTTGGCAGACTGCATATCTGTCACCGTTGTGGCAAGTAACCTGTCCTTCAATATCTAAATCAGGCCCTTAGTCTAACAATAACATGTCGATGGCTTCTGTCTAAAATAAATTTTACTATGTCTATTTAAAGCCATGATGCATTCATCATAGATTGACTCATTTCTGGGACTACAGTTATGAAAATGCTCACCTACTCTTCAGAGAAATTAATGATATAGAATTGGTTGTTGTTAGGCCAAAACATTGAGAGTAAGCTCTCGAAAATAAGCATGATAACTCTGAATTGCACAGGCAGCATTGTGGGATCTGTGGCACAGAAAGATGTGGTGTTCATCACAAAATATCACATTGTGTCCAGTGCAGACGCTTTAGTCAGGAGCAGGCTTTTAGGGAGAAACCAGTGGTTTTTGCTTTGACCCTAATTGCTACTTTAGAGCGTATTCTGTTTCAGGTGTAAACTCTCAAAAGTGCTGAAACAGGAATTCACATCAGGAGGTACTAACGCATGCCATATTTGCCAATGTGCAGGACTGATTTGCATATGGTTGCTCCTCGGAAGGAGTGGTGAAGGGATAAAAAATGATGGAATGGAATGTAGCCTGAGCACTTACTAGTGGCTGAGCCTTTGGCAAATATTTCATAAATCGCCTTTTGCTGTTTTACTGTGACACTCAAACCATAATGGGTATACCCATTGTTAGACCTGACAGCCTTAGGGTGGTCATCCCTCCTTTTTTTTGCCTGCCTCCCTCTATTTTTCTAACCCTGTTTTTTCTGGTTTTAGCACTCTGTGCACTTTATCACTGATGACTAGTGCATGTGCTCTCTCCCATAAACATGGTAACATTGGCTCCTAACCATTGGCATATTCAATTTACTTGTAAGTCCCTAGTAAAATGCACTAGAGGTGCCAAGGGCCTGTAAGTTAAATGCTACTAGTGGGCCTGCATCACTGATTGTGCCACCCACATAAGTAGCCCTTAACCATGTCTCAGGCCTGCCATTGCAAGCCCTGGTTGTGCAGATTCACTGCCACTTTGACATAGCATTTACAACTACTTGCGAAGCCTTACACCCTCCCTTTTTCTACATATAAGTCACTCCTGAAGTAGGTCCTAGATAACCCATAGGGCAGGGTGCTGTGTAAGTAAGAGGCACGACATGTACCTATGTGTCTTACATTTCCTGGTACTGAAAAACTCACAAATTTGTTTTCCACTACTGTGATGCCCGCTTCTCTCATAGGCCAGTATTAGAACTACTCTTAAATACTTTTAAGGGGTAGATTCTTATCTGAAAGGAGTAGCCCTGTCATGTTTAGTTTGTCCACAATGGTAATAGAAAATCCAGCTCAATGGTGAAGTTAGATTTAATATTACTATTTTAGAAATGCCAATTTTAGAAAGAGGGAATTTGTCTCCACTTACTGCCATCTGTGCCTCAAAGCCTGTCTCAAATCCACATCTGGGATGTGCTGTGTGACAGCTCCCCTTGTGCATTCCACCCAGATCGTCATAATCACATGACACTCAGCTGCATCTGCAGTTATCTGCATACAGATGGGCTTCCCTGGGCAGGAAGGGTGGAGGGTCACTCTCTTACACTTCAAAGTCCGGTGGCTTGCCCTCACACAAAGGACTGATAACCCTCCACTGGAATCCTAACAGAAAGAGATGGGTTGAAAGGGGAACTTATGGACTTCAAAACCACTCTTTGAAGTTTCCCCCACTTCAAAGACATTTTTGGGTGTATATATACTGGGCATCTGACCCCACCAAATCAGACACTTCTGGATCTACACATGGACTCTGTCAGAGGGACTGGCTGGCTGCCCAAATTCTCATCTAGACTGCTTTGCTGTGAAAGAACTGTTACCCTGCTAGTTGCCCTGCTGCCTTCTGGCCTCTGACTGCAATAAGGACTTTGTCTTCACCACAAGTGCTCTCCAAGGGCTTGGATTGAGCTTGCCTCCTGTTCTGAAGTCTCAGGGCCACAAGGACTTCACCAAAAAGAAGAAAATCCCAGTGCATCGGAACATCGAATCAACACCTGCAGAAATCAATGCAGCACCTGCCCCACGGCTGAAAATTTGCTGCAGCACCTACTGGATTGACGCAAACCTGCTCCTTCCTACCAGTGTGTCAAGGACTTTCAACGCATCGTCCCTGGGTGTCAAAATATCCCCGCATTGAAGTTAGGAACCAAGGATGCGCTCCTGGAAATTGATGCATCAACCTGCAGAGTGGAAAAAAACAATGTATCGTCTGTGCTGCACCAGAAAACCCGACGCAATACCTTATTTTTCAATGCATCTCCTCTTCTGCAGTCGCCCTGTGTCATTATTTTTGACAAATTCCAGTTACTGTGTGTTACAAGGATATAACCACTGATTTTTAAGGATTGAGACTCATTTAAACCTTTAAAAAGTGATATCTCGACTTGTGCATGTTGGATATTTGTCTCTTTGAGCTTATTTTATTCAGATAAACATTATCTATTTTGTAAAACTGGTGTGGAGTACTTTTTGTAGTGTTTTCATTGTGTTACTGTATGAGCTATTGCACAAATACTTTACTCATTGCCTTCTGAATTAAGCCTGCCTGCTCTGTGCCAAGCTACCACAGGGTGAGCACGGGATAATTTGGATTGTGATGTGACTTACCCTGACTAGGATTGTGGTCCCTACTTGGACACGGGTGTATACCTCTGCCAACTAGAGATCCAATTTCTAACACCCATACATGAGTCCAATGCTGACAGTTCCAGAGGGTCCAGGCACATCTCACTGATCAGGCCCATGAAACTGGTCTTGGGTTTTTTGTTCTCCCATTCAGAGGGGACAAGGCATGGCAGTTCGGTCTGGACAGTTCTATTTGAAGCAGGCTGAAGACTGATTTGCTTTTTGTTACTCCCTGTCTAGAATGGCGCAGCAGGCAAAAAAAAATGGACTATAATAAAAGCCAAAACAATTGACAGAGCTTGGGACTTTTGTGAGCATCCACCAATTATCTTTGGTATTTTACATGTGCTATTTGCCCAAATGCAGATTTTTAGAACACTATTTCCCCACAAGTTTATGGCAGTTAAAACCTAGCGAGGTGTTTCATAGCAAATAGCATAAGATGTAAGTGTGTGCACTCTGGATGCTTTGCATGGCACTAAATGAGGGCTTTAAACTTCACACAGCAGAGCTATCTTTCTCTCACAGATGTAAGCGTCCCAGCTTAGAAGAGATATTTTACTAACTGCACAGAAGAAGAAGCATGATCATTGGAAAGGAGATGTAACGGACAGCTAAAAAATATAAGGGACTCAGATGCTACTTTTGACATGAGATGGTGCAAGTTGCAGAGAAAGGATAAATGGAGATTGTTAGATAAATTAAATCAGAGGCAAGGTAGAAACAAAACATGAAAGTTGTTTTGGCTACAGCACTATTACTCATCCAAAAAGGAAAAGCTTGTAACCACTCTAGTTGAATCCAAAATGAAACATAGGTTTTTTCTTTCTTCTAGGCCTGAGGGAAATTTTTGTAATTCCCTTTACAGGAATTCTGCAAAATACCCCCCAAAAATGAAACACAATTACAATTCATTATCAAAATTGAGAAAATATAAATTTCCTACCTAAAACAATTAGTGTGGACTTTTTCTGTTCATTTTTTTGTTCCCAAGCTCCCACAATATGACTTTTGCCTAAATGAAGTCTCAAATATGTGACACGTCATAGCCTAATGTCTGTAATTTCGCTTAACAAGTTTCGCTTGACTACGGTAATGCCCTCTACGCCGGCACCGCACTCAAACTCACACACAAACTCCAGAGAATTCAGAACACAGCCGCGCGCCTCGTCCTTGGCATCCCCGCCATGAAAGAATCTCACCACACCTCAAAACCCTTCACTGGCTCCCCATAAACAAGAGAATCACATTCAAGATCCTCATCCACGCACACAAATCCCTCCACAACACCGGCCCGACATACCTTAATGAAAGAGTGAACTTTCACATTTCCACCGCAACCTCCGATCAGCCAACCTCGCCCTAGCCACAGTCCCCCGCATCCAACGCACCACCACAGGAGGCAGGTCCTTCTCCTACCTCGCTCTAAAAACCTGGAACTCCCTCCCCACCCACCTCCGCAAAACCAAAGACCTCCTGCTCTTCAGAAAAAACCTTAAAACATGGCTGTTCGAACTGTGACCCTCCTGCCCCCCACCAAGCGCCTTGAGACCCTCATGGGTGAGTTGCGTGCTTTATAAAAAAAAATTATTGATTAACAAGTGTAACACCAAATGACAGAAATGACCCAATATTACCATATTCATGCATAAACTGAAATTTGCCGAAGCCTGCTTTCTCACTGAACAAGACTCTATTGTCATATGTGCCTGAAAGTTCAAGCAATGGCTCCTCCAGAGTCTGAACCACCAAACCCAAAGACCACACTTCCACAAGCCTGCCTTGAGTGTGACTTTTCTGGTGGAATCAAAATGCTTTGAAGCATCAGTAAGCAGATTAAAACCTTACATGAAGTAACACTATGGGGGTCATTACAACCCTGGCGGACGGTGTTAAAGTGGCGGTAAGACCGCCAACAGGCTGGCGGTCTTTTTTTGAGTATTATGACCATGGCGGTTACCGCCATGGTCATCCGCCGCTTCTCTGTTCCGCCCGCCTGGGCAGAGACGACAGCTAGGCTGGAGACCTGGGTCTCCAGCCCGGCGGCCGTCACAATACCGCCGCCGGTATTTTGACCTGGCTAACCGCCGAGGATTTCCAGCAGTAGGAACCGCCATGAAATCCATGGCGGTAAGCACTATCAGTGCCAGGGAATTCCTTCCCTGGCACTGATAGGGGTCTCTCCCAGCCCCACCCCAACTCCCTCCCCTACACCCCCCACCACTCCTGCCACTCCCCAAAGGTGGCAGGACACCCCGACATTACCTTACACATACACACGCAGGCACCACCAACACACATATACGCACACACACCGACATACATGCCAACATCCACACACACAGTCAGACATGCACACCCACATTCAAACATACACGCGCACATCCATACAGACATACCTACAGACATACACGCACTCATTCCCAAAACACGCAACACCCCCGCAACCATACACGCACTCACACACCCCCTCTACATACACCCACGCACACCCCATGCACCCACACAACACCCCCCCACCCCCCTCCCCTAACGGACGATCGACTTACCTGTTCCGTCTATCCTCCGGGAGGGGACGGGAGCCATGGGGGAAAGCTCCGCCGACATAACACCGCCAACAGAAGACCGCCGCACCGAATCACAGGACGTGATTCGCTGGGCGGTGTTCTGTTGGCGTGGCGGTGGAGGTGGAGCAACCTCCACTTCCCCGCCGCCTGTCACTATGGCTGTTGGCGGCTCTCCGTCGGAAAAACGACGTACAGCTGCCAACAGTCATAATACGCCGAGCGGAAAACCGCCACCACTGGCGGTCTTCAGCACAGCGGTTCCTCAGCGGTCTTGTAAAAAGACCGCTGAGGTTGTAATGACCCCCTATATATTTTTTTTAGTTTCAAGAAGTTGAAAGGGTGCATTGCGAGTGGCTGGCCCCATGCATTACAACATAAAACAATGAACTTTCGGAGGAGCCATTCTGAATAAGAAGGCAAACTTCATATAATGACCATGGCATTACGTTAACTCAAAACATAAATTTAAATTATCAGGCAGATCTGGAAACTGCTGACTGTTCCCTGTAAAGCTGGATTTTAGTTTTACAAACACAATTGCAACTAACCATAAAGGGGCACTGCACCAGTGAGATTTAGACAAAGGTGACTGAAGAAGGGACTCAAAGGTCAAGAACTGAATAAGTTAATCAAAGAGCAAAACAGCAATAATGAGCAACAGCATGCTTCCATATTGAAATGGTAGCCACTATAAAAGGAGAAATGACTGCCACTTAAAGGAGATTCCCTGCAGATAGTAAATGGATTACCATCAGCAGCAAATATATTATTACTGGCCCGTCTCATTAAATAGAAGATATACTGCCGCAAACTGATTGAATGTTCTGTCCAAAAAAGATGAGTTTTTAGTTTATCTGAAAAGGGATAAATGCCAAAATCGGTTTATGCAGTGTGACGCTTTTATTATGTGTGGTCCTTAAACACTCAATGATGCAGGAGAGCTTTGTGCTGCCCAGTGGTAAAGTGTAACCTACAAGGATGTGACTAGCAAATGAAAGCAGCCACCACTTTGATCCACACTAGAAATAGCACCATCTTTACTCCTTTGTCCACCCTTATGTAAAGTAAAGATCCACAAGAAGAATGGTTAATGAGATTTATTGTAGGCTGAAACACCAATATACATAGCGGAGCAGAAAATGACCAATCTTAGCCCTTCCTCCAAGTTATTCCTCACGATTCCACATACATGTAGGAATCTGGAACATCTAGAGAGGCACACTCTGAGGAACACTACCTCAATTAATAAAATAGAGATACAAACAAAATAAATGTAATACATGATTATACCTCTTACAAAAAAACAGCACCTATCATTTTATCATTCCTTGCTCCCTTCCCTACCTCACTGCCAGATCTTCTTGGTCTGTTTGTCTTACAAACCTCAACACTCTTTCTCCCCAATCTACATTACCCCTCTCTCTCTACTTTCTCCTCCATCCTCCATCCTTGCTGTCTGTTGAACTCACTTATAGTTTAGTCATTTTCACTTTACTCTGAACATATCTTGCAATGGTTGTTAAAGTTCTATGTACAGCATTGTAACACCCTTGGGTGAAATGGTGCTACAAAAAGACACATAAATAAATGAACAAAATTAATGGCATTTTGCAATTGAGGCACATAATTCCAGCTCTTCCTAGAAGAGACACCACCTTTCAACCACTCATACATCTTGCCACCCTTTCATATGTCCATCATTGTGCCCCTTTCATCCTTAAGTCCGTGCTTTCAAACGCCCATTCTGTCACCAGTCAGTCCCTCTACCTATGTGCAAATCCAACCATTCATTCATCTTTCCACCCATCCATCTTCTCACCAACTCACCCATCCACCTGTCCTTTCACCACACATCCATCCATCCATCTTTCCAGCAGAATCATCACACCGCCTTACCATAGGTAGGAAAGATATAGACCAATTCCAAAACATATGTGTGAATATTGCAGGACAGCTAAGTCTTACACACACATACTCTAAGACTCTAAGAATAGCATCATATGTACAATCCCACTGCCAGTGTACACCAAGGTGGGTGAAATCGGTGCATATCTATGGGCTGTACTGTATATGTCAGATGTGCTAGGTGTCATCTACAGATGTTAGGTGTGTGGTAATAAACAAAGTGTTACAGACGTGTGCATACCGCATAGCTCATAGTATTTTAACTTGTCTTCACATCGTTATCCTGCCATGAGGAGAGTGAGACAACCACCAGTGTACCGCCCACTAGTAGACCTGGACACCATGGAGGGAAGGCATGTCATCCAGACATATCATCTTAATCATCATACCATCATGGATCTTTGTGCTCAGTTGGAGCCTGATCTGATGCTTGCCATTCGCAATCCGTATGGCATACCTCCCATCGTTCAAGTCTTGTCAGTGCTGCACTTCCTGGCCACAGGCTCCTTTCAGAAAACAGTAGGGATGTCTCAGCCCATGTTCAGTCTGGTTTTGAATGTGCATTGTTGAGACACCTGGACAGCTACATCAGGTTTCCCCTCCAAGTGGATTTGGCGTGTGTGAATGTAGACTTTTATGAGATGGGACACATTCCTCATGTGGTAGGAGCCATTGATGGCACTCATGAAGCCTTGGTCCCTCCCAGTGCCAATGAACATGTTTACAAGAACAGGAAGAACTACCACTCACTCAACGTTCAGGTGGTATGTCTGGCAGATCAGTACATCTCACAAGTCACAGGAAAGTTTCCAGGATCTGTACATAATTCCTACATCATGCGGCACATCAATATCCCACAGCTAATGGCAGAACTCTTCACTGAGAGGGCCCCTTGGTTGGTAAATTTCCATTGGAGTGTGTGTTTGTGAGTTATATCTCCTGTCATCACCAATAAAGCAAGTCACACATACATATTTGTGTTTTTCAACCATTGTGTTCACAGGTGACTCAGGCTGTCCAAACCGTTCTTGTCTGTTGACAACAGTGAGGTACCCAACCACACCAGGGGCACTCTGTTACATTCAGGCCCACAGGTGGACAAGGTGTGTAATAGAGTGAACATTTGAGTTCCTGAAGGCAAGATTTAGGTGCCTGGATCTATCTGGAAGAGCCCTCCTCTACTTGACCCACCAGGTATGCAAAATTATCGTTGCCTGCTGCATGCTCCACATTCTAGCCCTGAGACATCAGATACCATTGATAGCAGTTGAGGGGGAGGCAGCTGGACCAGTGGCTGGAAATGCTGATATGGCAAGTGATGAAGAGCCAAAGAAAGAAGGAGCAGGTGACTCTAGGGCAGATCTCATCAATCAGTACTTCAACTGACATACAGGTATGTGAAGTGGACCTTTTATTGTGATTAATGTGCACAGCTTAAAGTAGATGGCTGCCATTACACCTCCTTTCTTGCTTTACCAGTGGGGGTATAATGAGCTCCAATGCCTATGTGTGAGTTGTGGATGCAGACTAATAGATTGTTTTGTGTACAGGACATAATTTTCTGGTTTTTCATTTATTGTTACAGCAGATACTAACATACACTTATGGTAAAGGCTTCTCAGATTTGAGTTATGTTTTGTGTAATCTCCTATCCTCTTTTCCTTCCACTCACTAATTTAGCTAGATCCAGTTTGGCTCTGCAACCTAGGCTTAAGTTATTCAGTGTCAGTAGCGAATGGTAATTTCTGACAGACATGAGACGTGTACCTGACAGATACCTGGTAAAATGAAATTAGTTTCAGTGGGGTGGTACCTTGATAGTTTACCCTTCATAAATGTGGGGTGGTAAATGCTTAGTCCATTTCTTTTACCTGTGGGGTTGTGGAGGATGTAAAATGGTGTATAACGTGTCAGTTGAAGTTTCTGGCACATGTGTGAAGGTTGGATCATGGCCTCTCGCTTCACAATGGGTGGAATACTTCCTAATGGTCATGGCACTTAGCTGTGTTTGTGTTCTAACTTTGCTGTCCAAGGTACATGTAACTGTATACTGACAGAGGTAAGTGGCAATCCTACAGGTATGGTTTCAATGCTAATGTATGTTTTCTGTACTGGATTCCTCTGTCATGTTATTTGTGTGTTCAATGGGATATGTAATTTAGTAGCTATGGTATGGGTATGTGAAAAGCCTGTACCTGGTGATATAGAGGACCTATCTGTGTGCCCCTGCTTTGTAGGTAGATTACCATGAACCGGACTTCTATAACTTGTTTATGTGCATTGTGTGACACCAGGGCTTACATCCTGATGGTACTCTCTGTAATGGTCCATTTTCAGATTGGAATACTGACTATACAATTGTGTTGACCTGGATTACAACCTCTCTGGCATGTGCCCTGTGACATTTCTGTTGTAATGTGTCTCCTGCTGAGGGAGCCTCTGTCTGATGACCATTACACTGGCTGTTCGATACAGGGGGGCATGACCAGACCAAAGTTGGAAAGCATGTCTATTGTGCATGTATTATAAAGGACACATACACAGTAGCTGTGTTTAAGTGTGATTTATTGTGCATATCAAAATTCTATCAGTTACAATTAACAGTTACAATTAAAGTGCATAAATGAAAATAAAAGTGATGAGTGAAGTCATGGTGGATGTATGCATCAGGGTAGCTGCTACTCCAGTTGGTTACACAAGTCAAGTGTCCTTGTACCATGAGAAAATGGAGTTAGGTTTCAGAACAGTCAACAGGGTGTATCTATGGTACACAAGGGTGACAAAACAGTACAGGTTCACTTCCCGGCAGTGAGTTTGATCTTGGTATCTGCTCCAGCTGGGTGTCTGGGTGGACGTCTATGTTTGCGGGGGGTTCTTCAGCTACAGAGGAAGGGGTGGCTGAGGCATGTCCTTTCCCTGGCAGGGCCTCCATTCCACTAGCTGCCGCAGATGTAGAAGGGGCAGATGTAACATTGCTAGTGGAAGGGGCCAGATGTTGTGTGGAGAAACAAAGCAGGGTGGTATTGATGTCCCTCAGCACTTCTGCAATGGTAGCCATATGGGCATTTTGTGCCTGCCACTGCTGCATGACTTCTTGGTAGTGTTCCCTCTGCAGCCTTTGATTTTACCTCAACATGTTGAAGATTTAGCCTATCATGTCTTGGAAACTTTGATAAGCTCCCAAGACTTAGGAGATGGTTTCCTGGTCAGTTGTGTCCCTTTGAGGCCCCTATCCTCTTGCCCACAGCATCCCTCCCACTTTCCCTACCCCCACATGTCTGTGTCCCTGGCGTAGTATGCCCACTCTCAGTGGTTGCAGGACCATCATTGTTAAGGGTGTCAAAGTTAGACTCAGCTCCCTGTACTGTGGGGCACACAATAGATTAAACAGTCCTTAGGGACACAGGTTTGGGGGCAAATGGTTGCCTGTGATATGGATGCAACTGTTTTGGGAGGAGTTGATGTGGGCAGGGTGAGGCTGAAAGTCGTTGACTGACCAGGTGTCCCAGATACGCCAGGCAGTTTCTCAGTGTCCAGGCATCCAAGTGTGTTGTCCTCACTGGGGCCTTCATCCTGAGGTGGACTGACAGTCTCAGGTATCCTCTCCATGGTGGCAATGGCAAGGTTCCATGTGGAGGGAGTGAGACACAGGGTTCAGGTTAGAATGTGTGTTTGCTTTCTTTTTTTTTTGATGCAGACAGTGGCTTAACATGATTTACTGCAATGACGTTGACAGATGCTGCACAGCATACCTTAGTTGTGTACAACTCTGTGACTTGTTTTCCTTACTTCATCTTCAGAGCTGTCATACTAATTGGGTACAGAATTTAGTGCAGATGCAATCTGATTATGTCTGATATATGATGACTGTTCAGCTCTGTTATCTAGTAAATAGTCAGGCTTGCTAGATGGCACACATTAAAGCTACACAATGCACCATGGTGTCATAGTGGGAACACAGTATGTGAGTATGTATGGGAAATTGCCCTGTAACTAGATGTTTTCCATGTGCATCAACTCTGCCATCTTACTTTCCAACCCAGGTCTGTCTATTTCTGGTTTCGAATCTGTGGCCATTGGGAATGGTCATTGAGCTGTAGCTCTGTTTTGCTTTGATTGCTATTCTGAGTGTGCCATTGCATTGCTGTCATTGCCATGTACTGGTCCCCACTAGAATTATCTAGATGCCTTAGCTAATACTTTAGTTATACATGCATAGCATGTGATGTGATGTGCACAATTCAGGTTTTCACGATGATGGGTTAGTGCATTCTGGGGGTCATAGTGATCTGAACAGTCTGTAATTAATGTGCCATTTCCAAGGGCTGTGAGGGCAGTTGGGAAGAGTGGAGAGGTGGTATGCCAGAGATGGTCTTTAGGTGATTAGGTGAGCGGTGAAGGGGCTAAAATAATTCAACTGGGAGGATTTGGGTGGTGAGGAAATCATGGAGGGCTAGTCAATTGTGTGACATTAAAGTTGTCCGTACTTACCAGACTCCAGTCCCCCAGATATTCCTGTCAGGCCCTCAGGGTGCAGTATGTCCAAAACCTTCTCCTTCCAAGATGTAAACTGTGGGGGAAGAGGTGGGGGCACACCCCAAGTCTTCTGCACGGCTATCTGGTGCCTGGATGCCATAGAATGGACCTTCCCACACAGGTCGGTCCACCTCTTCGTGATGTCATCCCTTGTGCATAGATGACTGAATACATAATTAACCCTGTTGGAGGGGAACATGGCGGCCATGTGATTTCTGCGGTCGGGAGCTAACCTGTTTTTGGTCGACGAGCGGGTGTTGATGTGACTATACGGCACTCAAACGTTGCTGCCATGAGTTGGATGCACCTTTTCCCTGGTTTTGGCTCCCTGCGGTAGGCAGGGCTGGAGATGGAGACAGATTGCTGGTCTGAGACGTGCAGGCCCGGTGTCTCGAATGTTGCAGTGTGGGCGGAGGCTGCTCATAGTGTGTGTGCAGCACATTTTCTCCATGTTTTTTGGAAGGAGTCCTCTGTTCACAGCAAGTCGTATTTAGCGAGTACGGAAGGGGACGGTGTTTTTCGTGATGCTGGTTAAGCTGAGGGCTCGGGCAACCTTTAGAGGCACCCCCCTTGCACCCACTCAGCAGCAGTATGGCGCAGGTGAGGGTAAGGAGGCCGCCCTGGAGCCGGCCTCTGGAGTTTTCACTGGGGTTCGAAAAGGGGGTACTTGTAATAAGAAAGGGCAAGGGAAGGGGGTAACTAATATCAAAAAAGGGAATTATTCCGCAACCTTGCCGCCTGAACTCAAACTAAGAAAGAGGCACAGTAATAAAGCATGTTCTCCTTGCAAATAAGTAGGCCACCCTTTCACAAGCTCAGTTATTAGAAGGGTGTAGGCCGGTTTCTCCACTTTCACCTTTTTTGAAAAGATTTTCTAGAGGCCCAGAAATGCAATTTTCACAAACTCTGGAGAACCCCCCCTTTTTATCTGCTTCTCCCCCTGAGAATCGAGCAATTAGGGGGCAAGACAGCGATAAAGAGGCTGATCAAGTTCAAGCTGAGAAGCAGGTAGATGATTCTAATCCTTCACTAGCAGAATTGCCAGCAGTTGCTACATTCTCCCAGGATTCCGCAGTACAGAAACTCCTGATATTATTAACTAATGAGATTAGAGAAAAGTTTGAGGTTTCTGAACATAATCAAGGAACAATTAGAGAATCATGTGCAGCATTGGAAAGTAAATTGAACGAGAAAATGAGTAGGCTGGAGGCCGTGGTTGCAGAACAAGAAGCACAAGTACTTTCCAACTCTCAGGACATCTCTCAAATGACACTTAAAGAAAATGTTTTTCAGGAGAAGCTGGAATCATTGGAAAATAATTTGCAGAGGAATAATTTGAGGTTGTTGAGTGTTCCTGAAGAAATGGGAGGTGATGATATTAAGGGCTATGTAATAACTTTGCTTAGAAAATTCTTCCCGTCTGTGGCACACTAAAGTTGGAAGAGGATATTCAGAGAATTCATTGAGATCACTTCAGAAGGAAATCTGATAGGAAAGTGCTCAGGAAAAGAGAAAATTATCTCTGAAGCTCTTAAGGAGGGCAGTTTTTCTATGGGTGGTTGGTCTTTTCAGATACGTTTGGACGTCTCCAAAGTGACTTTAGACCGGCAGTGGGAACTGGGGAAGTTCATGCTGGAACTTAGATCTCTTGCTGCTACTGTTCAGATGAGGTTCCTGGCATTTTTAAGAGTTATGTGGAATAACAAAATGTATGACATTAGGGATCCTGTTGAAGTTCGGGCTTTAATTGAGAAGATGAAAGCATCACATTGACGGAATGTTTTCTTTAGGAAAGAGTTGACTGGAACTGAGCTCAAATGGGTTGCAATATTCATCCCGTTAGAAGGGTAGGGAGGGTTCCCATGGGTAAGGTAGGTACTGGGGCTATTTGTGACATTGGATGGTAGGTTTTTGACACTAGGGAGGGGAGCATGGGGAGAAAAATTTTAAAATGTGCACATAAGTGTCCTCAGGAATGTTGTGGGTGGTTTAGTTAAGGGTCTGACAGTTTATTTAGATCTCGGTTTCTTTCTTGATAATTTTATTTTCCCAGATAATGGCTAGCCACAAGAGGGTTTTGTTGAAATTTCTCTCATGGAATATTAATGGTGTACGGGTTAAAGGGAGGAGGAGGAACATTTTTGAGTTTTTAAAAGGTATAGATGTGGAGGTGATTATCTTACAGGAGACCCATTTATTACAGTCAGAGTGGAGTGAAAGCCTTAAACGTTTGAATTTGGTGGGCTTTAATGCATGCACAAATCAATCATGCACTGTGAAAGGTGTGGCGATCCTCATTAAGAAATCTGTAAGGGTAAGGCTAGCAAATATTGTAAGGGACCCTAAGGGTAGGTGGTTGATTGTAGAGACGGGTCTGCACGGGGTTTGGTTTACAATAGCAGGTTATTATGGGCCTAATGTGGATGATTTAGCACCTTTTCAGGAACTGTACAGTGATTTGTTGGTAGCAAAGCATCCGATCATAGTAGATGGGGATTTTCATGTTTTATTAGATCCAATGTTAGATAAGTCTACCTCAAGACTGACGATGAATTCTCCTAAAACTTGGTCTTAGATAAAACTAGCCATGGTAGACCCTGGTTTGATAGATATTTGGCATCAGAAAGGTGGGGAAGGGTCAAGGTTTACGTTTAACAACAAAAAGTATGGCCATCGTTCTAGGATAGATTTCTTTTTAATACAGAACAATTTAAGTGATATGGTGAGATATGTCGGCCATGCTCTGGCTCACGTTTCGGATCATTCTGCGGTAAAGTTGCATGTCTTGCTTAATATTCAACCATCCATTTCCAGGTGGACAGTTAATCAAGCTCTCTTTTTGGATGAGTTGATTGTTGATGGTCTGAGGTGGGATACTAAAGAATTATTTTAAATCAATTATGGCTCTACTACATTACAGACGCTGTGGGATGCGTATAAAGCGTTTATTAGAGGAAGGCTTGTGGGTCTGGCTACCCATAAATAAAGGGAAGAAAAAAAACAGTTAAAGCAACTTTAATTCCAGGTAGCCTCTCTGCAGGAGTCAATTTCCAATATTCATCCAGGCGAGGAAAGTCAGCTAGCCACTTTAGATGCCCAATTAGAATCTGCTAAAACAGATCTATTCTTATTCCTTGAAATGAAAAACAGAAGGAGATGGCACAGTAGCCGGTATGCTCATTATGATTTTAGCTTTTATATATACCTTATAAGTCAGTCACAAGGGAGGCGTGCCATATATGTACGTATGTGTGTGGTATTTGTATAACATGAACTTAGCCATATGGAAGTGCTGTAGATGGTCAAAGGCAAATATATAGTTAAATCATAATTGGATTGGTGACTGTGTTCAGAGAGTGGAACAGTACTGTGATTTACTGTTCTATAAAGATGCGTGGAAGGGATACACAAGTTGAAAACCAATTGGTTGGCCTGATTTAAAGGAACCTGTAAAAAAGAATTATCCTTGGAATGACAGAATCTTCACATGTAGTTCCAGCAGTGTCTAGAATATTGCCACAAGTACTTTCATTGCTACAATATGGTTGCAGGTTACCCAATTTCTAAAGTTAGAAATCAAAACAGAAATCAAAACACACTGTTTAATAAATACCAGGGAATGGCTGTAGACTGTGCCTCATCCTCTCTCACCAATGATAGCAGCCTCTGTTTAAGCCTCACCCAATTCTCAGGCTATTGCACATATTTTCCATAGGGCAAAACAATGGTACCTACTTCTGATGTCAGGCTACACAGGGTAGGCCTAAAGTCAGACTAGAAGATGGCATGGGTGTTTTTGTGCATCCTATTCAGGTCTTATAGAAATGTTAAATAGACCAATCAGGGATTAGCCTATTTAACAATCTGTAAAGGGGGAGCATATCCACCGTATTTATGGTTAGCAGGGATAAACTGCATGGAACTATAAAGTCAGCTGAAATATTGGGCCCAGAGGCAGGCAAAAGAATCTGGGCTGACCTTCAGAAAAAAACATATTTCCTACAAAGGCCATTAGAATAAGAATCTCATTGTCATTTCCTATCTAATTTATGATGGATAAGAGGTGTTGTTGAGTCAGACACTCATTTCAGGTGTTACCTACATCCAGGGTTGGCTTTAGGGTGGTGCAAGCGGTGGATGTGGGGGTGCTGACCTCGGGGGGGGGCGCTGTGTTTAGCAATAAGCTTATGAAACCTGCAATTTAAAAGCACCTGCTGAAAAGTTCCTTGTGTGTCCAGCTTTTAGGAAGCAATTAAAATGTGAAGATAACTCTTGTAATTAATGTTCTTGCTAGAGAGAGAGATCGACGTTTTGCTCTGTGGCAGTTTTGACTCGCCATGAAGTAGCGCTGAGGGCTAATGTGCCTGATGTAAAGGACATAACTATATTTTATGTGAATTGCTGTGTGGATTATTAAAGCCAACCTTTACCAACGCTTTCAAACAAATGATATGTATTTTAGAGAGGGACTATGGTGAGATGCGAGTCACTGTTGCCGGGTGGTAGTGAAGGAATCCGAGGAGGTGGTCATGGGGTTGGGGTGCCAAAAAAGATTGTCGCACAGTGCACCACCATCGCTAAAGCCGGCCCGGCCTAGAACACATATTGGTAGGAGGCCATGAGCCCCAACTGATAATCATAATTTGCTGGGCCTACTCTACTGAAAGGTGGAAATGATTGGTAGACTTTGGCAAGAACGTCTGACATGATCATTCCATTTTTGATTTTCTGTCTATTGTTTGTGATGGCTCACACACAAGAATTATCCTAGAACAGTTGCAGCAAAGCCAGCACCTTTTCCCATGATACAGGTATTGGACACCACTGCCTTCTCTTCAATAGGCTGAGTGCCTGTTTTGCTATTTATGAATTGGCCCTTGTGCAGCTAAAATCGATCCTAACAGGGAGTAAAATTGGGTTAATTCTTCTTGCAAAACCATTCAATTGACAGCAGATTTTCCCAATGTTCATCTTTATTACCTCCTCTCCTCAATAGATATCTAAGACACCTGGGTAAAATGAAATAGAATCCCTCCAAAATCTTCAAAAGTCATCAGAATTGCAAGAGTTCTGCAGTCCTTTAGTAAAAGCTAATTACGTATGGGCCTAAAAAAGTACTTTTTAAGTTTTGTGGCATTGTCCTGGATTTCAAGGATAGGTTAATCTAATTAGTATATCTAATACAATAGGCTGCTCAGACATTTTGGCCATTAACTCATCCAGGTTTTACTCAGAGAATCTGAGCCAACATGACTCAGCAACTCGACCAGATATGTAATCACAATTTGAGTTCACTAATGCCCCAGAGAGGTAATCTAGCAGGAACAATATCCTGATCTTAATTTTCTGCAATTGACCATTAAAATACTCTTTGCTTATTTTTTTAAATAAGATGTTAAATCCTTCAGCTAATTCTGGTGAGCAGAGTGATTTGCATGTACAATAAGTGGCTGAAGTTACAGCACTCATGAGACTCCACCGTGAATGAAACATGCTGCTCATTGCGCAGCATCTGCAATAAAGCACTGAGATAACAACACACATGGAGATGAGTGGCTATGAGTCGCATGAGAGCACAATGTTCATTATGAGATCTGTAAACCCTGCCAGACTCCCCAGAGGGCAGTAACAGAGAAGAGCTTCAACAATTACCTGATTACTAAGAGAGAGTTTTAGAGTAGGTTTTTTTGTGAACTGTGGTATGTTGTTATAAGGAATCGTTAGAGAGTATGTAACAGCTCTTAAATATATCCATCCATGCTGTGGACCTTTAATGACTTACCCTTCTGTGGTCATAGCACTAATAAAAGGGGTACCATTACTTGAAGCCATGTCTCTGTGAGGGAATGGAGACGCATTTCTAAACCTTTTGGATTTCAGTGGTGTTTTCTTAGTATTTTCCAAGCCTTTTTGAAATCAGTGCTTATAAATGTTTATTTATCTGCCTAACCCCTTAAATAGACATTAACTGCGTTCTTCCAGTGTTTACAAAGTATGCTGTTATGAATAACATATTTAATTTAAAGAAGAAGTAATGCAGGGTATGTAGTCTCTTCCCATTGAAAGTGTGTCTCACATCTCATTACAATCTCTCATATCACATTACCTATCACACTTACTCTATTGGGCTGTGTCTGGTTCACAGGACTATTAATGGATTAAAAAGTAAAAGTGTTATATTCAAATGTTTTAATAAGCAAATTCCCAAAGACCGCTATGGCCATTCACCTACCCCTTGCTGAATATTATGATATTGTAGGGGTGATCATCCCTGCCAGCAGCATGGTACCTTTTGAAACTTTTAAAATTATGAAGGTCACCAGATTGATTTGTAGCCCTGGATGGAGGGTGTGGACTGTAACTCCGAGGAATACCGCTGAGTTAATAAAAAATTTCACAAATTCCATGGAGTTGAGCAAGCGGGCGGAGTAAGGCTTCTGCCATCTAGAAATTACGTTCTTCTTTGCATTTTCTTTACCCACTCACTCACAGTCCATCAGAAATAAAAAGAAGTGTGGTTCGTATTTGTAAATCTGCCTGGGAGGCCATATCTGATCACCAATGCGGTTCAGGCAGTACTGGCATAAAGTTCAAAAGATGTGCTATCTATAATCTTAAAGCATAAGAAAACAAAACATTTCCAAGAGCATATCACCTTGGCCTATATTAGTTGATTTGCCTTTGAATCTCAGATCAAGCTAAATAGTTGTGTTTTTTTTAACTGAAGTGAAATACTGAAATCAAAATCCATGTGCTGTGTGCTATTTCTATTATCTTCACAGGGAAGGTCAGAGGAAGAATAAATCAATTGCAATTGTTTAAGGAAAAAATGTAGGAACACTGTCCAAGAAAGATATGGGCACAGGGATTCTATTTTTCTCCTTAGCAATTAGCGTTATGTCGTTCAGAATGAAATGAATGTACTCAGAGACAGGGGCACCTCTTCTACTATGGCGAAGGAGCGTCGCCCTACTGGCTGTGCCAGAAGCAGACAAATAAATCAATAGATCGTTTTATTTGTCTGCTTCTGGCACAGCCAGCAGTGCAGGGAGGGCCGGGGCTGGGCCATGGGAGATGGGAAAGGGGAGGAGGGGAGAGTGCACCTAAGTGCGCATGTGTGTTTGCCGGCCATCACAGGCCAGCTAAACAGCCATGTGCACTTAGGTTTCTCCAGCCTGGCTGTATACACAGCTGGGCTGGAGAGACTGCCCAGACCCCAGGGCACTTTTATTTTTATTTTTTATTTTTACCTTGTCTCTGTCCCCCCTCACCCCTCCCCTCGGGTTATGCGCCAGCTGCCGCTGTTCAGAGGATTGTTTTGATTTTAGAAGTATCTTGAGAGACCTCCGTTTTTTTCTGGGGTGGGATTGCGTCATTGCAGATTTTTTGGAGTCTATTTTACCATTTCTTTTTTTAAAGAGTCCCCACTCTAATCCTGTCACCATTGAGTTTACATTAAGGAAAACAAGACACAGCTTCTTCTGTCTCCACCGTACATAATGTGAAATGCTCATTGCAACAGTGTTTTTCAGTCAAAGACAGTGATCATTTTCCTAGGCAGTAAAATAAGTCAAACATTGAAATGCCAGCAAAACCTCTTTGTAAACATTAACTATCAGTTTCATATGGTTTCTCATTGGAAATGCATTTATTTATAATAGGCAAGTGAGGCAATTAACATTGTTCTTTCTGAGGCAGTGTTGCAGAGATTGGGCCTAAAGATGTTAACTCATACTGCTTAGAAGGGACGGGAGTGTTGCTCCTGTGCAACCCTGCCATTTGTTCCAGCCACCTCGCACTCCTGCCTTGAAACAAAGTCACCCATCTGGCCCACAGTCTCGCCTGCATCGGTGATCCTGGCAAGCCACCAGTTGGCTCCTGAATTCACCTTCTCAGCTCAGCAGACATGGGTCAGTCATGACAGACAGAGGCCCTTTCTTGGAACTAAAGCTACGGGACAAACTGGCAAGTTTAAAGTCTTTTCTTTTCCATGACCAGAAGAGGAGGTCCATTGCTTCAAGCCTCAGTGTGAGACAAATTTTATGTGAGTTACGCCTCCACATGAGTGTCAAACCTCTGTGGGTGGTAAGCCACTCTACCGGTGGTTGACAGAGTTTTTTGCCGAACTCCGTGCTCCAACCAGAACACGGAGTAGGGAAAACTCCTCAAACTCCACCGGCAGAGCAGAGTTTACCACCCACCCTTATTAATTTGTAGCCCTGCATTTTAAAACATTTCAAACTTGATTCTTTAAGCATGCTTCTACTGCTTTCCTGCACTCTTTGCCTATCTACATTACAGTTGTGCTTCTGTTGTGTGGGCATTCATTGCTACCAAATATCCCCACGACAAATGCCTCACTTTAACTCAGTCCTGGCCTTTTAACAGACATCACATTGTATTCTGGGAGTGAACTGTTGCTGTTAACATTGTAATTATGTGCCCCAAAACCCCAGCAGGAAAGTGCAGTTTGGTAAAAAGCCAGGATTAGCTGAAGGCCTCACACATAACAATGAGGCACCTTGCAGTCATACCTTTTGTTGATATGTGGAAAGTCTTACCACTAATCCCATGTGCATGGAGACAGAATTTCTTTCATATGTATTTGTTACTACATATTGCATTGAATTTTTAATGCCTTGGGTGTTTGTCAGTTCACCTGCCATCCATATTAACTTGGGACTGATAATGTTGAAGGGGGCTGATATATCAAAGAGGTTTGCCCAGTCTGCATGTGGGGGTGAATGTGATATTACATATTGGCCAAGATTCATATTAGCCAGCTATTTCATAATTTAGTGAAATAATTAAGCAGTTCCAAAAGATTAAAAAAACATTTAATATTTCCAGATTCTTTAAAGTGTATGAATTAGAGCAGCCCTAAAACATGCTTCCAATCCCACACCTTTAATCTAAGCTTACCAAACTGGAAGAAAGAAAAGGTTAAAAAAAAATTTTTTAGTGACAAACTGAAGGAGAATTATCCTATTACAGTCTTTCTTGCTACTACCTTGTATAAGAAAGTTACAATTTGTTGACACCTTCAGAAAGAAATAAAAATTACTCATTCTTTTTCACTTTCTTTCTTTGAATGGCATTTTAGTTTGTAGTTGTACCAGTGTTTAGCAGAGTATATATAGTTACACAGAGAAGGGCTGTTTCCCTTTCAGTGGGGCTTTATCAGTTACATTTAATTCAAACCAAAGACAGGATCGCCTACATTCCTTTCTGTTTGAAGGTTGTCTACATGAAGTGGGTTGGCTACTGCTGACCTTGTATTTGGAAACAATTAGGACTTACCAAAACTCAAGACAGCAAGAAACATCATTGCGTGCTGAGCAGGTCTCAACTCTGAACAGACCTAAACATGATTCACATAGGTGCTTCACACCTAAGAATGTTCTGTGCCTGTACAGCGGCCGGGGTCTGTTGCATGACAGTGCACCACCTAGGGCACTAAAGTAATGTCATAGAAGATAAAGCGGTCTAGATAAGAGGTTGTGAAAATTCACTTCCACTTCCACACAAGTGTCCCACACAGCTTTTACAATAAAGTTAAATGAAAGATTAACAAGCTGGAATGAGACCATGACATGTTTATTATGAGGGGTTCTGTAAGGCCCTTTTATATTTTTTCATTAGAAGTTCAGGAGTGAACTAATTGTTCTGGTGGTGGATTCAACAATATCAGGATGGCATTAAACAAGTCCAGATAAGTCTTAAGCAATCTGTTCGTCCTTGAACTCAAGGGAGTGTTCCCAGAGATAGATTTGTTGTAGCATCGCTGTTGTGAAAAACATTAGATGAGCTGTCACGATATTTAACAAATTTGTGCAGGTGTGTGTTGACAATCGTCCTCAAATGCAGTCTCACGTCTGATACTTTAAAAAGATAGAACTAAGACATAAATGAATATCTCAATGAACTTTGGACACATTTGTTAGTCTTTTCCAAAAATGATTGCATTGCGCAGGAGTTTGTGCTTCATGCTTCCCATGTCACCTGCGGTGACTAGCAACCTTTTAGGCATTTGAGAGGCTTTATTTACTGATGGTCAATAAACCACAAATAAACTCTATGCAGTACTATAAGAGTGTACAATGGAAGAAGCAACAATTAATGAGTAGGTTTAGAAATGATAGTCACTGATCCTTAACTAGTAGCCTGGATATTAATAGTGCAAGTGTAACCCTTGGGTGGCGTGGCAGCAGACATGATTGGTCCTCAGCATTCAAGAAACTAATGTCTCTCTATTATAGGAGGTGTGACACCAGTAAGTAAAAATTGTGAGTTTGAGCTCTGCATCGTACTGTGTAAACCACTTATTCAATGTAACTGGTCTACTATTATTTCTTTAATAGCCAATATTCCTGTTTCTCCCATCCTCACCATCTGATTATCTTCCCCCTCCAACAAAACCATTTTAAGTCATTTTCTTTTTGACTGTTTTAAGGAAATACCTTTTTTTGCATGTTCACCCCAACATTATTGGACTGATGCTGCTGATTTCCGACTTTAAGAGTGCACAGGGTTGCTAACCGGGCCTCACTGCCAGTGTTCTAACTGGATGCAAAATGTTTATTTAATTGAAAACACTTAGGGGGTCATTACAACCCTGGCGGATGGTGTTAAAGCAGTGGTAATACCGCAAACAGGCCGGCGGAACAAAAAAGGGAATTATGACCGTGGCGGAAACCGGCAACATAGACAGACACTTTAACACTCCGACTGCCACGGCGGTACAGACAAGCAGGCTGAAGACAAAGTACCGCCCACAGTATTACAACAGGCCAATCTGCCACCTTTTCCGGGGCGGATTCACCGTGAATAAAAACACAGCGAAAACAGCTTTTGCAATGGGAAAACGCTCACCTTAACACACTCCACGAGGAAGGAGGGCACCATGGAGCCGGAACACCAAATACTCCCTGCGCTTGTTTTCCTGCTCCTCTACAAACATCAGCAACGGCGGAGCCAAAGACAACGGTGAGTACTGCACCTATGACATAGGGGAGGGGAGAGGCAAAAGTCAGGGACACACACACGCAACACCCCCACCCCGACCCTCGCACACTACAACACACACACCAATGCATTTCCAAACATTACAGTAACAACCCACAACCCCCCCGGAAGAATGCAAAGACAAAAAGGAAGTCAATACAACCAATGTAATGTATCAAAATACAGTAAGCTCATATATACATAAATATATACACATTCCAAATATATACATCACGATTAGTAGTGCAGGTATGCACATTTCAATGTCCGTGGACCACTGGGCCCAAAATGCATGGGCGAGGCCCACACACGATACCTGTCCAGAAACGGAGAGAACACTGCAGGGGCATCAGACAGAAATACAACAGGCACCTCAGGGGTCGGGAAGGGGGGCACCTCAGCCGGATGACAGCACCACGCCAGATCCACGACGGGGCTCCATGCCCATTGATGTATCCTGGGGAGTGCAAAGCCACAGTCTCACAAGTCTTTTCAGTGGGTGGGTTGCCCAGTGGACCATCCTGGGGAGCGCAAAGCCACAGTCTCTCAAGTCTTACAAGTGGGTGGTTTGCCCACTGTACCATCCTGGGGAGTGCAAAGCCACAGTCTCACAAGTCTTTTCAGTGGGTGGTTTGCCCACTGCTCCATCCTGGGGAGTACAAAGCCACAGTCTCACAAGTCATTTCAGTGGGTGGGTTGCCCACTGGACCATCCTGGGGAGTGCAAAGCCACAGTCTCACAAGTCTTTTCAGTGGGTGGTTTGACCACTGCTCCATCCTGGGGAGTGCAAAGCCACAGTCTCACAAGTCTTTTCAGTGGGTGGGTTGCCCACTGGACCATACTGGGGAGTGCAAAGCTACAGTCTCACAAGTCTTTTCAGTCGGTGGTTTGCCCACTGCTCCATCCTGGGGAGTGCAAAGCCACAGTCTCACAAGTCTTTTCAGTGGGTGGGTTGCCCACTGGACCATCCTGGGGAGTGCAAAGCCACAGTCTCACAAGTATTTTCAGTGGCTGTGTTGCCCACTGGACCATCCTGGGGAGTGCAAAGCCACAGTCTCACAAGTGGATAACAGTCTCCACTGATTCTGGAGGGGGCTTTGTGCCCAGAGTGCTTCATCCTACCAAGGACTGAGGTAGTGGATGTATCTCTCCACAGGTTCTGGAGGGGGACTGGTGCCCAGAGTGCATCACGCTCCCCGTGACGGTCCCAGTTCCGTCACTGCCCCTGCCGCTCATGGGCAAATGATGCTTGAGTTGGCGGTGCTTGCCCTGTTCAGCGGTGCTTGCCATGGCGGTCTTTGCCCTGTTCAGTGGTGCTTTCCCTGTTCAGCGGTCTTTGCCCTGTTCAGCGGTGCTTGCCATGGCGGTCTTTGCCCTGCTCAGTGGTGCTTGCCATGGCGGTCTTTGCCCTGTTCAGTGGTGCTTGCCCTGTTCAGCGGTGCTTGCCCTGTTCAGCGGTGCTTTCCATGGCGGTCTTTGCCCTGTTCAGCGTGCTTGCCCTGTTCAGCGGTCTTTGCCCTGTTCAGCAGTGCTTGCCATGGCGGTCTTTTCCCTGTTCTGCGGTGCTTGCCCTGTTCAGCGGTGCTTTCCATGGCGGTCTTTGCCCTGTTCAGCGGTGCTTGCCCTGTTCAGCGGTGCTTGCCCTGTTCAGCGGTCTTTGCACTATTCAGCGGTGCTTGCCCTGTTCAGCGGTGCTTTCCATGGCGGTCTTTGCCCTGTTCAGCGGTGCTTGCCCTGTTCAGCGGTGCTTGCCCTGTTCAGCGGTCTTTGCCCTGTTCAGTGGTGCTTGCCATGGCGGTCTTTGCCCTGTTCAGCTGTGCTTGCCCTGTTCAGCGGTGCTTGCCCTGTTCAGCAGTGCTTTCCATGGAGGTTTTTGCCCTGTTCAGCGGTGCTTGCCCTGTTCAGCGGTGCTTGCCCTGTTCAGCGGTCTTTGCTCTGTTCAGCGGTGCTTACCATGGCGGTCTTTGCCCTGTTCTGCGGTGCTTTCCATGGCGGTCTTTGCCCTGTTCAGCGGTGCTTGCCCTGTTCAGAGGTGCTTGACTTTGCTGTCTCTGACCTGTGCAGCGGTGTGTGCCATGGCGGTCCATCATTGACCAGCGGGGCTGTGGCTGCCGGGGCCCTCCTGGGCACTGACTCTGGCGGTGGTCTCCTGACCAGCGACGATTGTGCTGCCCTCCTGGGCACTGACTCTGGCGGTGGTCTCCGGACCAGTGACAATTGTGCTGCCCTCCTGGGCACTGACTCTGGCGGTGGTCTCCTGACCAGTGACGATTGTGCTGCCCTCCTGGGCACTGACTCTGGCGGTGGTCTCCGGACCAGTGACGATTGTGCTGCCCTCCTAGGCACTGACTCAGGCGGTGGTCTCCTGACCAGTGACGATTGTGCTGCCCTCCTGGGCACTAACTCTGGCGGTGGTCTCCGGACCAGTGATGATGGGGCTGGCGGTGGCGTCCTGGGCAGCGGGGAGGATGGCGGCCTTCTCCGCCGTGCTGCTCTTCCCAGACTTTGGAGTCTTCTTCTGCCCCTTCACCACCTTGGGAAGAGTCATAGCTGACTCGACACTCCCCCCGGGACCCTTGTGAGCGGCTTTGCTGGCAGGAGTCTTCCCTCTCTCCCGTCGGGAACTGTCCAACTTCTGGTGCTTCACAGGGGGTGGACTGGCAGTGCTTTGGCTCCGTGTCACACTGGCTGCCCTGGTGCCCGGTGCACTCCACATACCTCTAACAGGCACCACTGGTACCGGAGATTTTTTGGCTGAGGTGCTAGTACGGGACCTATGAATTGGAGGGGGGGGGATGGGACAGAGGTCAAGGTTGCTCAGGAAAAGTTTCTGACGAACACTGTTACCGGTAGCTGGAGGGGGTCTGGGAGTGGAGGAAGAGGAGGCGGTTGTAGGAGGTGTAACTTTTGATGCTTTGGTTGCAGGTGCTTGTTCTGGAGGCTGTCGTGAGGTGGATGGATGTTGGGTGTATGTGTGCCCGCGTTTGTGTACTTTGGGAGGGGGCGTCACAGACACACTGGGAGAGGACACAGGGGACGTGTAAATGGTAGTGGGGGTGGTGAGTGCAGGTGAGCGGGGTGTGGTGCTGGGTGTTCTGGTGCAAGTCCTAGTGGCTGTAGTGGTAGTGCATGCAGGTGAGAGTGTAGAAGACATTGGGAGGGAGGAGGGAGGCGACGAGGAGGGAGGCGACGAGGAGGGGGACACAGTGGAGGCAGTGGATGTTGCTTTGTCTGTATGTGGGTAATGCTTGTGTGAGTGCCAGTGGGATGTGTGGTGCCTATGTTTGCCTGAGCTTCCCTTGTGTGTTGACTTGTGTGCAGGCTGAACTGATGGTGTGCTTGGGATAGGCAGAGGGACAGGGGATTAGGCCTGGGTGGAGGAAGTTGGAGGGGGGAGGCTAGACACAGGGACAATGGCTGCCATCAGTGCTGAGGCCAGAGATTGCAGGGTTCGATGATGGGCAGCCTGACCAGAATGAATGCCCTCCAGGAATGCATTAGTGTGTTGCAACTCCCTTTCTACACCCTGGATGTCATTCACAATGGTAGACTGCCCATCAGTGAGTGACCTGAGGAGGTCAATGGCCTCCTTACTGAGGGCAGCAGGGGTGACAGGGGCAGGGGATGAGGTGCCTGGGGTGAAGGTGATGCCCACCCTCCTGGATGAGGGGGCATGGGGCGAAGGCTGAGGGGCTACTGGGAGGGCGGTGCTGGTAGTGGGGGTGGCGGCTGTACCTGTAGAAGTGGGGGGCACCGATGGTGCCGCCACCACAAGGGAGCTCCCATTGGAGGACGAGTCCGTGTCGCTAGTTGCTGATCCGGTGACCGCCGTGAAGTTACCCTCGCCCTCCGTCCCACTGGTGTATTCAGAGTCCGTGGTGTGGCCCTCCATGGCCATGTGGGACGCAGCCCCCTTGTGCTCCAGTGCCCCTGTACCTCCGCCTGATGATGCTGATGCACAAAAGAACAGGCAGAGCACAAAAAGGGGTGGGGAAACAGAAGAAAGACAGGTTGAGTGCATGGCTTACCACTACTGTTGGCGAACAATACAGACACAGCAGCCCCCTGCACTATGCCGTGCTCTTGGCCTACAGATGCAGTTCTTGGGATATGGCCTACATGGCTATGAGTGTCATCTGCCCACATAGATGACACAGGGGCATGTATACCTGTACTTGGCACTCTACTGAGGTGGGGTGGAGTGGCACATGGCCTGCATTATGGAGGGGCCTAGCCTACGGAACTCGCCCTGGCCTAGGGAAACCCACAGCCCTTCTCCCCCACCCAGACACCTCCACTGCGCGCAAAGTCATGAGAATGTGAGTGTACTCACCCCCTTGTGTCTGCTGTGATGCCCTCATGCGCCCATCCAACTCAGGGTAGGCCACCGTCAGGATCCGGAACATCAGGGGGGTCATGGTGCGACGGGCACCCCTCCCACGTTGGGAGGCCATCCCCAGCTGAGTCTCCGCCGTCTTCTTGCTCCAGCGGCGAATGTCCTCCAATCTTTTACGGCAGTGGTTGCTCTGTCTCTGGTGGACCCCCAGGGACCGGACGTCCTTGGCGATGGCACACCAAATATCCTTCTTCTGGTGGGCGCTGACCTACATGACATGGACAGGGGAAGAAGAGAAGTCATTACCAACTGCACCGTCGTAGTGAGTGGCCCACATCCATGCCCTTGCCATGTGGCACATGCATTCACACTCCTTCATGCTCGCAGAACTCTGCCCCCTTCCTACTTACATCCAGCCCTCTCCACCCAGGCATAGCCCATACAACTTGCACCCTATGTACTCACCTGTTGGTCTGGAGGACCGTAGAGTAGCGTGTACTGGGGGAGGACCCCATCCACGAGCTTCTCCAACTCCTGTGCAGTGAAGGCAGGGGCCTTTTCCCCAGATGCACGTGCCATTGTCTCTTCCAGACCGAGGTCACAGCAGCACTTGCAGTGTAGGTCCTCCCCTGTCGAAGATCAGCTATCGAGTGATTGAACAGATAGAAAATGGCGGTCACGTCCGCGCCGGTGACGTCCACAGCGATGTGTATCATCACCGCCTGCGCACTTCGTCATTGGCTCCTGGGACCCATAGGGTCCAATGTTAACCAATGCAGCATTGTGCCGCGGTCTACGACCACCTACCGCGACGGTGTACAACGCCAGCGCAGTTACCTCACATCCCATTGTCCCACTTTAGAGGTCAGGCATCCGCCATTTCAGGGGCCCACATGGCTTCATTTACAACTGTTCCGCACATACCTAGGCCTGGACTCAACACACATACAGGAAGATATTTGTATTTTGTGTCGTGTTCTGTGTAGCTGTGGGTAAATACCTCAGAATTGGTTGACTCTGTGGTTGCTGTTGTCCTTCCTAGGCACCGTCAGCTGGGACATGTGAGGAGATGGCGGAATCCTCCGGTGTACCGACCACTGGTGGACCTGTTGACAATGGAGGAGCGACATTTAATCATCACCTACAGGTTTGACCATGCCACAATCCAGGAACTGGGTACCCAGTTGGAGCCAGACCTCATGTCACCAATCCGCCATCCCACAGGAATCCCCCCTCAAGTGCAGGTGCTATCAGTGCTCCATTTCCTAGGAAGTGGGTCATTTCAAACAACAGTGGCCATGGCATCAGGGATGTCCCAGCCTATGTTTTCCAACGTGTTGTCCGGAGTGTTGTCTGCCCTGCTGAAACACGTGAGGAGCTACATCGTTTTCCCTCAGGTGGAGGATTTGGCTACAGTTAAAGGTGACTTCTATGCCCTGGGACATATCCCTAACATCATAGATACCATTGATGGGACCCATGTGGCTTTGGTCCCCTCCCACAGGAGTGAACAGGTGTACAGGAACCGGAAGAGTTATCATTCCATGAATGTACAGATGGTATGTTTGGCCGACCAGTACATCTCGCAGGTAAATGCTATGTTCCCTGGCTCAGTGCATGACGCCTACATCGTGTGGAATAGCGGCATCCCTTATGTGATGGGTCAACTCTACAATGAGGCCCATGGGCGGACTAGGAGGGTGATTGAACTCACCTTCGGCCTCCTGAAGGCTAGGTTCAGGTGCCTCCATATGACAGGTGTTTCCCTATTCTACTCACCAAGGAAGGTGTGCCAGATCATCATCGCCTGCTCTATGCTTCACAATCTTGCTTTGCGACGCCAGGTGCCTTTTCTGCAGAAGGATGGTCCAGATGATGGTGTTGTGGCAGCTGTGGAGCTTGTGGACAGTGATGAGGAGGAAGCAGAGGAAGAAGACATTGACAACAGGGACTCTGTCATACAGCAATATTTCCAGTGACACACAGGTGAGAACAATTTTTTTACTATTACATTTACTTTCACACTTCTACCTCTATCCTGTCTGTCAATTTGAAGCAGTATTTGCTAACTGAGTGGTACATTTCCATTACGGTTTCACAGTTGTGGTTACCAATGTGTGTCATCTGCTTGCATCCTTCATGGGCTTGTGATGTGTGACATAGGTATGTTGACATTACATTTTCGAACGGATTTTGTCATTGTCATAGATAATACACATTTTCAAAATCACAGACTGACTCCAGATTGTTTTGTGGTTCAAGGGTGTTTATTGAAGTGCTAATTATTGGAGGGGTGGCAAAATGGTGATGGGTGATGGGGGAGGAATGTCCATGGCAGAGTCCAGTCTATTAGTCTCACAGGTGCACTGCCCATATGGGCATAGGAAGTGGAGCTGGGGCAGTTCCAATCTGGACAGGGTAACAAAGTGGGACAGTGGGATGACAATCAGGGTGGTCTCATTTCCTGGCAGGAGTCTTGCCATCTGGCTCTGTCCTGTTCCTGGATCTCAGGGACCGCTTGCGGGGTGGTTCTCCGTCTGCAGGGGGTGGGGTGCTGGTGTGGTGGTCCTGTGGCGGGGCGTCCTGTCCACTAGCACCGGCGGAGGTGGTGGGCAGTTCATCATCCAGGCTAGTGTCAGGGGCCCCTTGGAGTGCCATGGTGTCCCTCATGGTGTTCTGTATGTCCTTCAGCACCCCTACGATGGTGCCCAGCGCGGAGCTGATGGTTCTGAGCTCCTCCCTGAACCCCAAATACTGTTCCTCTTGCGCTGGGTCTCCTAACACTTGGTCAGGACCATAGCCATCGTCTCCTGAGAGTGGTGGTATGCTCCCATGATGGAGGAGAGGGCCTCGTGGAGAGTGGGTTCCCTTGGCCTGTCCGCTCCCTGTCACACAGCAGCCCTCCCAGTTCCCCTGTGTTCCTGTGCCTCTGTCCCCTGGACCATGTGCCCACTACCACTGCCCCCAGGTCCCTATTGTTGTTGGTGTGGTGGGTTATCCTGGGTTCCCTGTAGTGGTGGACACACAGCTGATTGACGTGTCCTGGGTACGGAGGTATGGACCCGCTGGGTGGGTGCTGTGCTGGTGTTCCCAGAGGGTGGAAGGTCAGTGTTGGGCTGTGCCTGTGTGAGGGGAACCGACTGTCCCGATGCCCCTAATGGTCCGGGCTGGTCATCTGGATCCAGTTGGCCAGAGCTGCTGTCATCACTGTGGGCCTCTTCTGTGGGTGGGGTAGAGATGTCTGGACCCCCCTGTCTGGTGACGTTACGTAGTGGTCCTGCAGGGGTATAAAAGCATGATTATTGCTTGTGTGTGTGTCATGGTGTGCAATGGGTGGGTGAGCGTGTACCCCAGTGCTAGCATTCCTGTGTGGTGGCTTCAGTGATGATGGTTAGGGGTTGTTATGGGTATGTGCAGTGGGCATGCTTTAGTGATGGGTGTCCATGGTTTGTTGTGTCATGCAGGGCTTGGTGTTGGGATGGGTGGTTTTTGTTATTAGTACATTAGTGAGGAGTTGGAGTGATAGGGGAGGGGGTGAGGGTGGGGGTGTGTGATAGCATGCAGGTAGGGTGGGGAATATGATAGTTAAGATTTGACTTACCAGTGTCCATTCCTCCACCGACTCCTCCGAGGCCCTCTGGATGCATAATGGTCAAGACCTGCTCCTCCTATGTTGTTAGTTGTGGGGGAGGAGGTTGGGGTCCGCCGCCAGTCCGCTGAATCGCGATGTTGTGCCTGGAGACCTCGGAACGCACCTTCCCCCGTAGGTCGTAATAGCTCTTCCTGATGTCCTCCCGATTTCTTGGGTGCTGTCCCACTGTGTTGAGCCTGTCGACTATTCTTCACCATAGCTCCATCTTCCTAGCTATAGAGGTGTGCTGCACCTGTGATCCAAATAGCTGTGGCTCTACCCGTATGATTTCCTCCACCATAACCGTGAGCTCCTCCTCCGAAAACCTGGGGTGTCTTTGGCATGCCATGGGGTGGTGTAGGTGATGTGTGGGGTGGTGTATGTGGTGATGAGTGTGGTGATGTGTAGTGGGGTGGGGTGTTTTGTGGGTGGATGTTGTGTGGGTGATGGTATTGTGTGCCTCTGTGTGGTGGGGTTGTCTATTGCTGTGCTCTCTCTCTGTCGCCTTTGTCTCAAATTTTGGGTTGTAGGGGTTTGTGGGTGATGTGGGTGTGTGTTTTATATTGTGTTGGGTGCGTGGGAGTGGTGTTTGTATGTGTATCAGGTGTGTGTATTTGGAATTGTCCAATGTGGCGGTGTTTTGGAGATGTGTGTGTATTTTGAGCGCAGCGGTGTCCACCGCCAATGATATACCGCGGTTGAAAGACCGCTGCGTGGGTTCGTGGGTCGTAATAGCATGGGTGTGTTTCTGTTGGCGTGACGTGGAGGATTTGTTTTCGCCAGTTTATCACTGACCTTTGGTGTGGCGGACTTGTGTGGGTGTCTGAATTTCGGCAGATTCCGAGATGTGGGTCATAATAGCTGTGGCGGAATTCCACGTCCGCGGCGGTGTATTGGCGGTCTTCTGCACGGCGGTAAGCGGCTTTTACCACCAATGTTGTAATGACCCCCTTAGTTGGCAAGTTCTGAATTATTCATAAGTCCATAGTATGTGGTAAGGCAGCGTGTTCACGTAAGGCTGCTGTACTGTTTGTGCAACCTTAAACCAATCAATCAGTAGAATTGTAGAGCCCTTTTAGTCACCTGTGAGGGTATCCAGGTGCTGGCAGGGTCAAGTTGCTTAGCCGAAAAGCAAGGTCTTCAGGGACTTTCGAAACCTGAAGTGTGGCAAATGGCAACATGGTCTCCAGCCTGCCACTGCAGACTGGAAGGACAGTGTTGCTAGCTCGACTTTGCAACTAATGGCAGTAGCAAAGCCACCACATCTCTTAATTATATATTTAGGCCACCCCTAGGGAAGGCAGAGAGCCATATTAAAATAAGTTAGACATATCAGTTTTATATGTCTTAGCATCAACACTTCCAAATCATTGTTGTCCTGTAGAAAGGTTAGTAGTCCCATAGACTAACACAAGATTACCCCAGCGTGGCTAACCTCGGAATAGTACTATCTAACAGACTCATGTATGGTATCAAATTAATTGTGCTTTTAAACCCAACCAGATCGAATTTAAAGACACCATTAAATTTATGCAACTTTGGAAAGTTATCACTCTGCACTCTAGCTAGTCCAGCGGCCTCACAAAGGCCCTGGCACACAGACAGCTTTCTGCCTGCCTAGGAAAACATGTGAATGACTCCCAGGTTCAGGAATAAAGGCAGTTGCTGCAGAGTGAGGTGTAACCTCCTTTCACAAGATGGCCACTGAGGGTGTAAGCTGAAAAGCTGAGCATCAAAGGGGAAGCCGCCTCTAAAGGCCGACTGACAACACCCTGAGCAGGATGTCTTTTGTTACTGCAGACAATTAGAAGGCAGAATCAGGGAGGGGAAACCTTTCCTCACACTGGTTTTCTCATAGGGATGTTGCCCACAGGTAGCCACTCTTCTAGGGCATGCTCCTGATGAAATTGAAAATGTCATGCTATCTTGAAAGGGTCAAGAATGGGGCACTCTGGAATAGCCAGATGCCACACATTGCAGGAAACACATCACTAGGTAGGAGGGGACCCAGTAGCCCAATGGTTAGTGTGAGTGGTCCCCTCAGGATCCTTTTTTTGGGACAAGTATGGCACTCCTGTCACCCTGCCCCTCAGATCATGCTGAAAAGGAAGAAAGGATGGAAGACAGACTATGTTGCTGCCCTTGAAACTGCACAAAGAAAGGCTTCACTATTGAGGGGACTGCACCTGCTGCACTTTTGGTTAGTGAAGTTTGGAGTGTTCCTGCGGCTTCTGGCTCAGGGAAAAGTTGATTCACAGCCTTTAGTCACAGCAGTGACTCCAAGGATCAGTCGGCTGATCGCCTGGAACCAGCTCAAGGTACACATGAACTGAAGAAGCACAAATTGACAAGTTGGTAGCCACAGCAGACGTTTTTCTGCTACCAGTTGCCGGAAGCACCTGAGGACACATTTGAGATAGACAAATGTTGCATCTGTGTCTGCTAGACCCAAGGGTGCTACCAGAGACAGCATTTGTCGTACCCAAGAGACAGCAGCCCCCAGTTAAGGATTTTGCCCCAACTGCAGTGATCATAGACCAGTAGCCCAGCATTGGCTGGCCTGTTACTGCAATGTAAAGGACTCCAGGGACCCTGTTCTCTGTGAACAAAGTTGCCCCTTAGCACCCACGGACCAAGGAACAACCACAACGCACCCCCCTTGACCGCACCTCTACCGAAGCATCCTTTGATCATCCTTTGTCTGTATCCTCAGCATCAGGACCACTACATTGATGTCTATAGTGGTCGTCCTGTAAAGTTTGGAACTTACCTTAAAACACTCTGGTGGCCAGGTAATTGTCCAAAGTATCCTTTTTGGCTCCCTAGACCTTTTCCTTGCCGGATTTGGTTGTCCAACCCGGCCAGAGTATTTGCACTAACTCTTGCAAACTTTTTTAAAAATCACTAATGTTTTGTTGATCAGTGCCTGTTTGTGGTTGCATTTAACATCTAAAATCTGTATCTCTGGGACCCTATTGTGGATATAGATGATCAAGGTCTCTAAGATTTTTTGAGACTACATTCTATTTATATAAATTGGTGTCTGATTTCTTTCATGTTGTGTAACTTTCTTATTTTGTTGTTTGGTGCTGTGAAATGCTTTATACTAAGGGCCTGGTTTAGAGTTTGGCAGAGGGGATTACTCTGTCACAAACGTGACGGATATCCCATCCACCATATTACAATTCCACTATAGCTTATTGAACTTGTAAACCTGCAGATGGGATATCCGTCACGTTGGTGAAGGAGTAACCCCTCCGCCGAATTTCTAAATAAGGCTCCAAGTTTCTTTGCCATGCCTCACTGCTTGAAGCAACAGCTACGCAGTGTTGAGCAAAGGTTAAGTAAATGATCCTGAATTAACCCAAGATGGTATTTGCGAGTGTACTTCATGAGGTCCAACAACCCTATCATATAGCACACCAAAATCTTCAAAGCTCTCTAGATTGGTGTAAAGAAATTCTCTCAGCAAAAATTAGTCTTTGCCTCTCGGCAGTAGCTTTACCTAGTACACATTCAGGATGAATGGGCAATGTTGGAATACGATATTTGAAACCTTTAGTGGCTCCTTTACAAATGTTATTGTAATATGTGTCATACTATGTTCTTTCCCTTTAACTTACCTGTTCTATTTTGTGTTCTTTGTTCCATGACTGCGTCAGTGCTTTGGTGGGGTTCTAGACCCGGCTGTCGGCAGTTGGTGGCTGGCTCTGGACTCGACAGGGTGCTGCCTGCCGTCGTGGATCTTTCATTAAATAAAGAAGCTACTCAGTCTGTTCCGGTGTTGTATGCGGATCCTTTATTTAAAACAACCGGAGTCTCCGTTCTCTTACAATTTTGGTACCAGGAGTGGGGTGTTACCTGTTTGATGCTTGATCCACTGATGCCGTACTGCATCCGAAGATTGGACGACATCCTTGGTTGCTGCCAGGATAAGATGCGGGTGTGAGACACAGAAGATTGAGGAGAGATCTGAAGAAAAGATCATAGGAAACCTGCCAGGGTGAGCGCTCGAGCGTGAGGGAGTTTTCCTTTAAAGGCTCGAGCGCGAGGTTGATTTCTGGCGCGTGTAAACGCGAGCGTGCTGGACGTCGAACGTTGCCTAGCAACCGTCAGCGCAACGTTGTTTCCCGGCACAAGAAAAGCAGGCGCATGATGCCAACCGTTGCCCGGCAACCCAGCAGCGTGGTGGACGCAAACCTATGCCTGGCAACTTTGAGGCTCGTTCCTAAACATGAGCGTACTTGCAGCACCTTTGTGTGGGTGATTCCCATGATCTGCAGGATTCAGCAGAACTATTGAACTATTATTGTTTAAAAAGTCAGATAATCAAACACAGGAGAAAGGAATAAAGGGATATATTTTATTTAAAAAAAAAAAAAAGAGAAGAAAAAAAAAAAAAGAGAGAGACATTTTAATTTTTTTTGTTATACCCTCTGTGATGGCTTCAAATCTAGGAAGTTAGCGCTTCTGTTTAACCATCTGGGAATTGCTGGTCAGCGTATATTTGACAATCTACCTACAATACAACCACCTCTGAGTGATAATGTCGTGTGGGATGTTTATATCGAAGGAAAAGAGAGGATAAAAAAACAATATTCAGATGACTCAAATGTTTTACTGAAGAGATTCAACTTTGCTATGTGCAGGCAATCTGCAGATGAATCTGTAGATGAATATTTAGCTAATTTGCGTGTGCTTGCAGCTAAATGTGATTTTGGTAATATTGTTGATACGTATATTAGGGATCAATTTGTTTTTCATTGCTATTCGAAAAAAAATCAAGAACGCCTACTTGCTTGCCGCAACCCATCCTTGGATGAGGTTGTTGATTTAGCTAATGCTATTGAGAGATCAATTGTCACATCCCGAGTTGTGTGTGGACAGAACGTTGTGTGTGGACTAAGTGAACAAATGAATGTTAATCATTTAGGAGATGAACCAACTGTAAGCTTTATTAGAGAGAGATCAATCAAACAGAAGAAAGTCCAACCCCAGTTGGGTAGGGTTTGCTTCCGTTGTGATTCTCACAATCACTTGGGTAACAATCCCGTTTGTCCTGCTCTAGGAAAAAAATGTTTGAAGTGTCGCAAATTTGGCCATTTTCAAGCTGTTTGCAAGCAATCAAGTTTTAATTTGAATTCTGGGTCCAAGGTGAGAATCAGTTATGTGCGCACTGAAGATGCTGTGGAAGTAACTCGTTGTGCTAGTAGACTATCTAATGTCATTCTTACTGTGGATCTCCCTGATCAGAGCAAAGGGGGTGTGGGTGAACATTTCAAAGGTCCAATATGCGAAGCAAATGTGGATTCTAGAGTTATACTTGTAATGACTGATTCCGGCACCCCTATCACCATTCTTGCAGACAAGACATTTTTTCAGCTATGGCCTGACACTAAGAAACTGGAAAAAGCTGACATTGCACCCAAAGCATTTGGAGATCAAGACATCGATCTGTTGGGTTTTTTCCATGCTGAGTTAGGAGTGATGGGAAAGTCTATTGTTACTAAAATCTATGGGGGTCATTCTGACCTTGGCGGTCCATGACCGCCATGGCGGAGTGCGGCGGAAGCACCACCAACAGGCTGGCGGTGCTTCCTGGGCGATTCTGACCGCGACGGTAAAGCCGCGGTCGGAAAAGGGGAGCCGGCGGTTTCCCGCCGGTTTCCCGCTGGCCCAGGGAACCCGCCAAGGCGGCGCTGCAAGCAGCACCGCCATGGGGATTCCGACCCCCTTCCCGCCAGCCTGTTTCTGGCGGTGTCCACCGCCAGAACCAGGATGGCGGGAACGGTTGCCATGGGGCCACTGGGGGCACCTGCACTGCCCATGCCAATGGCATGGGCAGTGCAGGGGCCCCCTAACAGGGCCCCACAAAGATTTTCACTGCCTGCTTACCACAGCACCCGTCGCACCCCTTCAACTCCGCCGGCTCCATTCCGGCTTCATTGTTGAAGAGGCTGTCCCGCTGGGCCGGCCGGCGGTCTACTGGCGGTCGCCCGCCGGCCCAGCGGGAAAGCCGGAATGGCCACCGCGGTCTTTTGACCGCGGTGCGGTCTTTCGGAGGGAACCGCTTGGCGGGCGGCGACCGCCGTCCGCCGCAGTCAGAATGACCGCCTATGTGTCTTTGAGGGGTAGGAACATAATAGGCTGGAAGGACTTAGCACGTTTAGGTATTGTACCATGCCCAGGGCAGGAGAATCCCATTAAGTTAGGTGAGAGGCCATACAGAGATGAAGGCAATTCTGTGTTACACATCATTCCCAATAATATTGTTCCAGAACATTATATTCGTAAGTTTCCCAGAATTTTTGTCGACAAGGTTGGGAATGTCAAAGGCTTTGAGCACACTATCAAACTCAAGGAAGGTGCCATTCCTGTTTCTCATAAAGTAAGGCTCAATCAGAGACCAACTTGGGAAGTTACTCAAAAAATTAGTAACAGACAACATTATTACTCCCACTAATGCTTCAGAGTGGGTTTCCCCGATTGTAGTCACTAAAAAGAGAAATGGAGATCTCAGATTATGTGTAGGCTTGAGATCACTTAATAAAAATATCTTAGTGGATTGTCACCCCTTACCACATATACAAGAACTAATTACCACGGTAGGAAATTCAAAGTTTTTCTCGACTATAAACCTACATTCGGCTTATCATCAGATTCCTCTTAGCAAGGATTCCCAAGATCTAACCACTTTTGTTACTCCATATTGTGGTTTCAAATTCCTCAGATTACCTTTTGGTCTTGCCTCAGCGGCGAGTGTTTTAAAAAAAATGATGGACCTATTGTTTGGACACCTTAATGGAGTTTGCACTTTCCAAGATGACATCCTAATTCACACAGCAACCATAGAAGAGCATGAACAAGCCCTAAGTGAAGTATTTGGTATTCTACAAAATTATGGTTTGACTATCAAAACTGAAAAATGCAACTCCTTAGTTGAAAGTGTAGACTATCTTGGTCATTCTATATCTGCTGAGGGCATCAAACCTAAAATGTGCAATCTGGAAGCTATTAAGAAAGCCCCTCCTCCATCCAACAATGACGGGTTGCGTTCCTTTCTTGGACTGTGTGAGCATTACTCCAGATTTGTTAACGGTTTTGCAATAATAGTTCAACCTCTTTGGTTACTATTAAAAAAGGGGAACAAGTTCATCTGGGACAGGGAAGTCAATGATGCGTTTGAGCATATCAAGCAAATCGTCCTATCTGCCCCAACTTTGAAATCTTATATTCCCAATGTTAAGTGCTTTATAACAGTTGATGCTAGTCTTAAGGGACTTGGAGTGGTGTTTGGGCAGTTGCAGAATGGTCAAGAATGTACAATCGCATTTGCATCTAGATCCCTGTCTAGTGCTGAGAGTAACTATAGCACTATTGAAAGGGAAGCCTTAGCTTGCTTTTGGACCGTTCAAAAATTTAAGACATACATTTGGGGAACTCATTTCGAGATATATACAGATCACAAACCTTTAGTATACTTATTGAGTGCCAATGGTCCTGGTAAGGCATCCGCTAGGTTGGTGTGCCTCTTGTCTAAATTGCAAGAGTATAATCTAGAATTCAAGTACATTACTGGAGGGAAAAATGTGAGAGCAGATTGCTTATCTAGACTTCCACTGCCATACACTACTAATGTTGTTGATAATCAAGATGCAGAGTGTGTAGTGGGGGTTCTAGACCTGGTTTCTGCTTCGGATGGGTTTTTCACACAAGAAGACTGGGAGTTGGCCATGGCGAATGACACGGTCCTATCACAAGTCCTGTATTATGTCAAGCATGGTTGGCCGAATAAAAAAAAATATTGTGGGGGAATGAATATGTACAAACAACTTGCTATGGAACTGTCATGCGAAAATGGCTTCTGTATGAGGGGTTCTGTGTGCGTACCTCCAAATGATTTGAGACCAAGATTAATTAAGATAGCACATGAGGGTCACCTTGGGGTTTCTGCCATGTGCCTAGTACACATTCAGGATGAATGGGCAATGTTGGAATAAGATATTTGAAACCTTTAGTGGCTCCTTTACAAATGTTATGTTTGTGCCAGTTAACCTTAAGCTAACAGGCTTGCATGGCCATGCAACCCCTTTAAGAAATCATGTCATATGAAAGGATAAATGTAAAATGTTAATTTACTATTTTGTTCACAATTCTAAGTCACCTGAAGTCAGTGACTGCATGTGTGTTCTCCTCTCCTGGACATTTCTCTCTTGTTCTATATTCACCAGACTGCATCAAGTGCCCAGATGACCAATGGTCAAGCAAGAAACGTGATCACTGCATCCCCAAAACTATTGAGTTTCTTTCCTTCCTAGAGTCCTTGGGCTACATCTTGGTTGCTGTGGCAACAACTAGTGCCTTGGTTCCTGTGGTGATCCTAATCATCTTCTTAAAATATTAACAGACTCCAGTAGTCAAAGCCAACAATCGAACACTGAGCTGCCGTCTTCTTGTAGCATTGTCACTCTGCCTTCTCAGCACATTCCTTTTCCTAGGACACCCAACATACCTGGCTTGTATGCTCCGGCAGGTTACCTTCAGCATCCTCTTCATCATGTGTGTGTCTTGTTTATTTGCCAAGACTGTCTTGGTGCTGATGGCATTTGCAGCCACATACCCAAACACAACTCTCAGAAGTGGGTTTGGCTTAATGTGCCAGCCATGATAGTCTTTACTTGCACACTTGTACAGAATCTGATATGTGTGAACTGGTTGGCCTCACCCCCCCCTCACACTCAGAGAACATGAAGTCTCTGATCGGGAAGGTGGGTATTGAGTGCAATGAAGGCTCTCCTCAAGCCTTTTGGTGTGCTCTGGGATATATGGGGCACCTGGCTCTTGCTAGTTTCCTGGTTGCCTTTCGAGCTAGAAAGTTGCCTGACAGCTTCAATGAAGCCCAGCTCATTACATTCAGCATGGTGGCCTTCTTAACTGTTTGGACTTTGTTCCTGCCAGCGTACCAGAACACTAAAGGGAAATACGTGGTGGCCGTGGAAGTCTTCACTGTCGTCTCCTCCTCAATGGGTAATGTAGCATGCTTATTTTTTCCAAAGTGTTATATCATTTTGAGCCGGCCTGATCTGAACAGAAATCATATAAAAGGTAAGCTAAGTCATTGAGACCACGGTACTAAGAAAAAAAGGAGGAGAATGGGTAAGTTCAGAAGAGACACTACTTTATTCGAAACATCTCATTTGACAGTTGGCTTGATCTTGTATATATTGCATATCTTTCTGTTCTGTGCCTAGAATTGTTAAATATTCAAAGTCAAAATAGTTACATAAAAGAACTGTATAAGTACCCTGTTAAAATGATTGATTCACTCCTTGGCTAATTTGTATGAATAGATCTGTTGCGCCGTGGGCCCCACACTATGAGTGTGTATGCTCTGTTCTGTTCTTTAATTGTATGAATAGTTTAAAAAGCTTAGCAGATTTAGGTTCTAAGAGTGAATTCACACAGTTGAAAAACTTCATTTCATATCACACCAAGTCCTTAAGACTGCGTTTCCTATAATACTTAGTGATGATGCACTAATGGGCACAATTAACTAACTTTGTGCATAACATGGGCCTGTGATGCTATTGTGCATTGACTTTGAGGGGCTGCAGTACCCTGGTTCTCTGCACTTTGAACTGGACACAGCAATTCTACACAAGTAAGCAATCATTGAGAAGTAATCAGTTGTTTCTTTAATAGATATATACATGTAAGTTTTGTCCTTGAACTTTAGAGGCAACAGGTTCCAAACATTTTGATTTATCTCCTTGAGGATCCCCCGGCCTTCCCTGAGCAGAGATTTTTAACCTGTTATCTGGGAGCCCTTCGGATCAGGGAAGCCTAATCAGGGGGTCTACAGACTGTTAATTAAATACTATTAACAGATTGGTAATGTGTATATAAAAACAAAGCAACATTGAAAAATGTTCAGGAATTTCAAATTGGAGACTAAAAATTAAGCGGGAACCCCCAATTAATTTGTGGGATCAGTGCAAGTGCATCAAATAGAACACAGTGGGTGGCCTCCACTGAATTTAGAAATGGTTCACCCTTTTGCAGTTCAATTAATCTGAATTTTTTAGGCTGGGGTCCCCGAATTCCAATAATTATTCAGTGAGGGTCCCTGGAATCCAATAATTATTATTAAGTGGAGGTCTTCAAGAAGTCAGAAGGTTAAGAACCACTGCCATAGTGCATATAATGACTGTTTTTAAAGGTACAACACTAACAATTCAAGCGTGATTTTTTCTTGCACATTGTCTTTATGTAAAAAAATAGAAAACACTTAACAAAAGGCTCTTCCCATCCTTTTTACAAAGTAACATCTTAGAAGTATGCAAGTGATGCACCCTATGCTGGGCATGCCATTTGTCCATGTTCCACCAACAGAGACGTCTTTGTAAGCTTCTATGTTTCTTCTGTTTTTTTTTCCTAACCCACTATTGACAAAGATTGTGTGAAAGGTATGGCCAATTTGGTTGTTGTTTGACTGGAATGCCAGTCCTGGTCATGCAAAAGCCACAACGTATTGCTGAGTGAACAAAAAAGAAAAGTCACTAAATTAAGCTGTGCTTAACCCTGGGTAGCCTGGCACAAAATGCAGTCAGGCTTATCTTAGAGAAGAGGTATAAAGTATTTATGCAGGACACCAATATAATAAAGTGAAAACACAAGAAACATTTACAAAAATAGTGTACATTTTAATACATTTTTTGACACCAAAATGCCCCCAAACAAATCTAATCAGTAGCACTAGAGTAATGATTTTAGTAACAATTAACAGCTAAAAGATCAGAGCACCAACCAATGTCTGGTCACACAACACTGGGGCAAAGTTGAAATTATGGAAGACTGTGATGGAGCGTGGTTCAGATAAAAAAATTGGATTGTGCCTGGTCACTGCTTACCTTCAGACTTAGTCAAACGTTCTGTGAAAAAGTGTCTGAGAAGGTAAAGTTCAGAGGCACAAGGCTGCAAGAGGTTTCTGAGGAGGATGCGTTGTCGTCAGATAGCCTTGCGTCAAAGCTATAGTGAAGATCTCAGACTTATGGGGTCATTATGAACCCTGGTCGTTCAGCCCGCCATGCCGGCGGCGGGTGAAAAGCCCGCCACCGGCATGGCGGGTTGAACCGCCATATAATAGACACATGGAAGGCCGCCTATGGCTACCTCCAACAGGCAGCCTGACGGTGGAAGGAATTATTATCCGACAGGGCAGCGGTGTTGCCCTTCAGATAATGATCCCCACTGCCCCCAGCCTTTCCCTGGCAGGGTCCCTCGCCAGGGAGAGGCTGGCAGAAGGGGTGCTGCGGGCCCCCCTGGGGGCACCTGCACTGCCCATGCACTTGTCATGGGCAGTGCAGGGGCCCCTGTGCAGTGCCCCATCGCGCAGGTCACTGCCCGATTTACAGGCAGTGATCTGCGCAACGGGTGCAGCTGCACCAGTTGAACAGAGGCATTGACGGTAGCTCCATGCGGATCCGCCGGCAGGAACAATGTTTCCGCCTGCCGGCCCAGCAAAATGTTCATTATGCGGCCGGCAGGGTCCCAGGGGGGCTGGTGGTCAATGAAATGACCGCTGGTCTGAACACGGCGGTTAACACCTCCGTGTTCATAATGAGGGCCTTTGTCTCTGAATTGGAAATCAAAACTCTCCTGTGGTGAGACGTAGTGGGCTGTTGTTAATGACAGTTCCATGAGGCCGGCTACTTCTTTGGTATAGGGCTGCTGAAAAGAATTTGCTGCTGCAGATAGGAATGTAGTGGGAGAAGCCGCAAAGTCAATCCAACAGGTGATGCACCTTGCGCGGATAGGCGAACAGGTTGGACCCAGTCTCCTCCTGGTCCTCCTGGTTCTCAGAGCACTTTTGGACCAAAATTTGTCTGTCCTCAGTTTTGGATGTTGGCCCTTTGGTCACATTTAGAACTACTTCGAAGGATCCAGGACTGGAGGGCCACCACTTGGAGGGTCAGGACTCAATCAGGCTGGGTCCAAGTGTCGGCCCAAGAAGGAGGGAGCCTTTTCTGTCTCTTAATACTAGTAGTGGGCCTGCAGCACTAACTGTGCCACCCTATTAAGTAGCCCTTAAACCATGTCTCAGGCCTGCCACTGCAGAACCTGTGTGCGCTGTACACTGTCTTATTGACCTGGTAAGATAACCCTCCTGCAAGGCACGAACCATTCCTCTTTATATGTATAAGTCACCCCTAAGGTTGGCCCTGTATAGCCCACAGGGCAGGGTGCAATGTATTTACAAGGCAGGACATATCCTTGTAAGTTTTACATGTCTTGGTAGTGAAAAACTAAACATTTCATTTTTCACTACTGCAGGGCCTATCTCTTCCTTAGGATTACATCAGAATTACCTTATTAAATTTTTTAAGTGTAACTCCTCATTGTGAAGAGATATACATTTCAAGTTTGCTGTCAGTAGAATCACAATTTAAAGTCACAACCCATGGTGATGTTAGATTTTAAAATGCAGCATGGGAAATGCCACTTCTGGAAAGTTGGCCATGTACTTTGTTTAGCCATTTGGTACCTGTTGTCTGTCTCTCTTCAGTCTATGTTGGTTGACAGGTGGGCTTTATATCTTCCACAGCCACACACAAAGGGAGCTCTAGGTGTATCTTGATGGCGCCATCCTGGGAAATGGGACGAGGATCTGGGCACTGATTCACACGTCCATCTGAATGGGCTGTGTCCTGTCCATACACAAAACGTCCATGTAGTGAGTCTGGAGCCAAGGCAGAAAGAGAAGAACTCTGTGCACTTCAAAGCTTTCATTAAAGTTTCCCCTACTTCAAAGGCACTACTGGGTATAGGTACTGGACCTGCAACACCATAACTTCAGTACACTTCTAGACCTGTAATCACCCTGCCAGAAAGAAGAACTGTTATGCTGCTAAAGGACTGCCACTCTGATGAACTGCTGTTTGGTGAACACCTGTCTTGCTATGTTACCCTGGTGCGTGCTGCTCATGCTACCTGGGTGAGAATGACTAAACCTGTATCACTTGAACCCAGAGTGACTCCAGGGGCTTACTGGCTTGCCTCCTGTCTTTAAGTCTCAGGAACACAAAAGACTTGCAACACTCCTGCTCCCAGACTTGGAATCTACTGCTTTTGAATCTGTCCTACCAAGTGGTGTGACCCCAGTCTTGGACCCCTGGGAGTGGACCTAGGTATTTTCTCCAGCGGAACCAATGCATACTCTGCTGCAAGAGCAGAATTGATGCATTGCTGCTATTGTGCGAACAGGTTCAGCGTGTCACTTTCAGAACCACTGTATCACCTCTGGTACCACCACATCAGAATCAATGCATTGCAGCCACTGAATGGAGATTGACGCATTCCCCTCTACGGCACGGGGAAACCCATCGCATTACACTCAGCACTGCCACATCTGAGAACACCGGCACATTGCTTTCTGAACTGTCACATCATTGTCGTTGTTTGGAGAAATCTGGCGCATCACCCCAACTGCGTGGGGGATCACTGATGCATCGCTCAGCTGCAGCCCACATCCCTGTATCTGGCCTGCGCTCCATCACGGTGAGCCTTAACCCTTGACTTTGTCTTGGTCCAGTGCGACCAATTAACTCTTTAGGCTCTTACTGCTTCTAATGCACTATTTTTGCATTTATTCATTAAAAAATTCATACCTCGACTTTAACACATTGTATTTTTGTCATTTTGGTATTTAATTGTTAAATCAAGTTCTATTTTTCCAACCTGGTGTGGATACTTTTTGTGTAGTGGTTGCACAAGTACTTTACAAAATTGCCTCTTAAGTTAAGCCTGACTGCTTTGTGCCAAACTACCTGAGGGTGAGCACAGGATATTTTAAGGTGTGTTATGATTTACTCTGACTAGGATTGAGGCTCCTGCTCAGACAGGGTGCATACTCCTGCCAACTAAAAACACAATTCCTAACACGGGGTAAGAAGGGTAGCAATCCAGCAGGGCAGCAGTACTTCATAGCAGCAGTCCAACAGAGTGACATTCCTTCCATCAGCACAGCAGTAATTTTTTCTTGGCAGAATATCCACAGGTACCGAAGTGTACTGAAGAATTAAGCCCAATTTTGAGTTTGGCGAATGGAAAACACTGCCCCTCAAACTCCCGACAGGGATTCCGCCGCCTATGCGGTGACCTCCCCACCAGAGTTTTTCAGAGTTTCCCGCTGACCTACCATGAAACAGGCTAGAGCATTGTCTCCGGCTGACGGCAAACAATGCGATGGTGCTAGCCAGGGGGGTCCCTGCATTGCCCATGCCAAGTGCATGGGCAGTGCAGGGGCCCTCTTTACCGGTTCTCTGCCAGCCTTTTCATGGCAGTACTACTGACAGAGAAGGAGGTCGTAATCACCAGGGCCGAGCTGTCTAAGGTCGGACCGTTTTACCATGGTGCAGTGGTTCTGGAAGGTGGAAGAAACTTATTGACAGTTGCTTTGAAGTGCATTGAATTTCCTGACTCTCCTGCCTTGGCTCCAAGCTTGGTGAAGTGACAATGTGGAATAGTTATGCCCTTTGTGTGGAGACAGAGCATTCATTTGCAAGTGCTACTGAAATCAGCTCCTTCCCCGGCCTGCCAGCAGATGGCCCATTGAGGCTTATCTAGTCCCACCATTGTGTGACTCTCTAGTAGGAATTAACAAAATCTAATTGTCAGTTATGCCCAGTCATGTGACCCAAGGCAGGCTAAAGGCACAAAAAGGCTAAGGACAAGAAAATGGCAACTTTTCTAAAAGTGGCCTCTGCAAAATTGTAATTAAAAGTCCGACTTTACCATTAAAGAGGGTTTATCATTACACATTGGTAGACACCTAACATGACATAGCCACCTGAAACTTATAGCTTATTAAATGTAATAAGGCATCTCCAATGTTGTCCCATGGGAGGAGTGGACCTTTCAGTTGTGAAAAATGAATGCAGGTGTTTTTCACTACCAGGACATGACAAACTTGGAAGTACATGTGTTCAACCTTAAATTTACATGGCACCCCACCCTATGAGCTACCTAGGGCCTAACTTAGGGATGACATATATAATAAAAGGGGAGCTTAAGGCTTGGCAAAGGGGTTTGAATTGCAGGGTGACATGTATTGTGTAAATGAGCCCAAGCACTCTAGCAATGTTTAGCAGTGGTAAAGTGCATATAGGCCTAAGGCCAACAAAAATAGGTTCAGTAAAATAGAGCAGAGGGCCAAAACATTTGGGGAAGACCACCCTAAGGCGGACAGGTCTACTAACCCATTTTAAGTGTTTCATAGACATTTTGCCTTGATTAATTATCTACAAATTTACACGGGACTGATCCCCTATCCTTTCCCATTTGTCTTCTGAACATAGGACCCTTAACCTTGATGAAGACAAGTTTCTTAGAGTCACAGGTTGCTACCCTCTGTGAACACACAGAAATTATTTCTGACCCGGTTATCTTGGTCTTGGAAAATAATATCTTTACACACAATGGGATTTGGTATCGCCAAATACAAGGAGTGGCGATAGGAGCAAAATGTTTGCCATCTTTCGCCAAACTTTACATGGGTTGGTTTTTGAAGAGACATTTGATCAGACTGTCCCATAGAATTTATAGAACACATTTCATATTTAGGTTGATACATCAATGGTGTTCTATTATTCTGGTCCGGGAATCCGTACACACTCATGCTGTTTGTACAGCATCTCAATAACAACACCTACAGCATCTCTTTCTCACATCACTTTAGCATAAGCAAACTTAATTTTTTGGACATTACACTATACATTGAGGCTCAAACTGTGAGAGAACAGAGCTGATTGCAGAGGCCCCCTAACTTTTTGCCCCCATTTCCCACTTTTTGCTGGTGTTTTCCTGACTCTGATGGTGCCCTAGGTACTGCTAACCAGTCCCAGGGCCTGTGCTCTGTGTAAAATCAGTATGCAAATTAGGCTAATTACAATTGGCTACGTTAACCTACCTATAAGTCCCTAATATATGGTAGGGCATGTAGGTTTAGGGACCACAGCATAGGTAGTGCACCCATAGGTGCACTGCTGAGGTGCCCAGTGTCATTTTAAAGGGAGGCCTGCCTTGCTGGTTGCTTTTAAATTAAAGTTACATGCAATTTCGACTTTGGAATTAAAAGTAGTTCCAAAGTCTTAAACTACTTTATTTTTATATATAAGTCACCCCTATGTTATGCCCTGTGTGCCCCTATGGCTGGGTGTCATGTAACTATAAGCAAGGACCTTATAGAAATAGTTTTATAAGCCCTGGTGAGGTAAAACAGCCAAATTTGTTTTTCCCTCATTGTAGTGAATAGCCTCCATAGGCTAGAATGGGGAGACTTTATTTTCATTTTAAAAGTCTTCTTAAGTAACAGATACCAGAATTTTGGTATCAAATTAATTGTTATAATAAATCCCACAACTTCCAGTTGTTGGATTTAATATAACTTGTTCTGGTAAAGAGTTTTAGACTTTACCTGAAAAGTTGCCAACTTCAGCCCTGCAGTGTTTTTGCTGCTGTGCTCTGATTGGCCAGCCTCTGGCAGCCTGGCCAGGCTGCCTTGATGAGGTGTGAAGTGGCCTGGCTCCACACAAAGAGATGTGCCTTTGGGAGGAGATCTCCCCTCAGCAGATAGTGAAGCAGGAAGGGTTGCCAAACTGGTCTTCAAAGGCAGATAAGGACATTTGGAGCAACCCAGCAACACCCTCACATCCTGCAAACCCAGGCTTAGATTAGATTAGGCCCCATTGATTAGATTAGGAGAGGGCAGGAGAGGGGTGTGTTTAGGATTTTTAGCCACACCAGTGGGTGGGCTCAGCCAGGTGTAACCTCCAAAAATCACTTTCAGCCATGATGGATTTTTGAGGAATGTTGCTCCCTGGGATTGATTTTTGCCACACTTCCCAGGGAGTGGTCATCACAGGAGGAAGGACCCTGCACCCGAAAGGAGAACCAGGACCACCCTGTTTTTCACCCAGGAGCAGGGATAAAACTGGCAGACCTGCACCCATACCTCAGATCCCTATCGGATTCCAACAAGGAAGAACTACAGGAGAAGAAGGACTGCCCTGCTGGACCCCTGACGTGCACCTGGACACTGCACTCTGGAGGACTGCACCAGCTGGACACTTGGGCTTCACCACTAAAAGGTCTTTACCTGTCTTCTACTGCTTCAAGAAGGGACTCCCTGTTTGCTACAGGTACAAAGGAGCTGCCCAGAGTCCCCAACATCAAGTCCTGCAAGCAGAGCCCAGCTGACCAGCATCCAGTGGCCATTTGAGAATTCTGACCAGGTGCATTCTGGGAATTGTAGTCCCAACTCCCAAGGAGCAACTCAGAGCTTCTGGAACCTTGCATCAAGTTGTGGACACTTCAAGGACACAAAAAGGACCTCTGGAAGAAGATCCAGAAGTTTGGAGACGTTTGGAGCAACTCCATAAATTGAAGAGGTGCCTTGTGGGAGTTGTAGTCCCAGGCCCCAAGAGGCACACCAGAGCCTCTGAACCCTTGGCTGGTGCTGTGGACCACTTTCCTGAATCAAACACTTCTGAAAGTAAATGTGACAGTGTTACCTCGTGGGTGGCCTGAACTCTGGACTTTGTTCCTTTCCAGTGTGATTTTTATTAACTCTTTGAGCGATAGTTGCTTCTATGCGCTACAAAGCATTAATTCTTAAAAAATTCTCCGGTTCCCCTTATCCGATTTTATTTGTTTTGGTGTCATTTTAAAGATAAAAATATAATCTATTTTTATAAATTGATTTTGGATTGTTAAACTGTTTCCTGTGCTTTATTTAATTACTGATTTGTGGTATTTGAATGCTTTACGCTTTGTCTCCTAAGTTAAGCCTTGTCGCTCGTTGCCAAGCTACCAAGGGTGGAGCTGGGTTTAATTTACTGAGACCTGACTGGACCTAAGTGGAGGCTAGTGGCCAATTGCTAAGTGTAGGTACTTACCTGCCCTTACTAATAACCCATTTTCCAACACAAACTATCTGCTCTGAGCTGTTCAGGAAAACCACAGCTTGCAATGTGATTCTACGCGCCTCAAGTGCTCATTCTATCTCACAAATACAGGCAATACCATATGGTGAGATGACTAGAATCAGACATGATTGTAGTGATGATTTGAAGTTCTTGGGGGAATTACAGAAGATGGAAAACAGATTCACAACCAGAGGATACTCCGAGAGGTCACTGGAGCATGCACGGACTTGGATCAAGAATACTAAATGAGATACTCTACTCACACATAAGAACAAACATAAGAACAAAGGTCATAAGAGACTCTCTATGATCAAGCCTTACGGTCCACTTAGCCAGGATGTCTACAGGAAACTTAACAGGCATTGGCACCTTCTAAAGTTTGATGGGACACTGAAGAATACACTCTCTACTAGACCTAGTACCATACACAGTAGAAGCAAGATGCTTAGGAATACATTGTGTCACACTTTCCAAAAACCAGTCATGCAGACTCGGGTGCCCTCGCTGCCAAAATGTTTTTTTTTCAAATATGGCTGCTGCAGTGTCTGGAGCTTTGCTATGGATGAGATTGGCACTTTTCAAGATAACACGGGCAGACATTATAAAATTAGTTGCTTTATCAATTATAGCACCAGGTTTCAGGCATATTGCCTCATTTGTTTGTGTAAACATAAATATACACTGGGATTGCCATTAGGCCCTTAAAGGAATGGATCCGGGAGCATGTATGTGTCATCAGAAACAAAATACAAATCCTACTCTCTTGCTACAACACAGAACACCACCAATGTGATATGATCAAAATAAAAGTTCATGGCATTGAAACTATGGAATTACCACAATGTGGAGGTGACAGGTTACTAGCACTAATGGAAAGCAAATGGATCTCTCGCCAACGAGCTGTAGAGTTAGGTCTTAATATGGACAAAGAACTATGGTGGCCAGTACAACCCTGGCGGTCGGTGTTCAAGCAGCGGTAAGACCGCCAACAGGCCGGCGGTAAAAAAAATGGAATTACAACTGTGTCGGAAACCGCCAACTTAGACAGCCACTTTAACACTCCGACCGCCACGGCGGTACAAACAAACAGCTTGGCGGTCACCGCCAACAGACAGGCGGAGGACAATGTACCGCCCACAGTATCACAACCTACCAATCCGCCACCTTTTCCCGGGCGGATTCACAGTGAACAAAAATACGGCGGAAACTGGACTTCGAAGGGAAAACGCTCACCTCTACACACACCACGAGGAACCTGGACGCCATGGAACCAGAGCTTCACATTTTTCCAGCCCTTATCTTCTTGCTCCTCTACCAGGATCACGAACGCCGGCGGCGAAGACCACAGTGAGTACCTCACCTACGACACAGGGGAGGGAAAAAACAGGGGGACACACACGCAACTCCCCCACCCCCACCCTCACCCACAACAACAGAGACACTAATACAGAATGATGCATTACAGTTACACCCCCTACCCCACCCCGGAAGAATGCAAAGACAAAAGAAAATGAGTGAAACCATTGTAATCTATTAAAATCCAGTACGCAAAAATATATTTACACTATAAACAAATATATACACCAAGAATAGAAGTCCAGGTATTGCACCATTTAAGATACCTGTGGAACACTGGGCCCACACTGCATGGGTGAGGCCCACACAAGATACCCGAACTTGATGGAGAGAACACTGCAGGGGCATCAGATAGAAATAAAACAGGCACTGCAGGGGGAAGGGAAAGAGGGGCACCTCAGCCGGTTGAGTGCACAACGCCAAATCCACGAGGGGGCCACATGCCTAATGTTCAATCCTGCGGAGTGCAAAGCCATAGTCTCACAAGTCTCTACAGTGGATGGGTTGCCCACTGTACAAACCTGGGGAGTACAAAGCCACAGTCTCACATGTCTCTAAAGTGGTTGGTTTGCCCACTGTACAATCCTGGGGAGTGCAAAGCCACAGTCTCACAAGTCTCTACAGTGGTTGGTTTGCCCACTGTACAATCCTGGGGAGTGCAAAGCCACAGTCTCACAAGTCTCTACAGTGGTTTGTTTGCCCACTGTACAATCCTGGGGAGTGCAAAGCCACAGTCTCACATGTCTCTACAGTGGGTGGTTTGTCCAGTGTACAATCCTGGGGAGTGCAAAGCGACAGTCTCTCAATTGGATAACAGTCTCTACTGGTTCTGGAGGGAGCTTGGTGCCCAGAGTGTTTCATCCTCCCAAGGACAGAGGTAGTGGATGCCTTTCTCCACTGGTTCTGGGGTAAGCTTTGTGCCCAGAGTGCTTCATCCTGCCAAGGACAGAGGTAGTGTATGCCTTTCTCCACTGGTTCTGGAGGGGGCTTTGTGCCCAGAGTGCTTCATCCTGCCAAGGACAGAGGTAGAGGATGTAAATCTCCACTGGTTCTGGAAGGGGCTTTGTGCCCAGAGTGCTTCATCCTGCCAAGGACTGAGGTAGTGGATGTAAATCTCCACTGGTTCTGGAGTGGCCTTTGTGCCCAGAGTGCTTCATCCTGCCAAGGACAGAGGTAGTGGATGTAAATCTCCACTGGGTCTGGAGGGGGCTTTGTGCCCAGAGTGCTTCATCCTGCCAAGGACAGAGGTAGTGGATGTAAATCTCCACTGGTTCTAAAGGGGGCTTAGTGCCCAGAGTGCTTCACCCTGCCAAGGACAGAGGTAATAGATGTAAATCTCCACTGGTTCTGGAGGGGGCTTGGTGCCCAGAGTGCTTCATCCTGCTTGTGGCGGACTCAGTAGCGTCAGTGCTCTTGGCGCTCATGGGCCAGTGGTGCTGGTGGCGGCGGTGTCCTGTTCAGCGGTGCTTGTGGCAGCAGGTGTCCTTGGCAGCGGTGCTTGTGGTGGCGGTGTCCTGTTCAGCAGTGCCGGTGGCGGCGGTGTCCTGTTCAGCAGTGCTGGTGGCGACAGGTGTCCTTGGCAGCGGTGCTTGTGGCGGCGGTGTCCTGTTCAGTGGTGCTGGTGGCGGCGGTGTCCTGTTCAGCGGTGCTAGTGGCAGCAGGTGTCCTTGGCAGCGGTGCTTGTGGCGGCGGTAACCTGTTCAGCAGTGCTTGTTGCGGCGGTGTCCTTGGCAGCGGTGCTTTTGGCGGCAGTGTCCTTGGCAGCGACTCAGTTGCTGGCGGTCCTGTCTGGGCCAGCAGGGCTGCTGCTGGAGGTCCTGTCTGGGCCAGCGGGGCTGGTGCTGCCGGTTCTGTCTGGGCCTGCGGGGCTGGTGCTGGCGGTCCTGTCTGGGCCAGCCAGCGGGTATGGTGCTGGCGGTACTGTGTGAAAGGTAGTGGGGGTGGTGAGTGCACGTGAGCGGGGTGTGGTGGTGGGTGTGCTGGTGATGGAAATAGTGGCTGTAGATGTAGTGCATGCAGGTGTGAGTGGAGACGAGACTGGGAGGGATTAGGGAGACGAGGAGGAGGGGGACACAGTGGAGGCAGTGGATCTTGCTAAGTCTGCGTGTGTGTGATGCTTGCGTGAGTGCCTGTGGGATGTGTGGTGCTTATGATTGCCTTAGCTTCCTTTGTGTGTTGAGGTGTGTCCATGCTGATCTGATGGTGTGCTTGGGGTAGGCTGAGGTACAGGGGATTGGGTCTGGGTGGAGGAAGTTGGAGGGGGAGGCTAGACACAGGGACAATGGCTGCCATCAGTGCTGAGGCCAGAGTCTGAAAAGCTTGCTGAAGGGCTGCCTGACCAGAATGAATGCCCTCCAGGAATGCATTGGTTTGTTGCAACTGCCTCCCTACACCCTGGAGGAAATTCAAAATGGTAGACTGCCCAACAGTGAGGGACCTGAGGAGGTCAATGGCCTCCTCACTGAGGGCAGCAGGGGTGACTGGGGCAGGGGCTGAGGTGCCTGGGGCGAAGGAGATGCCCACCCTCCTGGGTGAGCGGGCACGGGGCAAAGGCTGAGGGGCTGCCGGGAGGGTGGTGCTGGGGGGGGTGGCGGCTGTACCTGTAGATACGGGGGCACAGACGGGCCGCCATCACAAGGGAGCTCCCATCAGAGGATGAGTCCGTATCACTGGTGTCAGCTCCTGTCCCCGCCGTGGAGCTCCTCTCGCCCTCCGTCCCACTGGTGGCATCAGACTCCATTGTCTCGCCCTCCAGGGCCATGTGGGATGCAGCTCCCTCCTTCTCCGGTGCCACAGCTCCTCCGCCTGATGATGCTAATGCACACACGTACAGGGAGACCACAAAAAAGGGGGGGGGGAGGCCGAAGAAAGACATGTTCAGTGCATGCATTACCGCTACCGTTGGCGGACACGACAGACACAGAAGTCCCCTGCACTACGCCACGCACTTGGGGTCCTCTATACAATCCCTGGGACATGGCCTACGAGGCTATGGCCGATATCTGCACACATGGATTTGACAGGAGCCTGACTAGGTGTAGTTGGCACTGTACCCAGGTGGGGTGGGGTGCCACCGGGTCTGCCTGAAAAATGGAACTTAACTAGCACACTAGCCCTGGCCTAGGGAAACACACAGCCCACCTCCCCCACCCAGACACCTCCACTGCGCGCTGAATCAGCAGAATGAGTGTGTACTCACCCCCTTGTTGCTGCTGTGATGCCCTCAAGTGTCCATCCAACTCCGGGTACGCCACCGCCAAGATCCTGAACATCAGGGGGGGTCATGGTGCGACGGGCACCCCTCCCACGTTGGGAGGCCATCCCCAGCTGGGCCTCTGCCGTCTTCCTGGCGAATGTCCTCCCATCTCTTCCGGCAGTGGGTGCTCCGTCTGTGATAGACCACCAGGGTCCGGACGTCCTTGGCGATGGCACGCCAAATATCCTTCTTCTGAGGGGCGCTGACCTACATGAATTGTACAGTGGAAAAAGGGAAGTTATTACCAACTGCACCGTCACAGTCATTGGCCCGCATCCCTATCCTTGCCATGTGGCACATGCACTCTCTGTTGTTTCATGCACGCATCATTCTCCCCACCCCTATCTTTCATCCGCACCACTCCACACAGGCATTGCCCATACAGCATGCTCCCAGTGTACTTACCTGTTTGTCTGGAGGACCGTAGAGTAGCGTGTACTGGGGAGGACCCCATCCACGAGTTTCTCCAACTCCTCCATGCTGAAGGAAGGTGCCCTTCCCCCAGACGCACGAGCCACCCTTCCCCCAGACGCACGAGCCATTGTCTCTTCCAGACTGAGGTCACAGCAGCACTTGCAGTGTAGGTCCTCTCCTGTCGAAGATCAGGTATGGAGTGATTGAAGTGATAAAAAATGACAGTCACGTCCGCGGCGGTGCGTACCATCAACGCCGGCGTACATCGTCATTGGCTCCTGGGACCCATAGGGTCCAATGTTAATCAATGCAGAATTGCACCGCCGTCTTCGATTGCCTACCACGACGGTGTACAATGCCAGCGCATATACCTCACATCCCATTGTCCCACTTTACAGGTCAGGCAGCCGCCATTTCAGGGGCCCACATGGCTTTATTTTAAAAGCGTCACACATACCTAGGCCTTGCCTCAACACTCATACAGGCAATATTCGGGTTATAAATGGTTTTCTGAGTAAGCTGTATTTACGTACCTCTGAGTTGGTTGACTCTGTGTTCGCTGTTGTCCTTCATAGGCACCGTCCGCTGGGACATGTGAGGAGATGGCGGTATCCTCTGGTGTACAGACCGCTGGTAGACCTGTCGACAATGGAGGAAAGACATGTGATCATCACCTACAGGCTTGATCGTGTCACAATCTTGGAACTGTGTGCACAGTTGGAGCCAGACCTGATGTCAGCTATCCGCCATCCCACAGGAATCCCCCCTCAAGTGCAGGTGCTGTCAGTACTCCATTTCCTTGCAAGTGGGTAATTTCAAACTACAGTGGCCATAGCATCAGGGATGTCCCAGCCTATGTTTTCCAACGTGTTGTCAAGAGTGTTGTCTGCCCTGCTGAAACACATGCAGAGCTACATTGTTTTCCCTCAGGTGGAGGATTTGCCTACATTGAAAGGTGACTTCTATGCCCCGGGACATATCCCCAACATCATAGGTGCCATTGATGGGACCCATGTGGCCATGGTCCCCCCACGCAGGAGTGAACAGGTGTACAGAAACCGGAAGAGTTATCATTCGATGAATGTGCAGATTGTGTGTTTGGCCGACCAGTACATCTCCCATGTTAATGCCAAATTCCCTGGCTCAGTGCATAACGCCTACATCCTGCGGAATAGCAGCATCCCTTATGCAATGGGTCAACTCCAGAGGCACTGTGTGTGGCTATTAGGTGAGCACCTGGAAGCAAGTCTGTGGGAATAGTTGTCTGGGTCTGGGGATATCCCTACAGGTTAGTGTGTGTCTAACAGTTGTCCCTCACCATTCTCTAGGTGACTCTGGTTATCCCAACCTGTCAAGGCTACTGACCCCAGTGAGGAATCCCAGGACACGGGCAGAGTAACGCTACAATGAGTCCCAGGGGTGAACTAGGAGGATTATAGAGCGGACCTTCAGCCTCCTGAAGGCCAGGTTCCGGTGCCTCCATATGACAGGTGGTTCCCTATTCTACTCACCAAAGAAGGTGTGCCAGATCATCGTGGCCTGCTGTATGCTTCACAACTTAGCTTTGCGACGACAGGTGTCTTTTCTGCAGGAGGATGGTCCAGATGGAAGTGTTGTGGCAGCTGTGGAGCCTGTGGACAGTGAAGACGAGGAAGCAGAAGAAGAGGACATCAACAATAGGAACTCTGTGATCCTGCAATATTTCCAGTGAGACACAGGTAAGAAGACAAACCTGCCTACTACATGTACTTTAACACTACAACCTCTCTACGTGGATTTGTGTCTCGTGATAGTGTGGGCGTATTCCTGTTGGCGTGATGGTGGAGGTTTTGTTTTCGCCAGTTTATCACTGACCTTTGGTGTGGCGGACTTGTGTGGGTGTCTCAATTTTGGCGGATTCCGAGCTGTGGGTTATAGTGGCCGTGGCGGATTTCCGCGGCCGTGGCGGTGTGTTGGCGGTCTTCTGCACGGCGGTAAGCGACTTTTACCGCCAATGTTGTGATGACCCCCTATATGTTTTTCCTTTGGATTGATATGCTCATTCAAATATGGAGTGCTGCCTATTTAGCTTTAATGCCTATACTACCGTTGTCTCTGTTCATGTGTGGGCTCATTCTCTCCCACGTACTATAACCAAAACACCTACACTGACAGCACATACTTTGGTTATGAAATGCTTTAGAACTGTCAAATGTCCCTTAGGTTCTACCATTTAATAACATTATCTGCATTATCATGGGCTACATATGTTTTATGTTTACCTAAATAATGTGCATATTGCTACCAAAGTGTTTTTCCATGATGATATTCTACTTGTAAGCATCATTATTGTACAACCTCTGAGCTCGCAAATGAGTCTGTGTTGGTTCATTTCTGTTGCCTTTTGCTTGACATGTTGTCTAATATTGTCTGCATGTTTCTGCACTATGTCTTTCTTAATATTGGACCTAATATGGTTAAGGTCTCTCTTATCTTTCTCACTCTAATCTTTCTTTCTGTGGTTTTGCTCCATTTAGCGCCACATACTATATGTCTATGACATATATGGCCAGCTGCATCAAATGGTCTTCTTTGGAGGTTATTTAACTTTCATGTGGTTGCCTCTCCTATTCACCTGCTCTGTCTCCCATGCCAATCATTTCCAGCACTGTAGTACTGACATTCAACATCTGCGAGAGTCACAGCTGTCTTGCCATTCTTATTTTGCCGACATTACACCTAGAAGGCTCTTTCTCCACCCCACCCTTATACATCCACATACGGTATCGCAATCATGATCATCAACATGCCTGTTTCAAACTCCCTTTTTATGCTCACTCCCTACCCCATCATGTATTTATCCTTACATATATCACATTCATACTTGGTGTTACATGCCTTGATTTATCTCCCACTTCATGGCAATTTTCACTTCCCACTTGTGACCATACGCCTTTTATTCATTCTAATGTGTTTTTCTGACTTCGTGTTCCACCTTTTTTATACATTCTAAGATGGACGCCTTTTTCCTTTATGTCTGGGGCCAGTTTCTCTGTAGTTTTTAGATTTTTAACCTACAGGCTGCATCCTGGCGTTTATAAAACACGCCGTCAATGACAGTCACTTTCGGGAGACTAACTCAACTCTTGACACATGGCTCATTAATAGGTGAGCATTACTTTTTGGTCATACTATCAGTCACCTTCCTTACCCGTTTTGCTGTTATTAATCTTGTTTATTGCTGTTGGCTTACATGCTCATCATGGCCAGTCCTGATACTTAAATTGTAAACACGTACTCCAAAATATCCTTCAGATAGTCTTATGGTATCTACCCCGTCATGCACAGGATTGTGATATAGCATGGATAGAAGGTTACTTGGATTATTTTACACCAGAGAGGAGGTACACATACTTTCCTGGATACAAGGTAGGAGGCGGACACTGGGGGACTACCTTAATTTTTCATTGATTCTATTCTTCCATTCCATTTGACCTTTTGCCTTTGGTTCCAGGCACATCTTGGCCAACCTCCTCTCTGGTACGCACCTGCTTAGTTCATAAGTCAGTTCAGTTTCTTGAGTTATTACTCATTGTTTCAGGTAATTGCTTGCATCCTCTTGGCCTATGAATTTTTGGGTTATCATTAATTCTACTTTCTCACCCTTCGTTATTGCATTCTATTTACCATTTGGGTGTATTTCCTGTTTACAATGATTTTGGGTGCAGCACACTTTCATTGGTGGAGTTTGTTCATTGTTTTGTCACCTCTATGGGTCATTTTTGTATGTTTACAGGGTAGCACAAATTATGGTACATGTCTATGTCTCCTGGTTTTATATCTGTACATGACACTATGTTGGCAATAATGTGTTTCACTGGATGTTTATTGATACACTGGCTTTATTTTGTTATTCAAACTACTTATTTTGATATGGATTGTTATATATAGATTTTGCAGCCTTGAGAAAGTCCATGGGGACGAAACACGTGTTGACTGCTGTTTGGTGAAGACATTGTCATACCTATTTTTCACTCTTCTGGGAAATAGCACGTCAAGATGAAAAACACACCTTAGTGAATTATGGACTTATCTTACACACTTTATGCAGTGTGCTTCAGTACCCTTGAAAATGAATCAGCAGAAAAATACTCTATTCACCAAACCAAAATTATATTATTTCAATTTGTATAATAGTAAGAGTTAAACTTTGAAAACTATGGGATACCAGATAATATAGCATCACAGGGGCGTTATATTTGGTTTCCTCTCACAAATAGGATGTTATAACTTGTGAAAATGCCAAAAAAATGCACAAACATTGTGTAATTTCCCATTTTATAAAAGGCAGTTTTAACTGCTGTACAACTAAAAGGTATTCAAAAGAAACCAATAGATACAGTCTATTATAGCTATGTAGCTCTTGTAACATATAGTATCTCTTCGCAAAAAGATTGGAATATGAATGAAATTACACAGAAAAATTACCTGTTGACCAACCCAACCCAAAATGTGGCCAAAATTTACACTGAAAATAAATGGTTTTGCAATACCTTTCATCATCCTCAGCTGTGTGTCGATAAATATGCCTGAGGAGAAATATAATGCATTATCTCCATTGCCACGACTGACACCATCAAAAACAAAAATGTACACATGGGCCCCATCAAATCCTTTGAAACATTGGCATGGCTAGCATGAAAATGGTCTCCAACAGAAATCTCAAAGAATGAAGCCTGTCACCACAGTGCTGTTTTGGTGGAGTCTTCTGAATCATTACCAAGGACAGTTTAAGACCTGCTGATTCTTCGCCTTGTAGACTATTTCTATTGCTTCAGTCTTAAAGGCAAGAAATTATTATATTTAGAGAACTTTGAAATTAGTGGTAAATAAGTAAGGGCATATTTACAAGCCCCTTTGCGTCAGTCTGACACAACTGAAAAATTAGATTGATGAAGTCACGCAAGGCCAATTTGAATGGCTTAATAAATCTCGAGTAATGCAAAGCACTGCAGCACAAATTGCTGTGCCTTATTACTCTGCACCAGGGAGGCATTTACATGGGTGTTGTGTGGGTTTTTTCATTCAATATCAATGAATTTTGACAAATTCCCAGACTTACCAGAAGGGGTGGACATGAGATTGCGCCCAAAACCTCAGTTGTAGAGACTATGAAGGGCAAGGAGACCATAGTGCAATCGCCTATTCACGTGCTTCAAGGTACAATGTCAATTGCCAGTCTACTCAGTTTAAGCACAGCTGCTGACAAGGGACTAATATCAGTGAACTGCACGAAATTGTAATTCATTTCTCTTCACTATTTCATGGACTGGGAAAACTTAAGACTATGTATGAAGATGTTTGTCCTGTTGCTCAAAGACACAGAAGAATTTAATTTCATTTACATGAAGCTGTTGAAAAGGAACATTACTAAACACAATATCATTGAGCGATCATGCCACGGGTTTCTTCCATAGTAGCCAAAAAGGACAGTGAAGGAGCTGTACTCATCTGCGTAGATATGTGTCAAGCGAACAAGGCAATTGAAAAAGAACAATATGCAGGTCCGCACATTGCTGACATGCTAAAACAATTGAACAATACCAATGTCTCTCTCCTTGATTTAAATAAAGGATATCATCAGTTGGAACTCAAGAAAATTGCAGGTACATTATACCCTTTTCTACACATATTGGTCTGTTCCAATACAAAAGACTGAGGGCCTGATTTAGAACTCGGCAGACGGGTTATTTGTCACAACGGTGACAGATAACCCACCCACCAAAAACTAACTCCCATAGAAGATAAGGGAGTTTAGATTTCGGTTGACGGGATATCCATCACCATTGTGATGGAGTAACCCATCCGCCAAGTTCGAAATCTGGGCCTAAGCATTGATGTGTTGTCAGCTGGCAAGACTTTCATGCTGTCATTAGTCGCATCATACAACCTGTTGTAAATGCTTTCAATTATAGCAATGACATTGGTTTTTAAAGCTACACAGAAAGAAAATGACAAAGTGTTAAGGCAAGTGTGTTGTTTACTTATTAACGAAGGTTTAATGCCAAATGCTGAAAAATGTGAAAAAGCTAAAGTTCTTTGGCCAGGTCTTTTCTGATGGGGTATGGCACCCAATCCATCTAAGGTACAAGGGTTTTTAACTGCCAGTCCCCCAAAAGATATTTCCACATTACGTTCATTCCTTGGCAGGGCCAGATACTGTTTCATTTATATACAAGACTTTGCCATTATGAGTGCTCCATTGAGAGAGCTAATGAAAAAGAATGTTTCATTTTGCTGGTCACATGGATGTGGAGAATGTTTTAAGAGAATTAAACAAGCTTCTGAAAGCACAACTAAAATGGCATATTTTCATCCAAAGCTACATACTGAAGGTGTTGTTGGTGCTAGCCCAGTCATATTAGGCACTATCTGTGCACAACACAACAGTCAAATGCTTGAAGACATATTGTGGCTTATGCAAGTTAACGTTTGTCCCAGACCGAACATGCTTATTCACAACCTTAAAAAGAAAGTTTACCAGTGGTGTGGGCTTGTGAACATTTCCATGTGCTCCTGCATGGAAAACCTTTCATGCTTTTGACAGATCATCGAGCATTGCTGACTTTCCTTGGTAATCCAAAAGCTAAGATGCCTCCACAAATTGAAGATTGGGGTCTATTATTGCAAGAGTACAAGTACACATTTGTGTTTCATCTAGGGAAAGATCAAAACCATGATTGAATACTTCTCAAGAGTGACTATACCATATCAAGGTACCCAATCAAACACTGCTGAAGCCCACGTGAATTTCATTGTCAAATCAAATACGCCAGCTGCCATTTCATTGGAACAAATTGTCACTGCCATGAGTCAAGATACTGACATGTTAAATTTAAAAGACATAAATACCCATCAGTCATGGAATCAACATACTCAACCTCTTACCAGTGACAGCAAGTATCAGTAGTACACAAATGCCAGAGATGAACTGTCCATGACACAAGAAGGAATTATCCTGAGGGGTTCAAGAATTGTCATTCCGGAAAGTCTGTGAAAGCAAGTGATTGAAGTGGCCCATGAAGTACATTATGGAATCGTTACCAGTAAACGAGCTCTCTGAGGTCAAGTCTGGTTTCCTCATCTCGATGAACGAGTTGAACAAGAATCAAAAACCTGTCATCTTTGTAACTGCCTTTCACCGACACTACTCAACACCCCTTGAACATGTTGGAGTTGCCAAAGCATGCCTGGGAAATCAATCAGTCATAGCATCTGTAAAACTCAGCACTATCAGATAAGGGTATCTCATCGCTGAGGGTGCTGTGTGTCCATTGAAAAGCCACGTCTTGAGTCTCCTTCTGAAGTCTGCCAGGGAGGGTGCTGTTTGGAGATGAAGGGGTAGGCTGTTCCAGGATTTGGCTGCTGTGTAGGAGAAGGAGTGGCATCTGCTGTGATGGATGCGTGTGGGGTGCGCGAGGTTTAGCAAGAAGGAGCGTAGTTGTCTTGCTGGGACATATGAGCTTAGTCCATGGTTGATATTGGACGGCCCTAAGTTGTGGAGAACCTTATATGCAAGTGTAAGGATTTTGAATTGGCATCTCTTCTGGACAGTCCAAACAACTTTTTTTTTAAAAGTAACCGACTAGAACATTCCTATTACACCTCTCACTCACAACATTGTTTACAACAAGTTATCAATTCCAAACTTAAATTAAATAAAATTCTACTGAAAATACACCATCCTATCTCCTTAAATCTAGTGCCACATTTTATGGGGGCCAAAACAAATCAGGGAAAATGCTAGCAAGCTATCTTAAAATTAAGCAAAACAAACTAAAACTTGAATCAATCATAGGCGATACCAACACTATAAAGATCCAGACATTTAAAACGCTGAAATTCTACAGTATTTCTCTTTTTTTAACCAACCAGTCACTTCCCCCATGGACTTCTCACCCTTCGAAGCAGAGTTTATGGATACAGATTTTCACCTTATAGTACGTTCTCTCAAAAAAAATAAAGGTCCAGATGTTTTCACGGCAAAATTGTATGCACACTTTTCCAATTGACTACTTCCCAAATTATGTGCCCTTATTCACTCCTTTACTAGTTCTTCTAAATCATTGGGTTCTTTTTTGGACACACTCATTTGCCTCATCCCAAAGCAGGGGACGGATCCACACTACTTTAAAACTTACAGACCTATTTCTCTTGTTAACATAGACTACAAAATATTTTCCTAGGCAGTAGCCTCAAGATCAGGGCCCTTCCTTCCTGATCTTTTGAGAAAGGAGCAATTTGGTTTGTCAAAGGAAGAGACGTATCAGACAGTACTTGCATGCTCTTTGATATTATCTCAAAATCCACAAGTATGCCTGAACCTCTCACAGCCAGCCATTACTTTGGATGAGGAAAAAGGCTTTTGACCATGTGAATTGGTCATTTTTATTTTATATCCTCACTTGGTTTAGTTTTGGTCCTAAAACCATTGCTTTAATCTCTCTTCTTTATACCTCCCCGTGAGCAACTATTTGTGTAAATGGGCCGGCCTCCATATGTTTCACGTTGGGCAAAGGAGTGTATCACGGCTGCCCTCTCTCCCCTTTTCTCTTCAATCTGGCCCTAGAATCATTTTTGACTCAGCTCAGGCAAAGAACAGATTTACATGGTTTTACCAATAACCCTCAACGCCTTAAACTGGCTATGTATGCAGGTAATATTTTATCATTTAAAACCTGCATCTTCACTCCCTGCTTTTTCATCTGAAGTTTCTACCTATAATTTCAAGCATGAGAAATGCAAAATATTACCTCTAAATAAATTCACTTTTAAACAAGATTTCTTAGCCTCTAATTTCAAGTGACAACCTCAACAAATTATGTATCTTGGTCTCCACTTCACCTAATCCCTTAAAACTTCCATATCCATAAATATGGGTAATTGCATGCAAAATGACGTCACTAACTAGTCAATGGCACCCCTTACATTTATGTTGGCCATGTCTGATCAACACTAACTATTAAGATGATTGTGGTACCCATCATTCCTTATACTATCTCCAACATTCCATGATTTTAAAAAATGTACTCCATACTCTCCTCTTTTCTTTGGAACAATAAAATATTTCATATACCTTTAATAAAACAAAAACATTTCAAAGTTAAAGGCAGAGTGAACTTTGTTGATTTCTCCAAATATCATAGAGCACTTTTATCTAAACAATCTTTATATTGAATCACACCTTCTTCAACATATTATCCACTGTGTGTTGATTTGGAACATGATTTCCAAACCTCAAATGTTTCCCATTCCAAATTTTTAAAAACACCTGCCAGTTACTAGGCACCAAAATATCATACTTTCCAAAAGATCTACATATCTTTCTTCATTCCACTATTTGGCACAATTACTTTGTGCAACTAAAAATAAACCAATCTATTGGCAAACTTGGAGGAACAGGAGGCTAATATGGATTAATCAATTGTTCAATCAAGACTCCATTATTTCTTTTCCAGAAGCCCAAACACTTTTTGGGTGCCAATCTTCATTCCAAAATAAATGTTGACTCCTACAAGATACCATTCTCAATGCACACACTCACTTCAACTCCATTAATCAACCCATCACTGTATCTCGTAATACTCTCACTGATCTTTTATACACAAATCCAAAGGCTCCTACTATGAATTCACATTTCCAATGCGCCTCTTTTAATAGATCTAAACTGAATTGGCATGGGAACGGGATCTGTCCATGACTTTGCCCATCTCACTGTAGAAACCTATCTGGATTAAAATTAGTAAACCTTCCAGAGCATCCCTGTGTCTTTGCACAAAATTAACCCGGACATTCCTGATACTTGCTGGACTGCTGGACATGTTCTACACACCATGCCTATTTAACAGACCTACTTTTCACATGCCCTTCTGTTTCTACTTTTTGGACACTAATTTGTAATTAGAGAAATTCCATTCTTCATTTAAATGTACTCTATTCTATTCCTAATGTTGTTAGGAAGTGTATCTGATGATTGGGAACTGTTACATTCAATGTGAAAATATTGACTTTGTTATTAGTGACCGCTTTCCAAAAAATAACACAAAACGAAAAAGATTTTGGTCAATTATCATTCATCGCTTGGCAGTAAGCAGTGTGTCATAATCATAGACTAGACACTGCCTATATGCATCCTATATAACTAGTTAGGAAAAGGAAAGACCTCTTGACTCCAGTCAGAGATTTCCTTGACAAATCTGAAAAATCATCATTGTTCCCTCCACCCACTGCTCAAGAAGTTCTTCAACCTCCTTGTCATCCCACTCATGACAGTATTAATTCCTTATAATGCATCTTACTTCATATATCTTGTTATTTCTCCTATGTGTACTATCAGAACCATATGGATCATATGTAACATATGAACCATATGTATATCCCCTCCTCTTTTCCTGTCCCCACCTTTATGCACTGGTATTTTGCTATTATAATGTATTTTTCCTCTGACTTTCTAAATATTACTGATTGTATCTTATTTAGGCCAATAAACTTGGGGGCATATTTATAAGCCCCTAGCACCACCTTGTGCCACGTTTGTGGCATTTCTTTTGATGCAAATGTGGCGATAAGGTGACATTTCCCATGCGCCATGTTTACAAAGTGGTGCAATGCTTGTCTGGACCTGTGTGTGGGCATATTCCAAGTGGACTGTAGCATAGGTGGACATGTAAATTACAAATACCTGACTGGAAAGTGGTATTTGTTAAAAAACTAGGACTGACTAAGGATCAGAATACTTTTTTGAGACCTGTTCTGATTTTTGTCTAGAACATCTTCACAGTCTACCCTATTTGGTAGCAGTAGCACAACAAGGTTGTACGACATTACAGCGAATGTCATTACAACACATGACTTTTCCACGCGTCCAATACCACACAATGCTTTCATCAGTCATTGCCTTTACCATGTAAGTCATTACCATGCAGATACCTTTACCATGCATGCCTTTACAACAAAATGGTAAGTATATGCCAGGTAAGTGAAACCCATATAGCAAAAAATGTGGCCAAATTTTTTGGGGGCCGATCCGTGGATCCACCAAGGCCCTCAGCATGACTCCCCAGGGTAAAATCCTGAAAGATCCGTGGAGCTAATAAACAATGAAAAAAAACCTACTCACACACTAAAGCCCCACCGAAGGCTGTGCGCAGCACAGGTTTGGGTGCATGTGGTGGTGTTGTATTAACATATGGGAATATAAAATTTTCTAGCTTACGCATCAAGAATTTTCAATTCTATTAAGGACACGGAGGCGAGGATTTTGCTTTCTCTTTCTTTACTGAAAGAAACACAGCAGCCAATAAACAGTTAGAAACATCAAAAACTACAAATCCTAGCATTCCCAGTAGTCCATTCCGACCAATCCCTGGTCAACAGCCCATATAAATGTCCTTATGCCTTTAGTCCTTCCTCTTGCTTTGCAACAACATAGCAAACAACGTGAAGAGTCAAAACTTGAATCCAACCAGAAAACTCCTTGTATGGCTCCAACTGTCCACAGACCAAAGTGCTGTTCATTTGAACATCACATCCTTAGACATTCTTGTTCCCCAAACCTAATAAATTAAACAGATTGGTAGCGCCATACAAAGAAAGTATAAAAGGGAGGGAAAATCATGTTAAATACAGATATCAAGTATGCATTATGAATTTTGATAGATTAAAATGACCCAAATATTAATTTATTAATTGAACACATATCACAAAGTGTGGGATAGTCCTCGCCTCCGTGTCCTTAATAGAATAGAAAATTCTTGACACGTAAGCTACAAAATTTTATATTCTATGTCAGGAACGGAGGCTTCGGATTATGCTAGTTCAAAGACGATCCACCACAATAGAAGCTACATCTACAATAGGTTTATGGTAACACACGTTAACTGTAGTATCAGAAGACCAATCAGCCGCATTCATTATATCCTCCAAACGGGAACCAACTCCAAAAGTCTTAGAGGCCATGGGCCGTCTTACTGAATGAGCTCCAAAAGAGGAAACATCAATTTCAGCTGCATTCAACAACCATTTAACCCATCTAGCTAAAGTGGCTGAGGATACTGGGGAAAAAGGTCTCTGTAAGGAAATAAGTAGTTGACCTCAAACAACCCTGCGAAATTCTTGAGTACAATCTTCATATGCCTTAATACATTGAACAACGTATAATTTAGGATGATGCGGAAAAGCTGGATAAGATATACATTTTGGAGCAGTCTTAGTACGTTTTGAAATAGAAAAGGAAACCCCGAAGGAGTAAATACTCGACCTGCTAAATCAAGGGCTCTCACATCCGAAACCCTTCTGCATGAAATAAGACAGAACAAAATTGTGAGCTTAGCTGACAATTGTTTTGACGATAAATCCTCATTACATGACCAATTTCTTAGAAAACAAGGTACGATGTCAACATCCCAAATAACTGAATATTTAGGCTGAGGGGGTTTGACCATCCTGATGCCCCTTAAAAGCTTACAAATTAACGGGTGTTCGCCCACTGGTTTGCCGTCAACATGAGGATGTCCCGCTGAAAGCGTTGACCTGAAATTATTGATAGTCCTATATGCTAACCACTGTTTAGCTAACTCTGATAGGAAATGAATAATCATGCTAATGTGTGACCCTAGGGGATCAATACTCCGCTCACTACACCAACCCACCCCTCATTTCCAGGAAGCTTCAAACCTTCTATGGGTGGAAGGTGCCCAGGACTGGGACAAAAAGAAGATAGCCTCTCTCGAAACATTCAGCATTTGCCAGTGTCCTTTGAAAGTCTCCACGCCATAAGGGACAACAGGTCCTGCAGTACTAAAGGATGAGGAAGGAGTCCCAGATCCGGAAGTAACGAGGGAGAATGTCGGCAAACGGATCGGGCATGCACAAGACAATTTCATTGCCACTCGGAACCACGCTTGAGCTCCCTACAGCGGTGTTATCAAGATGATATCTGCCCCCTGTCTCCAAACCTGAGAGAGTACTCTCTGAATCATGGAGAAGGGGGGGAAGGCATAGGAAAGAGAGGTTGTCCAGACCTGCAGGAAAGCATCCGTCGCGAGGGCTGCTGGATCCGGCCTCCAGCTGTAAAATAGAGGGAGCTGCAAATTGAGGCGAGACGCAAAGAGGTCTATCGCACACTTCCCCCAGTGGTTCGTAATTGTCAAGAACACAGACTGATGCAGCTTCCAATCGCTGCCGTCCCTCAAAAATCGAGAGTTCCAGCCCGTTATCACATTGGATCGCCCCGGAATGCAAAAGAGCCAAAACTCCTATGCCTTGACAGAATCGACCTGGAAACCTAAGAATTCTACACATTGGGATGGAGTGACGATGGACTTGTCTGAATTTATCAGGAACCCCACCTCTGCAATATTTAGATAGTCCAATTTAGGTGGAGAAGAACCAACTCTCTTGTTTGAGCCATAATAAGAATGTCATGTAGGTAAATAATTAGACGTACACCCCTTTCTCGAAGAAATTGAGCTACCGGGCGTAGTAACTTGGTGAAACACCAAGGGGCTGAAGTTCTGCCAACAAAACTGCAGGAATCTGCATTAGGCTCTAAAACCGGCACTGTTAAGTAGGCGTCTTTGAGATCCAGGCGGACTAGCTAATCCCCTTCTAACAAAAGATCTCTTAAAAGATGAATGCCTTCCATCTTGAAATGGCGATAGATTATGAAGGAATTGAATTCTCTTAGATTGAGAACCAACCAAAACCTCCTCCTTTCTTTTGTACGAGAAACATTGTGCTGACGAAGCCTGAAGGGTGCCATTCTGTGGGCACTATCGCGCTTTTCTGCAGGAGGGAAGCCACCTCGACATCTATGAAGTTTCTCTCTACTTGGGAAAAACGTAGCGGAGAAGGGCTGACCACCTGTCTGGGAGGGGAATAAAACTCTCACTGATAACCCATCACCGTCTGAAGGATCCATGGATCCTGAGATATTTGTCTCCAAGCTTGTAAAGGCTCTCTAAGTCTGCCCCCAAGTGAACTTCGAAAAAATGAATTGTTGCTGCCAAGTCAGGGTTGTTATAATTTCCTCTGTTTCCACCTCGCTGGTTACGACCTCGGCCTCTCTGGTGGGAGGGATAGAAACCAGAAGAGGCTTGATATGAACCACGACCCCTGGGTGCATAAGTGGCGGAGGCCTGATAAGATCCGTGGCCTGGCGCTCGGCCTCTGTGGCATCCGGCCCTGAGAAAAAGGCCATTACTGAACATTTTCTTCATGGAGGATTGAGCCTTGTCCAGGGTGGAAAAGGTGGATATGTATTTCCCAAGGCCTTTAACAAATTTGTCCCCAAATAAAAGACCATTCGCCTATAGAAACGGGTTCGGAAGACGCTAGCTCTACCAGCTTGGAGACTATCCTCATCAAAAAGGACTTACTACGCTCCGTGGACATGGCGCAATTGACATTACCAAGGAGGCAAACGTCTTTTTGTGCCCACTCCAGAACAGCCTCAGGATCTAAAGGTGAATTATTTTCTTTGGCCTGAATCACCAACTCAAGAATCTTTGTGAGAGGACTGGAAATGTCCAGAAGTTTATCTTGACAGCCTCTCCAGGCTCAGTCTAATCCTTTTTAGGATCCTTTGCGAATCTCTAAAGAAACGTGGCCATACTAGGATCTAATTCTGGTGTACCAGCCACCTTGCCTAACAAAGAAGGACAGGGGCACTCCGAACGCAAAGTGCTGCGGACATCTTTGTCAAATCCTTTTCGTAGCCTGTCTTGAACGTATTTCACCATCTCAACAGATGGAATCCACTCAGTGGAACTGGGGTGGATAATACACTCTGGGTAAAAAAATAGATTCTTCTGAACCGATGTCTCATCCACAGCATGATGCGATTTACGTTTCTTCTTACCCAACTTTTTGGATTCATCTCAAGACCTCTCACAATCAGAGGTATGAGCAGCGGAAGACTGAGAGTCCGCTTGACTCAGTACATTTTGAGAATGCAAACCACTAGGGATCTCAAATATATCTTGCCCATATTCATGATCCCTAAGGACTGAAGGTGCCATCTGAGATAAGATCTCCGCTGAGGATTTAGGTACCCCAGAACCTCTCTGGGTCCTACTCATATCTGCAATCGTAGTATCAGGCACTCTAGTATGAGAGGGTCCACTCATCAATTCTCTCTGTCTAAAATGCACCAACGGTTGCGTAAAAGGCTTTAAAGCCTTAATAAGGGCTTGATTGACAGAGTCCTGCACGTGGTGACCAAGGGCCTGCACCAATCTTTCCTCCATCTGATTATCATAGGGCTCTTCGGCCTCTTGTTGATAAAAATCATCTTCTTCTGCAAAATGAGCCATCTCAAAAATGCAGAGAAAAAAAGGGAGAAGGAGTTCAATAAAGGGGAGGGGAGGGGCCACAGCAGGTATCACAAATGGAGGAAAAACTCCAGAAAATAGGAGAGAAGACTCTCAAATGGCCCAATAGAAGGTGGAGGGAGCACCTGCCAAACTTCCCTAAGGTAGAGCCTTGATATCGTATTTACCTCCCCGGCTGGCGGTCTTTGGGGAATAAACAGTTTTACCGCACACGCTGCACCGCTGCCAAAATGCAAAAGTAAAAGCTTCAGAGCGCGTCAGTGTGAGCACGTGTGAAGTAGAAACAGAGAGAGGGCTAGCCTCTCTAGCATGACACCGGCACTTGCGCGGCTCTGAAGGAGCCGTGATTAACCCGCCTGAGTTCGGGGAAACTCCAAAGGGAATCCCCAGGCTCGGTCGGCGTGTCTGTCGCCTTCGCGCTCACCAAACGCCCAAATTGAAATGTTACGGCGCACGAGCGTGGACGGCGAAACAACCTCCAGACAGGAGTTCACAAATGCCGTTCACCCCTGCTCCACGGCCATGCACAGATTATATTACCAAAAGAAAAACAAATATAGTTATAATTAAAATTCTAGACAAGCACTTAACTATGGCTGCAGCAGCAAAGAAAGAGGAAGGACTTAAGGCATGAGGACATTTATATGGGCTGTTGACCAGGGATTGGTTGGAATGGACTACTGGGAATGTTGGGATTTGTAGTTTTGATGTTTCTAAACATTTACTGGCTGCTGTGTTTCTTTCAGTAAAGAAAGGGAAAGCATAATCCGAAGCCTCCGGTCCTGACATAGAATTCCATATTACTTCATGTGAAGAAACAATAAAAATTCATTAAAAACAACGAAGGCTATATTATTGGGACGATATAATTAGGTTAAAATTTTACCCACACAAACCATAGAAATGCAGCAGTTATAGTTATCCTTATAGTTATACTTATCTGAAGAAACTGTAACTCATGCTTTTATGTAACTTTAGGGCACAAGATATAAGTTCTTAACATAAGTATTACTATAAGTATAACTATGACTGCTGAATTTCTTTGGTTTACATATACACTTACCTACATATACTAAATAATTTGTTATAAATGCATGTATGGTAATGGCATATGCATGGTAAAGACTTGGTGGTCAGTCAAAATAACTTTATTCAGTCTAATTTAGACCATGAAAGTACATAATTACACATTAACTCAAAAATTGATAAAAACAATATGATGATGCTTAAAAAAAGAGACAGTAAAAAAAAACAATCCATCCTAAACATGATGACTAGCACCACTAAAAACATAGGGGGTCATTACAACATTGGCGGTAAAAGCCACTTACTGCCGTGCAGAAGAATGCCAATACACCACGGGGCCGCGGAATTCCGCCACAGATATTATGACACACATCTCGGAATCCGCCAAAATTCAGACACCCACACAAGTCCGCCACACCAAAGGTCAGTGATAAACTGGCGAAAACAAAACCTCCACCGTCACGCCAACTGAAACACGCCCATGCTATTACGACCCACGAATCCACGCGGCGGTCTTTCAACCGCGGAATTCCATTGGCGGTACACACCGCTGCGCTCAAAATACACACACATCTCCAAAACACCGCCACATTGGACATTTCGAAATACACACACCTGATACACATACAAACACCACTCCCACACACCCAACACAATATAAAACACACACCCACATCACCCACAAACCCCTACGACCAAAAATTAGAGACGAAGGTGACAGAGAGAGCACAGCAATAGACAACCCCACCACAAAGAGGCACACAACACCATCACCCACACAACATCCACGCACATACCACCCCACACCACTACACATCACCACACTCATCACCACATACACCACCGCACACATCACCTACACCACCCCATGGCACACCAAAGACACCCCAGGTTTTCGGAGGAGGAGCTCAGGGTCATGGTGGAGGAAATCGTACGGGTAGAGCCACAGCTATTTGGATCACAGGTGCAGCACACCTCTATAGCTAGGAGGATGGAGCTATGGCGAAGAATCGTGAACAGGGTCAACGCAGTGGGACAGCACCCAAGAAATTGGGAGGACATCAGGAAGAGGTGGAACGACCTACGGGGGAAGGTGCATTCCGTGGTCTCCAGGCACAACATCGTGGATCGGCGGACTGGCGGTGGACCCCCACCTCCTCCCCCACAACTAACAACATGGGAGGAGCAGGTCTTGACCATTATGCATCCTGAGGGCCTCCGAGGAGTCAGTGGAGGAATGGACACTGGTAAGTCAAATCTTAACTATCATATCCCCCACCCTACCTGCATGCTATCACACACCCCCACCATCACCCCCTCCCCTATCACTCCAACTCCTCACTAATGTACTAATAACACAAACCACCCATCCCAACACCAAGCCCTGCATGACACAAGAAAGCATGGGCACCCATCACTAAAGCATGCCCACTGCACATACCCATAACAACCCCTAACCATCATCTCACAAGACCCCACACAGGAATGCTAGCACTGGGGTACACGGTCACCCACCCATTTCACACCATGACACACACAGATGCAATAATCATGCCTTTATACCCCTGCAGGACCACTACCTAACGTCACCAGACAGGAGGGTCCAGACACACAGAAGAGGCCCACATTGATGACAGCAGCTCTGGCCAACTGGATCCAGATGACCAGCCCGGACCATCGTGGGCCTCGGGACAGTCGGTTCCCCTCGCACAGGCACAGCCCAACACTGACCTTCCACCCTCTGGAAACACCAGTACAGCACCCACCCAGCGGGCCCACACCTCCGTCCCCAGGACACGTCAATCAGCTGTGTGTCCACCACTACAGGGAACCCAGGATAACCCACCACCCCAACAACAAAAGGGACCTGTGGGCAGTGGTAGTGGGCACACGGTCCAGGGAACGGAGGCCCAGGAACACAGGGTAACGGGAGGGCTGCTGTGCGACAGGGGGCGGACAGGCCAAGGGAACCCACTCTCCACGAGGCCCTCTACTCCATCATGGGAGCATACCACCACTCCCAGGAGACGATGGCTACAGTCCTGGCCAAGTTTCAGGAGACCCAGCGCCTGCAGGATGAACAGTATTTGGGGTTCAGGGAGGAACTCAGAACCATCAGCTCCGCCCTGGGCACCATCGAAGGAGTGCTGAAGGACATACAGAACACCATGAGGGACACTGTGGCACTCCAAGGGGCCCCTGACACTAGCATGGACGATGAACTGCCCACCACCTCTGCCGGCGCTAGTGGACAGGACGCCCCGCCACAGGACCACCACACCAGCACCCCACCCCCTGCAGATGGAGAACCACCCCGCAAGCGGTCCCTGAGATCCAGGAACAGGACAGAACACGATGGCAAGACCCCCGCCAAGAAATGAGACCAACCTGATTGTCATCCCACTGTCCCACTTGTAACCCTGTCCATATTGGAACTTCCCCAGCTCCACTTCCTATGCCCATATGGGCAGTGCACCTGTGAGACTAATAGACTGGACTCTGCCATGGACATTCCTCCACCATCACCCATCACCATTTTACCACCCCCTCCAATAATTAGCACTTCAATAAACACCCTTAAACCACAAAACAATCTGGAGTCAGTCTGTGATTTTGAAAATGTGTATTAGCTATGACAATGACAAAATCAGTTTGAAAATGTAATGTCAACATACCTATGTCACACATCACAAGTCCATGAAGGATGCAAGCAGATGACACACTTTGGTAACCACACCTGTGAAACCGTAATGGAAATGTACAACTCAGTTACCAAATACTGCTTGTAATTGACAGACAGGATAGAGGTAGAAGTGTGAAAGTAAATGTATTAGTAAAGAAAGTGTTCTCACCTGTGTGTCACTGGAAATATTGCTGTATGACTGAGTCCCTGTTGTCAATGTCTTCTTCCGCTGCTTTCTCCTCATCACTGTCCACAGGCTCCACAGCTGCCACAACACCGTCATCTGGACCATCCTCCTGCAGAAAAGGCACCTGACATCGCAAAGCAAGATTGTGAAGCATAGAGCAGGCGATGATGATCTGGCACACCTTCCTTGGTGAGTAGAATAGTGAACCACCTGTCATTTGGAGGCACCTGAACCTGGCCTTCAGGAGGCCGAAGGTGCGTTCGATCACCCTCCTAGTCCGCCCATGGGCCTCATTGTAGAGTTCCTCTGCCCTGGTCCTGGGATTCCTCTCTGGGGTCAATAGCCATGACAGGTTGGGGTAACCAGAGTCCCCTAATAGCCACACCCGGTGCCTCTGAAGTTGACCCATCACAGAAGGGATGCTGGATGTAGGCGTCATGCACTGAGCCAAGGAACATAGCATTTACCTGCGAGATGTACTGGTCTGCCAAACATACCATCTGTATATTCATCGAATGGTAACTCTTCCGGTTCCTGTACACCTGTTCACTCCTGTGGGGGGGGACCAGAGCTACATGGGTCCCATCAATGGCACCTATGATGTTAGGGATATCTCCCACGGCATAGAAGTCACCTTTAACTGTAGCCAAATCCTCCACCTGAGGGAAAATGATGTAGCTCCTCATGTGTTTCAGCAGGGCAGACAACACTCTGGACAACACGTTGGAAAACATAGGCTGGGACATCCCTGATGCCACTGTTGTTTGAAATGACCCACTTGCTAGGAAATGGAGCACTGATAGCACCTGCACTTGAGGGGGGATTCCTGTGGGATGGCGGATTGGTGACATCAGGCCTGGCTCCAACTGGGTACACAGTTCCTGGATTGTGGCACGGTCAAACCTGTAGGTGATGATTAAATGTCGCTCCTCCCTTGTCAACAGGTCCACCAGCGGTCGGTACACCGGAGGATTCCGCCATCTCCTCACATGTCCCAGCTGATGGTGCCTAGGAAGGACAGCAGCGATCACAGAGTCAAGCAATTCAGAGGTATGTACCCACAGCTACACAGAACACGAAACAAAATCCAAAAAGTTGTCCGTATGTGTATTGAATCCAGGCCTAGGTATGTGTGACACAGTAGAAAATAGAGCCATGTGGGCCCCTGAAATGGCGGATGCCTGACCTCTAAACTGGGACAATGGGATGTGAGGAAACAGCGCTGGCGTTGTACACCGTCGCAGTAGGTGGTCGTAGACCGCGGCGCAATGCGGCATTGGTTAACATAGGTGCCTATGGGTCCCAGGAGCCAATGACGAAGTGCGCCGGCAGTGATGATACGCACCGCCGCGGACATCACCACCTCGGACGTGACCGCCATTTTCTATCTGTTCAATCACTCGATACCTGATCTTCGACAGGAGAGGACCTACACTGCAAATGCTGCTGTGACCTCGGTCTGGAAGAGACAATGGCACGCGCGTCTGGGGAAAGGGCCCCTGCCTTAACTGCACAGGAGTTGGAGAAGCTTGTGGACGGGGTCCTCCCCTAGTACACGCTACTCTACGGTCCTCCAGACCAACAGGTGAGTACATAGGGTGCAAGTTGTATGGGCTATGCCTGGGTGGAGAGGGCTGGATATAAGAAGGAAGGGGGCAGAATTCTGCGAGCAAGAAGGAGTGTGAATGCATGTGCCACATGGCAAGGGCAGGGATGGGGGCCACTCACTTAGACGGTGCAGTTGGTAATGACTTCTCTTCTTCCCCTGTACCTGTAGATGGGAGGACATTCGCTGCTGGAGCAAGAAGACGGCGGAGGCTCAGCTGGGGATGGCCTCCCAACGTGGGAGGGGTGCCCGTCGCACCATGACCCCCCTGAGTTCCAGATCCTGGAGGTGGCCTACCCTGAGTTGGATGGGCGCATGAGGGCATCACAGCAGACACAAGGGGGTGAGTACACTCTCATTCTGCTGACTTTGCGTGCTGTGGAGGGGTCTGGGTGGGGGAGGAGGGCTGTGGGTTTCCCTACGCGAGGGCGAGTTCCGTAGGCTAGGCCCCTCCGTAATGCAGGCCATGTGCCACTCCACCCCACCTCTGTAGAGTGCCAAGTACAGGTTTCCATGCCCCTGTGTCATCTATGTGTGCAGATGTCCACCATAGCCATGTAGGCCTTATCCCAGGAACTGCATCAGTGGAGCCCAAAATCGCGGCGTAGTGCAGGGGGCTGCTGTGTCTGTATTGTCTGCCAACGGTAGCGGTAAGCCATGCACTCAACCTGTCTTTCTTCTGTTCCCCCCCTCTTTTTGTGCTCTCCCTGTTCTTTTGAGCATCAGCATCATCAGGCGGAGGTACAGTGGCACCAGAGCACGAGGGGGCTGCATCCCACATGGCCATGGAGGGCCACACCACGGACTCTGAATACACCAGTGGGACAGAGGGCGAGGGGACAGCTGTCACCGGATCAGCAACCAGCAACACGGACTCGTACTCCGATGGGAGCTCCCTTGTGGTGGCGGCACCATCTGTGCCCCCCACTTGTACAGATACAGCCACCACCCCCCCTACCAGCACCACCCTACCAGCAGCCCCTCAGCCCTCGCCCCGTGCCCGCTCACCCAGGAGGGTGGGCATCTCCTTCGCCCCAGGCACCTCAGCCCCTGCCCCTGTCACCTCTGCTGCCCTCAGTGAGGAGGCCATTGACCTCCTCAGTTCACTCACTGTTGGGCAGTCTACCATTGTGAATGCCATCCAGGGTGTAGAAAGGGAGTTGCAACACACTAATGCATTCCTGGAGGAAATTCATTCTGGTCAGGCTGCCCATCATCGAACCCTGCAATCTCTGGCCTCAGCACTGATGGCAGCCATTGTCCCTGTGTCTAGCCTCCCCCCTCCAACTTCCTCCACCCAGACCCAATCCCCTGTACCTCAGCCTATCCCAAGCACACCATCAGATCAGCCTGCACACACCTCAACACACAAGGGCAGCTCAGGCAAACATAGGCACCACACATCCCACAGGCACTCACTCAAGCATCACCCACATACAGACACAGCAACATCCACTGCCTCCACTGTGTCCCCCTCCTCGTCGTCTCCCTCCTCCCTCCCAGTGTCGTCTACACTCTCACCTGCATGCACTACCACTACAGCCACCAGGACTCGCACCAGAACACCCAGCACCACACCCCGCTCACCTGCACTCACCACCCCCACTACCATTTTCACGTCCCCTGCGTCCTCTCCCAGTGTGTCTGTGACGCCCCGTCCCAAAGTACACAAACGCGGGCACACACACACCCAAAATCCATCCACCTCACGACAGCCTCCAGAACATGCACCTGCACCCAAATCATCAAAAGTTACACCTCCTACAACCACCTCCTCTTCCTCCACTCCCAGACCCCCTCCAGCTACCCGTCCCAGTGCTCGTCAGAAACTTTTCCTGAGCAACGTTGACCTCTTTCCCACCACCCCACTCCAATTCATAGGTCCTGTAGTAGCACCTCAGCCAAAAAATGTCCAGTACCAGTGGTGCCTTTTAGAGGTATGCGGAGTGCACCGGGCACCAGGGCAGCCAGTGTGACATGGAGCCAAAGCACAGCCAGCCCCCCCCTGTGAAGCACCAGAAGTTGGACAGTGCCCGACAGGAGAGGGTGAAGACTCCTGCCGGCAAAGCCGCTCACAAGTGTCCCGGGGGTAGTGTCGAGCCAGCTGTGACTCCTCCCAAGGTGGGGAAGGGGCAGAAGAAAGCACCAAAGTCTGGGAAGAGCAGCACGGCGGAGAAGGCCGCCATCATCCCCGCTGCCCAGGACGCCACCGCCAGCCCCATCGTCACTGGTCAGGAGATCACCGCCAGAGTCAGTGCCCAGGACGGCAGCACAATCGTCACTGGTCAGGAGACCACCGCCAGAGTCAGTGCCCAGGAGGGTAGCACAATCGTCACTGGTCAGGAGACCACCGCCAGAGTCAGTGCCCAGGAGGGCAAAACAGTCGTCACTGGTCAGGAGACCACCGCCAGAGTCAGTGCCCAGGAGGGCCCCGGCAGCCACAGCCCCACTGAGCAATGAGGGACCGCCATGGCACACACTGCTGCAGAGGTCAGAGACAGCAAAGTCAAGCACCGCTGAACAGGGCAAAGACCACCATGGCAAGCACCGCTGAACAGGGCAAGCACCGCTGAACAGGGCAAAGACCGCCATGGCAAGCACCGCTGAACAGGGCAAACACCGCCAACTCAAGCATCGCTAGCCCATGTGCGGCAGGGGCAGTGATGGAACTGGGACCGTCACGGGGAGAGTGATGCACTCTGGGCACCAGTCCCCCTCCAGAACCAGTGGAGAACAGCATCCACTCCGTCTGTCCTCAACAGGATGAAGCACTCTGGGCACCAGTCCCCCTCCAGAACCAGTGGAGAACAGCATCCACTACCTGAGTCCTTAACAGGATGAAGCACTCTGAGCACCAGTCCCCCTCCAGAACCAGTGGGGAACAGCATCCACTACCTCAGTCCTTAACAGGATGAAGCACTCTGGGCACCAGTCCCCCTCCAGAACCAGTGGAGAACAGCATCCACTACCTGAGTCCTTAACAGGATGAAGCACTCTGGGCACCAGTCCCCCTCCAGAACTAGTAGAGACTGTTATCCACTTGAGAGTCTGTGGCTATGCACTCCCCAGGATGGTACAGTGGGCACACCACCCACTGCAAAGACTTGTGAGACTGTGGCTTTGCACTCCCCAGGATGGTACAGTGGGCAAACCACCCACTGCAAAGACTTGTGAGACTGTGGCTTTGCCCTCCCCAGGATGGTACAGTGGGCAAACCACCTACTGCAAAGACTTGTGAGACTGTGGCTTTTCACTCCCCAGGATGGTACAGTGGGCAAATCACCCACTGCAAAGACTTGTGAGACTGTGGCTTTGCACTCCCCAGGATACATCAATGGGCATGGAGCCCCGTCGTGGATCTGGCGTGGTGCTGTCATCCGGCTGAGGTGCCCCCCTTCCCGACCCCTGAGGTGTCTGTTGTATTTCTATCTGATGCCCCTGCAGTGTTCTCTCCGTTTCTGGACAGGTATCGTGTGTGAGCCTCGCCCGTGCACTTTGGGGCCACTGGTCCACGGACATTGAATGGTGCATACCTGCACTACTAATCGTGATGTATATTTTTGGAATGTGTATATGTTTCTGTATATATTAGCTTACTGTATTTTGATACATTACAATGGTTGTACTCATTTCCTTTTGTCTTTGCATTCTTCCGGGGGGTTGGGGGTTGTTACTGTGATGTTTGGAAATGCATTGGTGTGTGTGTTGTAGTGTGCGAGGTTCGGGGTGGGGGTGGGGGTGTTGCGTGTGTGTGTCCCTGACTTTTGCCTCCCCACTCCCCTATGTCGTAGGTGCAGTACTCACCGTTGTCTTCTGCGCCGGCGTTGCTGATGTTCGTAGAGGAGCAGGAACACTATCGCAGGGAGTATTTGGAGTTCCGGCTCCATGGTGCCCTCCTTCCTGGTGGAGTGTGTTAAGGTGAGCATTTTCCCATTGAAATGGCTGTTTCCGCCGTGTTTTTATCCACAGTGAATCCGCCCTGGAAAAGGTGGTGGATTGGCCTGATGTAATGCTGTGGGCGGTACTTTGTCTTCCGCCTGTCTGTTGGCGGTGACCGCCGCGCTGCTTGTCTGTACCGCTGTGACGGTCGGAGTGTTAAAGTGGCTGTCTGTGTTGCCAGTTTCCACCACAATCATAATTCCCTTTTTTTTCCGCCGGCCTGTTTGCGGTATTACCGCCGCTTTAACACCATCTGCCAGGGTTGTAATGACTCCCATAGTGCCTGATTTAGAGTCTGGCGGATGGGGTTACTCTGTCATAAACGTGAAGGATATCCCGTCCACTGCATTACGATCCCATTATTGCCTATGGGAATCGTAATACCACAGATGAAGTATATGTCATGTTTGTGACAGAGTAACCAATCCACCAAACTCTAAATCAGGCCCATAGGACAAGATAACATACATGATAAGCAGATCCAACTGTCCCAACATGACCCAGAGCAGTCACAAGAAAACAAAATCACATAACATTGTTAAAGTGCATAATTTATAACAAAGCAGCTCAACTCATATCGGGCATTTTCCCCCAGCTAAACAGACACCCATAAAAACCCAGTGCTAAAAAATAGCAGTTCATAATAAAATTCATTATGGTTAAATCCAACTGATCTATCATACATATTCATAAGAAAACTCAAAGCAGTTATAAAGCGCATGAAGTAGGACAATTTAGTCTGGCCTGACACCTAAGTCAAGCGTCTTTCATAGCTTCAACAAAGAGGCCAGAAAGCAGCCATTAACATAAATTATGTGAGTATATGGGAGTAACTGGAGATACATAAGAGTAGGCCTGAGCTGCACAAATTTAAAAAATGTGAGCAAAGGTACTAAAATGGTCTTTCAGGGAACATCATAGAGAACACAGAAAAACATAAAGTGAAAAGATCCTGATTAGAGAAGGTATAACATGGACAGGGCCTCAAATGCGTGTGCTGTATACTGGAATTATGTTTGAATTAATGTTCTAACAACAAATTAAACTGATTAAACCGAAATGTAGTGAGAAAAAAACGGTGATGCCTGTTGGACACAATCAACAGATAAAGTTAGCCAGCTTGCCCTGTTATAATCTGTACATATCCGTGCACTGTGGGCTTCTCAAATTCAACCCCCTCTTTCAAAACTTTCTTGCAAGACAAGAAGTTATTCCGCATCCAGATATCATCCGTCTTCAAGATGGTAAGTGGCGAGTCAAACAGAGCAGCTCAGCCAAGCTTAACAAAGGTATCTTTTGTGTATGCTGGCCACGGTATTGACCTCCACCCCTGTAATCCATGTGCATTTACCTATTAATGTGATTCTCAGGTCTCATGCAAATGGTGAGAACACCTGATCAGGGGGCGCAGAGCAATAAGAATCAATAAATAAGGCAGCTCCATCTCCTCCTGAACCAGGAAGGCAGAGGTAGATGCGGGGACAGCCAGAAGGTGTCTGCAAAACTCATTCTCTTCCACCTAGAGCTCCCTTGTGTCAATATATCCCCATACATCACTGCCAAATGTGGCAACCAAGACTGACTTAGCCTGGTAGATCTTAATCAGTGTGTCCAGTTGCTTGCTTCCAATTTTAGAAGAAAAGATAAAAACTGCTTGTATAGAATGAGAGAGAGACAGACTCTTGGATCTCCTCAATGGGGCCGAAGAACAATCATATAAAACCACACGTACATATGTATAGGTCTGTACTCTGGTCAACTTATGTCCTTGAACAAAAAAAAATATTATCTTAGTCTGCCTGGACCTAAAGACCATCCCCTGTGATATACTGTAATTGGTTTGAGAGGTCAAAACCAATCCTGATGTGACAAAACCATCCAACAATGTCTGGGGGTCCAGAGCTGTTCCCACTAACAAGATGGTGTTGTCTACATATAACAATGCAAGGATCTGACAAGTACTCACCCGCAGACAATCCACCTGCTAATCTGGAAACCTGGTACGCAGATCATTGACTTACAAGGTACACAGAAAAGGAGCCAATATACAGCCTTGTCTCATCCACTCTTTTTTTTTTTTTAATCTGTTTATTAGTCGTAACACTCACACAACAGTACATTGGTTGTTAATAATTTTGCGATCTGTTTACTTACATATATAAGCTTGCACAGAGCTGTTACATAAGGAATTGTCAAAAAAGGAAAAAAGAAGACATAAAATGAAATAAAGAAGAAAAGAAAAAAGAAACATTCAAATTGAAACTGTGCAATAACTAGTTAAAGACGCAACTAAACACCACTAATGTCAGTTCTAGTGTTTGCTATCTCCGAAAGAAGGTGGGGGAAGAACGAGGGAGGAATACAGCTAATGTGTATGAATAAAACGAAGGTCATAGTTGAGGTATGAGTTATGCATTGCGGGGTATGATGGAGCGCAGAGCTAGTTTGATAATAAGCAAGCTAGGTATGAGTTGCGTATAGGCATAGCCGCAGAAGAAGCATCCTGATGTATTTTGTTGTTACCTTGAGGGAGGGGATGAGGATATTAATAATGAAAGTGAATGATGGTGGGGCAGCTAAGAGTAGCGTGCTGACGGTGTCAACCAAGACTGTAATAGCTATATATGGTGCCAAATTTACGGGGGGTATATGTCATCCCTCGCTTCTATTGCCACCACAAAAGTGTCCCAAACTTCGGGGCCATCCTGAATAAGGCCTTTATGTTGTATTAAGCGAAGTGTCTGGGCTTCAGCCTGTGAGCGACTATGTAAGTCGCGGAGCCAAGACGAATGAGATGGAACGTGTGGGGCTTTCCAGTGTGTTGCTATTAGGCGCTTGAAAACAACAAATGCTAGATCTATAAATCTGTGTAACTGTTTATCCTCTCTAGTATGGTGGCGTATGCCAAGTAAACAGGAATCAGGTGTGGGCAACAGGGTGTAGGACGAAATGTCTGATGTGACGTCCGTAATGTGGTGCCAGGCCGAGTTTATTGAGTGGCAACTCCAGACCATATGGTAAAAGTCAGCTGCCGGAGCAGCACATCTGGGACATGACAGAGTTGTGCTTGGGTATATTCTTTGGATGCGAGCCGTGGATAAATATGAGTGGTGAAAATAATTGAATTGGGTATAACGCAGACGAGGATTACGGGATATTGACTTGATCATTACGAGAGCTGCGACCCAGGTTTTTTGTGGTAGTGGTGAAGGGAGGGCGGAGTCCCAGCGTGCCTTAGCATGCGGCAGGGTGGTGCAAACTGCTGCTAGTAATGCTTTATATAATTTAGTTATAATGCCTTTTGTGCTACCTATGGCGAGGATGGTAGTAAGTAAAGGGGACTCAGGAGGCTCAGTGTTGCCAGCACCCCAGAGGTTATTGAGTAGCCGCTTGATTTTGCTATATGCCAGAAAGGCACCGTTGTGCATAACCCCAGCGGACACCAGTTCCGCAAAGGTGTACATCACAGAGCTGGAGTATAAATCACCCACATTCAGTGTGTTTATGTCCCGTGTATCATGGTGTGATGAAAGGATTTGGGTGCCCGACAATTGAAACAGCGGTAGCAAAGGGGAGTAAGGAGGAGAGGGGGCCTTGCTTTGGACATATTTACGCCAACAGAAGCGAGCTGCTTCCAACAATATGGATTTTGAGGGTAGGTGGTGAGGGCCAGATAACAGTGAAGACAGTATTGTTTGCGGGGCTATAAATGCCTGCAACATTATGCTTTCGGTAGGAGGAGTGTCCTGAAGCCATGTGGATAACCACGACAGCTGAGCAGCTGCGTAGTATCTTTCCAAATTAGGCATGCCCAGCCCTCCCGCCTCTTGCGGGTATTGTGTTATAGCTAACGCTACTCTGCGTCTATCTTTGCCCCAGAGCAGGTCAGTTAATATTGAGTGCAATTTACCAAAGAAAGATCGTGGTAAGCATAGCGGGAGGGCAGTAAAATAATATAAGAACCTTGGGAGGATAAGCATTTTGGCTATTGCTACCCGACCCATAGGGGATAGGGGAAGTGAGCTCCAAAATGACATTGAACTATGGGTGGAGCTGAGTATCCTGTCAACGTTACCCTCTTTTAGATCTGCAATGGAGTGATAAATCTGCACCCCGAGATATTTAAAGGTTGCATGTGACCATGGTAGTTTATATTGCGGTAATGCCATGTGAAGGTCAATCAGTATGGAGGTAAGGGGGAAAATACTTGACTTGGACCAGTTGACATGTAAACTAGAGGCGAGAGCAAAGGAGTCCAGCAACTGAAACACCTCCACCATAGAGGTAGAGTGATTACGCAGGTATATCAGGGCAACATCTGCGTATAAGGGTATAATATGATGAGTGTTAGATTCCGGTATGCCCCATATATGTGCGTAGCTCTGTAGTTTAATTGCTAATGGTTCCATGGCTATAGAGAATAACAAAGGGGACAATGGACAACCTTGTCTGGTGCCTCTTCCTATAGGGAATGCTTCGGAGATAGTGCGTCCATTTTTGACACGGGCTGGGGTCATGGAGTAGAGCGTTTTGATCCAACTAATTAAGCCGGGGCCGAAACCGAACGCTTTGAGTGTGCATAGGAGATAATTCCAGCTTAACGTATCAAACGCTTTTTCAGTATCTAGCGAGAGGGCCACCGCTTCTGTTTCTGTATTACTGTGCATTATGTGGAGCAGCCTTCTGATATTTAAGAAGGTGCTTCTCCCAGGAATAAATCCGAACTGATCATAGTGTATCAGGCTTGATAGGTAGGGGAGTAGCCTATTTGCTAATATTTTCCCTAGCAATTTGCAATCTGTGTTGAGGAAAGAGAGCGGCCTGTATGATTTAACATCGAGAGGTTCCTGGCCCGCCTTTGGGAGGACAACTATTAGAGCTTCGCGCATGGAGTCTGGCAGTTGTAAGTTATAATGTGCTTCGTTAAATACCTCTGTGAGTGGATTGAGGAGATGGGTAGCGTGGGAGTTAAAATATTCTACCGGTAGACTATCCGTACCGGGGGTTTTGCTACGTGCCATTTGTGCCAGAGCTGAACGCAGCTCTTCAATAGTAATAGGACCATCTAAAGTGGCGGAATTGTCAAGAATGTGTTGGTTTTGGGAGACAAGTAGTAATATGTCAGTTAGTTGCTGTTCCGGTGGGGGGGAGGAGGCGTGTAAAGGGCTCAATAGTATGTGGTAAAGGCTTCGTTGATACCTGCTTGGGTGTTGAAAATGACGTCGGGGTTCAGACGTATTGCACCAATGGGAGATGGCTGCCAAGGTTGACGGGTCAGCCACGCTAATAGCCTGCCCGATCATTCTCCCTCCGTGTGTTGTCTTGGCATATAATGTCTGTAGTCGTGCTTACCTAGTCTGGTGTCTGCTTCATTATGGGCAGCTCTAAGAGAATTCAGTGTTGCTAGTGTGGACTCGTCTCTGACGACCTCAACCTCTACCCTGCAGAGTTTTACCTCCAAATCTTGTAGTTCTTTGGTGAGTGTCCTTCTTACCCCCACCGTGGCCGCAAGGCAATGTCCGCGTATTACTGCTTTATGGGCATCCCACTCTATAGCGTGGGATGAAGTTGTGTTTTTATTCAGTAGGAATTAATCAGCCAGTCTCTTGGACATATCTGCTTGAAAGGGGGAGGGGTCTAGAAGAGCTTCTGGCTGCAAACGCCATGTTGGTATACGAGTGTGCATGTGGCCCCAGGCCATTGTTACGCATAAAGGGTTGTGGTCTGATATGGTGCGTGCTAGGTATTCAGACATGCACACTTTCTGAATTACAGCTGCGGATACGAAGATCATATCTATTCTGGTATGTAGCTTGTGTACAGGGGAGTAGTAAGAATATATTCCCGGTGGGTGGGATGGCCCACCCTCCAAACATCCCTCAGGCCGTTATTTAAGGCCCAGCTTGCTAGTGCTTGTGAGGTGCGATTGGATGGGGCCGTGGTGAGTGGGGGAAATAAGCGGTTTATTTGAGTATCTAGGACGCTATTAAAGTCGCCCCCCCATATGCACTCTAGTTTAGGGTCACTGAGATTGCCAGTGGAGAGCGTGGACAGGAAATCGTGTTGATTTGCATTTGGGGAGTATAGTGCAACCAAAGCTAAAGGGGACCCGTCAAGGGCGCCTTCTAGTGTCACATGTCTACCGTTTGGGTCGCATTGTGTGCGAGATATGATAAATGGAACCCCAGGAGCAATCCAAATCGCCACCCCACGAGCAAAGGACGAGGAAGTGGTGCCGTGCAATTGACCTTTCCATTTTGAGCTTGTGTTTTCCAACGTGGATTTAGAGAGATGTGTCTCTTGTAGTAGAGCTATGTGTACCTGATGCCTCTTTAGAAAGGCGTAAACCCTTTGCAGTTTACGTGGCGTTGCCATACCTCTAATATTCAATGTGAGTATCTTATATTTCAAGATACCTTGGTGAGTTTGGGTGGCCATGAGATTTTTATAGCTTTCGCATAACCGGAGAAATTAGTGTACTCCGTCCCCATTTTGAAAATATTGTGACGCTTAACCGCTAAGACTAGCCCGTGGATGTCCATAATGTTGTAAGCTGTAAACCTATTGCTATGATAAATATGACATGTGTGTTTGCTGCTGTGTTTGCGATTAACTAACATGTGATAAAACCAACAACCAAAAAAAAAGGTGCACTCTAAAACAATATATAGCAACAGCTGAAATACTAAAAAATAGAAAACAATTCCAGCAATTGCCGGCTTGGAAGAATGGTCCATATGGAGCAGGGGGGTGCCGAAGGACATTGGTTCAGAGTCCTGGATTTACCCTGCCCGAGTTACTCATGGTGCAAAGTGCGCCGCCCAGGACCACAAGTGGGCCACGCGCCGCAGTAAGGGATCAATAGTGCCGCCAAGCCGCCACTGAGCAGCCAAAGGGGGGAAAAACCATGCTGCTGCATCCAAGGAGCGGGAGTAGGTGGTGCGTGATCGTACTAGCAGATGTCATCTGCTGTGCGCAGCGTGAGGGAAGGACCACACGTGGATTCCGCTGAGTCAGAGTTTACGTCTTGTTCCGGATCCACGTCAGTTTGTGTGGATAGGACAATTGGCGACGTGTTAACAAATCTAGATGTGGCCCGCAGGAGCAGGGAGCGTTTGGTTTGTACCTGTTCAGATGAGGGTTTAGTGCCTTGTTTTTTGCGTCGCCTGCGTCCCGACGTGGAGGAATACCAATTATCACCCATGGTGCTTGTGTCTAACGGGTCGGCTAGTCCCTTGGTATGCCGCCAGGTCCAGGCATCTTCCAGAGTAGTGAAGAAAAGTGTCTGAGTGTCATCCTGCACCCGGAGTCTGGCTGGGAACATCAACGCATACTTGATGTTATGTTTGCGGAGGCATACCTTCACATGATAGAAAGAGCTCCGCTTCTTCTGTACTTCTGCTGTAAAGTCTGGATAAGCTGTAATCTCAGCATTTTCGAAGCATACAGGACCAGATTTGCGAAATAGCTGTAGGATGAGGTCTCTATCACGATAGTTAAGGAGTCTTACTATCAGCGGACGAGGTTGTGAGTCAGGTGGAGGGGGCCTGCCGGGGACCCTGTGGGCACGGTCAACAGAAAAGAACTTTGGGATGTTGTCTTTAAGAATTGTGTCCGTAACCCATTGTTCTATGAATAATTCAGTGCTGGGGCCCTCGACTCGCTCAGGGAACCCCACCAGACGAATATTGTTGCGCCGGGACCTGCCCTCTGCATCCTCAGCTCTGCGTTTTAACCACTTCGCTGCCAGGCCTTTTCCCCCTGCTGTGCCAGGCCTTTTTTTGCCTATTTGGGGCAGTTCGCGCTTAGGCCCGCATAACTTTTTGTCCACATAAGCTAACCAAGCCAAATTTGCGTCCTTTTTTTCCAACATCCTAGGGATTCTGGAGGTACCCAGACTTTGTGGGTTCCCCTGAAAGAGGCCAAGAAATTGGCCAAAATACAGGGAAAAGTTTGTTTTTTTCAAAAAAATTGGAAAAAGTGGCAGCAGAAGAAGGCTTGTGGTTTTTCCCCTGAAAATGGCATCAACAAAGGGTTTGCGGTGCTAAACTCAGCAGCTTCCCAGCTATCAGGAACAGGCAGACTTGAATCCGAAAACCCAATTTTTCAACACAATTTTGGCATTTTACTGGGGCATACCCCATTTGTGCAATTTTTTGTGCTTTCAGCCTCCTTCCAGTCAGTGACAGGAATGGTCATGAAACCAATGCTGGATCCCAGAAACCTAAACATTTCTGAAAAGTAGACAAAATTCAGAATTCAGCAAGGGGTCATTTGTGTAGATCCTACAAGGGTTTCCTACAGAAAATAACAGCTGAAAAAGAAAAATATTGAAATTGAGGTGAAAAAAACATCAATTTTTCTCTACTTTTTACTCTGTAACTTTTCCCTGCAATATCAGATTATCGAAAGCAATATACCGTTACGTCTGCTGGACTCCTCTGGTTGCGGGGATATATAGGGTTTGTAGGTTCATCAAGAACCCGAGGAACCCAGAGCCAATAAATGAGCTGCACCCTGCAGTGCGTTTTCATTCTATACCGGGTATACAGTAATTCATTTGCTGAAATATAAGGAGTAAAAAATAGCTATCAAGAAAACCTTTGCATTTCCAAAAAGGGCACAAGATAAGGTGTTGAGGAGCAGTGGTTATTTGCACATCTCTGAATTCCGGGGTGACCATAGTAGCACGTGAATTACATGGAATTTCTCAAATAGATGTCTTTTTTACACACACCCCTATATTTGGAAGGAATAAATGTAGAGAAAGACAAGGGGCAATAACACTTGTTTTGCTATTCTATGTTTCCCCAAGTCTCCCGATAAAAATGATACCTCACTTGTTTGGGTAGGCCTAGCGCCCGCGACAGGATATGCCCCAAAACACAACGTGGACACATCACAGAAAACAGAGCTGTTTTTAGCAAAGTGACTACCTGTAGATTTTGGCCTCTAGCTCAGCCGCCACCTAGGGAAACCTACCAAACCTGTGCATTTCTGAAAACTAGAGACCTAGGGGAATCCAAGGAGGGGTGACTTGTGTGGCTCGGACCAGGTTCTGTTACCCAGAATCCTTTGCAAACCTCAAAATTTGGCTAAAAAAACACATGTTCCTCACATTTCTGTGGCAGAAAGTTCTGGAATCTGAGAGGAGCGACAAATTTCCTTCCACCCAGCGTTCCCCCACGTCTCCCGATAAAAATGATACCTCACTTGTGTGGGTAGGCCTAGCGCCCGCGACAGGATATGCCCCAAAACACAACCTGGACACATCACAGAAAACAGAGCTGTTTTTAGCAAAGTGACTACCTGTAGATTTTGGCCTGTAGCTCAGCCGCCACCTAGAGAAACCTACCAAACCTGTGCATTTCTGAAAACTAGAGACCTAGGGGAATCCAAGGAGGGGTGACTTGTGTGGCTCGGACCAGGTTCGGTTACCCAGAATCCTTTGCAAACCTCAAAATTTGGCTAAAAAAACACATGTTCCTCACATTTCTGTGGCAGAAAGTTCTGGAATCTGAGAGGAGCCACAAATTTCCTTCCACCCAGCGTTCCCCCACGTCTCCCGATAAAAATGATACCTCACTTGTGTGGGTAGGCCTAGCGCCCGCGACAGGATATGCCCCAAAACACAACGTGGACATATCACAGAAAACAGAGCTGTTTTTAGCAAAGTGACTACCTGTAGATTTTGGCCTCTAGCTCAGCCGCCACCTAGGGAAACCTACCAAACCTGTGCATTTCTGAAAACTAGAGACCTAGGGGGATCCAAGGAGGGGTGACTTGCGGGGCTCGGACCAGGTTCTGTTACCCAGAATCCTTTGCAAACCTCAAAATTTGGCTAAAAAAACACATGTTCCTCACATTTCTGTGGCAGAAAGTTCTGGAATCTGAGAGGAGCCACAAATTTCCTTCCACCCAGCGTTTCCCCACGTCTCCCGATAAAAATGATACCTCACTTGTGTGGGTAGGCCTAGCGCCCGCGACAGGATATGCCCCAAAACACAACGTGGACATATCACAGAAAACAGAGCTGTTTTTAGCAAAGTGACTACCTGTAGATTTTGGCCTCTAGCTCAGCCGCCACCTAGAGAAACCTACCAAACCTGTGCATTTCTGAAAACTAGAGACCTAGGGGGATCCAAGGAGGGGTGACTTGCGGGGCTCGGACCAGGTTCTGTTACCCAGAATCCTTTGCAAACCTCAAAATTTGGCTAAAAAAACACATGTTCCTCACATTTCTGTGGCAGAAAGTTCTGGAATCTGAGAGGAGCCACAAATTTCCTTCCACCCAGCGTTTCCCCACGTCTCCCGATAAAAATGATACCTCACTTGTGTGGGTAGGCCTAGCGCCCGCGACAGGATATGCCCCAAAACACAACGTGGACATATCACAGAAAACAGAGCTGTTTTTAGCAAAGTGACTACCTGTAGATTTTGGCCTCTAGCTCAGCCACCACCTAGGGAAACCTACCAAACCTGTGCATTTCTGAAAACTAGAGACCTAGGGGAATCCAAGGAGGGGTGACTTGTGTGGCTCGGACCAGGTTCTGTTACCCAGAATCCTTTGCAAACCTCAAAATTTGGCTAAAAAAACACATGTTCCTCACATTTCTGTGGCAGAAAGTTCTGGAATCTGAGAGGAGCGACAAATTTCCTTCCACCCAGCGTTCCCCCACGTCTCCCGATAAAAATGATACCTCACTTGTGTGGGTAGGCCTAGCGCCCGCGACAGGATATGCCCCAAAACACAACCTGGACACATCACAGAAAACAGAGCTGTTTTTAGCAAAGTGACTACCTGTAGATTTTGGCCTGTAGCTCAGCCGCCACCTAGAGAAACCTACCAAACCTGTGCATTTCTGAAAACTAGAGACCTAGGGGAATCCAAGGAGGGGTGACTTGTGTGGCTCGGACCAGGTTCGGTTACCCAGAATCCTTTGCAAACCTCAAAATTTGGCTAAAAAAACACATGTTCCTCACATTTCTGTGGCAGAAAGTTCTGGAATCTGAGAGGAGCCACAAATTTCCTTCCACCCAGCGTTCCCCCACGTCTCCCGATAAAAATGATACCTCACTTGTGTGGGTAGGCCTAGCGCCCGCGACAGGATATGCCCCAAAACACAACGTGGACATATCACAGAAAACAGAGCTGTTTTTAGCAAAGTGACTACCTGTAGATTTTGGCCTCTAGCTCAGCCGCCACCTAGGGAAACCTACCAAACCTGTGCATTTCTGAAAACTAGAGACCTAGGGGGATCCAAGGAGGGGTGACTTGCGGGGCTCGGACCAGGTTCTGTTACCCAGAATCCTTTGCAAACCTCAAAATTTGGCTAAAAAAACACATGTTCCTCACATTTCTGTGGCAGAATGTTCTGGAATCTGAGAGGAGCCACAAATTTCCTTCCACCCAGCGTTCCCCCACGTCTCCCGATAAAAATGATACCTCACTTGTGTGGGTAGGCCTAGCGCCCGCGACAGGATATGCCCCAAAACACAACGTGGACATATCACAGAAAACAGAGCTGTTTTTAGCAAAGTGACTACCTGTAGATTTTGGCCTCTAGCTCAGCCACCACCTAGGGAAACCTACCAAACCTGTGCATTTCTGAAAACTAGAGACCAAGGGGAATCCAAGGAGGGGTGACTTGCGGGGCTCGGACCAGGTTCTGTTACCCAGAATCCTTTGCAAACCTCAAAATTTGGCTAAAAAAACACATGTCCCTCACATTTCTGTGGCAGAAAGTTCTGGAATCTAAGAGGAGCTACAAATTTCCTTCCACCCAGCGTTCCCCCAAGTCTCCCGATAAAAATGATACCTCACTTGCGTGGGTAGGCCTAGCGCCGGCGACAGGAAACACCCCAAAGCGCAACGTGGACACATCCTAAATTTTGTAAAAAAACAGAGGTGTTTTTTGCGAAGTGCCTACCTGTAGATTTTGGCCTCTAGCTCAGCCGGCACCTAGGGAAACCTACCAAACCTGTGCATTTCTGAAAACTAGAGACCTAGGGGAATCCAAGGAGGGGTGACTTGCGGGGCTCGGACCAGGTTCTGTTACCCAGAATCCTTTGCAAACCTCAAAATGTGGCTAAAAAAACACATGTCCCTCACATTTCTGTGGCAGAAAGTTCTGGAATCTGAGAGGAGCTACAAATTTCCTTCCACCCAGCGTTCCCCCAAGTCTCCCGATAAAAATGATACCTCACTTGCGTGGGTAGGCCTAGCGCCGGCGACAGGAAACACCCCAAAGCGCAATGTGGACACATCCTAAATTTTGTAAAAAAACAGAGGTGTTTTTTGCGAAGTGCCTACCTGTAGATTTTGGCCTCTAGCTCAGCCGGCACCTAGGGAAACCTACCAAACCTGTGCATTTCTGAAAACTAGAGACCTAGGGGAATCCAAGGAGGGGTGACTTGCGGGGCTCGGACCAGGTTCTGTTACCCAGAATCCTTTGCAAACCTCAAAATGTGGCTAAAAAAACACATGTCCCTCACATTTCTGTGGCAGAAAGTTCTGGAATCTGAGAGGAGCTACAAATTTCCTTCCACCCAGCGTTCCCCCAAGTCTCCCGATAAAAATGATACCTCACTTGCGTGGGTAGGCCTAGCGCCGGCGACAGGAAACACCCCAAAGCGCAACGTGGACACATCCTAAATTTTGTAAAAAAACAGAGGTGTTTTTTGCGAAGTGCCTACCTGTAGATTTTGGCCTCTAGCTCAGCCGGCACCTAGGGAAACCTACCAAACCTGTGCATTTCTGAAAACTAGAGACCTAGGGGAATCCAAGGAGGGGTGACTTGCGGGGCTCGGACCAGGTTCTGTTACCCAGAATCCTTTGCAAACCTCAAAATTTGGCTAAAAATACACATGTTACTCACATTTCTGTGGCAGAAAGTTCTGGAATCTGAGAGGAGCTACAAATTTCCTTCCACCCAGCGTTCCCCCAAGTCTCCCGATAAAAATGATACCTCACTTGCGTGGGTAGGCCTAGCGCCGGCGACAGGAAACACCCCAAAGCGCAACGTGGACACATCCTAAATTTTAGAAAAAAACAGAGGTGTTTTTTGCGAAGTGCCTACCTGTAGATTTTGGCCTCTAGCTCAGCCGGCACCTAGGGAAACCTACCAAACCTGTGCATTTCTGAAAACTAGAGACCTAGGGGAATCCAAGGAGGGGTGACTTGCGGGGCTCGGACCAGGTTCTGTTACCCAGAATCCTTTGCAAACCTCAAAATTTGGCTAAAAATACACATGTTACTCACATTTCTGTGGCAGAAAGTTCTGGAATCTGAGAGGAGCCACAAATTTCCTTCTACCCAGCGTTCCCCCAAGTCTCCCGATAAAAATGATACATCACTTGTGTGGGTAGGACTAGCGCCCACGAAAGGAAAGGGCCCAAAACACAAAGTGGACACATCACATTTTTTTATAAAAAGCAGTGCCTACCTGTGGATTTTGGCCTGTAGCTCAGCCGACACCTGAGGAAACCTAGCAAACCAGTGCATTTTTGAAAACTAGAAACCCAGGGGAATCCAAGATGGGGTGACTTGCGGGGCTCTGACCAGGTTATGTTACCCAGAATCCTTTGCAAACATCAAAATTTGGCCCAAAAAACACTTTTTCCTCTCATTTCGGTGACAGAAAGTTCTGGAATCTGAGAGGAGCCACAAATTTCCTTCCACCCAGCGTTCCCCTAAGTCTCTCGATAAAAATGGTACATCACTTCTGTGGGTAGGCCTAGCGCCCACAAAAGGAAATGGCCCAAAACACAACGTGGACACAACATATTTTTTCACAGAAAACAGAGGTGTTTTTTGCAAGGTGCCTACCTGTGGTGTTTGGCCTGTAGCTCAGCCGGCCCCAGGGGGGGGGGGCAGAAATGCCCTAAAATAAATTTGCCCCCCCAACCCCCACCCTCCCCCGCCGGGAGCGACCCTTGCCTACGGGGTCGCTCCCCCTCCGTGACATTGGCACCAAAAAACAAATCCCCGGGGCCTAGTGGTTTCTGCCCCCTTGGGGGCAGGTTGACCTAAACTCAGCCAATCTGCCCCCAAGGGGGGCAGAAATGGCCTAAATACAATTTGTCCCCCAGGGGAGCGACTTTTGCCTGATGGGTCGCTCCCCATCTCTAAAAAAAAAAAAACAAAGAAAAAAAAGAAAAATTCCCCTGGCGCCTAGAGGTTTCTGCCCCCCCCCCCCCCCCGGGGGCAGATCGGCCTAATAATAGGCCGATCTGCCCCCCGGGGGGGGCAGAAATGGCCTAAAATAAATTTGCCCCCCCAACACCCACCCCCCCCCGGGAGCGACCCTTGCCTACGGGGTCGCCCCTGCGTGACATTGGCGCCAAAAAACAAATCCCCGGTGCCTAGTGGTTTCTGCCCCCTTGGGGGCAGATTGACCTAAAATTGGCCAATCTGCCCCCAGTTCTGGAATCTGAGAGGAGCCACAAATTTCCTTCCACCCAGCGTTCCCCCACGTCTCCCGATAAAAATGATACCTCACTTGTGTGGGTAGGCCTAGCGCCCGCGACAGGATATGCCCCAAAACACAACGTGGACATATCACAGAAAACAGAGCTGTTTTTAGCAAAGTGACTACCTGTAGATTTTGGCCTCTAGCTCAGCCACCACCTAGGGAAACCTACCAAACCTGTGCATTTCTGAAAACTAGAGACCTAGGGGAATCCAAGGAGGGGTGACTTGTGTGGCTCGGACCAGGTTCTGTTACCCAGAATCCTTTGCAAACCTCAAAATTTGGCTAAAAAAACACATGTTCCTCACATTTCTGTGGCAGAAAGTTCTGGAATCTGAGAGGAGCGACAAATTTCCTTCCACCCAGCGTTCCCCCACGTCTCCCGATAAAAATGATACCTCACTTGTGTGGGTAGGCCTAGCGCCCGCGACAGGATATGCCCCAAAACACAACCTGGACACATCATAGAAAACAGAGCTGTTTTTAGCAAAGTGACTACCTGTAGATTTTGGCCTGTAGCTCAGCCGCCACCTAGAGAAACCTACCAAACCTGTGCATTTCTGAAAACTAGAGACCTAGGGGAATCCAAGGAGGGGTGACTTGTGTGGCTCGGACCAGGTTCGGTTACCCAGAATCCTTTGCAAACCTCAAAATTTGGCTAAAAAAACACATGTTCCTCACATTTCTGTGGCAGAAAGTTCTGGAATCTGAGAGGAGCCACAAATTTCCTTCCACCCAGCGTTCCCCCACGTCTCCCGATAAAAATGATACCTCACTTGTGTGGGTAGGCCTAGCGCCCGCGACAGGATATGCCCCAAAACACAACGTGGACATATCACAGAAAACAGAGCTGTTTTTAGCAAAGTGACTACCTGTAGATTTTGGCCTCTAGCTCAGCCGCCACCTAGGGAAACCTACCAAACCTGTGCATTTCTGAAAACTAGAGACCTAGGGGGATCCAAGGAGGGGTGACTTGCGGGGCTCGGACCAGGTTCTGTTACCCAGAATCCTTTGCAAACCTCAAAATTTGGCTAAAAAAACACATGTTCCTCACATTTCTGTGGCAGAAAGTTCTGGAATCTGAGAGGAGCCACAAATTTCCTTCCACCCAGCGTTCCCCCACGTCTCCCGATAAAAATGATACCTCACTTGTGTGGGTAGGCCTAGCGCCCGCGACAGGATATGCCCCAAAACACAACGTGGACATATCACAGAAAACAGAGCTGTTTTTAGCAAAGTGACTACCTGTAGATTTTGGCCTCTAGCTCAGCCACCACCTAGGGAAACCTACCAAACCTGTGCATTTCTGAAAACTAGAGACCAAGGGGAATCCAAGGAGGGGTGACTTGCGGGGCTCGGACCAGGTTCTGTTACCCAGAATCCTTTGCAAACCTCAAAATTTGGCTAAAAATACACATGTCCCTCACATTTCTGTGGCAGAAAGTTCTGGAATCTGAGAGGAGCTACAAATTTCCTTCCACCCAGCGTTCCCCCAAGTCTCCCGATAAAAATGATACCTCACTTGCGTGGGTAGGCCTAGCGCCGGCGACAGGAAACACCCCAAAGCGCAATGTGGACATATCCTAAATTTTGTAAAAAAACAGAGGTGTTTTTTGCGAAGTGCCTACCTGTAGATTTTGGCCTCTAGCTCAGCCGGCACCTAGGGAAACCTACCAAACCTGTGCATTTCTGAAAACTAGAGACCTAGGGGAATCCAAGGAGGGGTGACTTGCGGGGCTCGGACCAGGTTCTGTTACCCAGAATCCTTTGCAAACCTCAAAATGTGGCTAAAAAAACACATGTCCCTCACATTTCTGTGGCAGAAAGTTCTGGAATCTGAGAGGAGCTACAAATTTCCTTCCACCCAGCGTTCCCCCAAGTCTCCCGATAAAAATGATACCTCACTTGCGTGGGTAGGCCTAGCGCCGGCGACAGGAAACACCCCAAAGCGCAACGTGGACACATCCTAAATTTTGTAAAAAAACAGAGGTGTTTTTTGCGAAGTGCCTACCTGTAGATTTTGGCCTCTAGCTCAGCCGGCACCTAGGGAAACCTACCAAACCTGTGCATTTCTGAAAACTAGAGACCTAGGGGAATCCAAGGAGGGGTGACTTGCGGGGCTCGGACCAGGTTCTGTTACCCAGAATCCTTTGCAAACCTCAAAATTTGGCTAAAAATACACATGTTACTCACATTTCTGTGGCAGAAAGTTCTGGAATCTGAGAGGAGCTACAAATTTCCTTCCACCCAGCGTTCCCCCAAGTCTCCCGATAAAAATGATACCTCACTTGCGTGGGTAGGCCTAGCGCCGGCGACAGGAAACACCCCAAAGCGCAACGTGGACACATCCTAAATTTTAGAAAAAAACAGAGGTGTTTTTTGCGAAGTGCCTACCTGTAGATTTTGGCCTCTAGCTCAGCCGGCACCTAGGGAAACCTACCAAACCTGTGCATTTCTGAAAACTAGAGACCTAGGGGAATCCAAGGAGGGGTGACTTGCGGGGCTCGGACCAGGTTCTGTTACCCAGAATCCTTTGCAAACCTCAAAATTTGGCTAAAAATACACATGTTACTCACATTTCTGTGGCAGAAAGTTCTGGAATCTGAGAGGAGCCACAAATTTCCTTCTACCCAGCGTTCCCCCAAGTCTCCCGATAAAAATGATACATCACTTGTGTGGGTAGGACTAGCGCCCACGAAAGGAAAGGGCCCAAAACACAAAGTGGACACATCACATTTTTTTATAAAAAGCAGTGCCTACCTGTGGATTTTGGCCTGTAGCTCAGCCGACACCTGAGGAAACCTAGCAAACCAGTGCATTTTTGAAAACTAGAAACCCAGGGGAATCCAAGATGGGGTGACTTGCGGGGCTCTGACCAGGTTATGTTACCCAGAATCCTTTGCAAACATCAAAATTTGGCCCAAAAAACACTTTTTCCTCTCATTTCGGTGACAGAAAGTTCTGGAATCTGAGAGGAGCCACAAATTTCCTTCCACCCAGCGTTCCCCTAAGTCTCTCGATAAAAATGGTACATCACTTCTGTGGGTAGGCCTAGCGCCCACAAAAGGAAATGGCCCAAAACACAACGTGGACACAACATATTTTTTCACAGAAAACAGAGGTGTTTTTTGCAAGGTGCCTACCTGTGGTGTTTGGCCTGTAGCTCAGCCGGCCCCAGGGGGGGGGGGGCAGAAATGCCCTAAAATAAATTTGCCCCCCCAACCCCCACCCTCCCCCGCCGGGAGCGACCCTTGCCTACGGGGTCGCTCCCCCTGCGTGACATTGGCACCAAAAAACAAATCCCCGGGGCCTAGTGGTTTCTGCCCCCTTGGGGGCAGGTTGACCTAAACTCAGCCAATCTGCCCCCAAGGGGGGCAGAAATGGCCTAAATACAATTTGTCCCCCAGGGGAGCGACTTTTGCCTGATGGGTCGCTCCCCATCTCTAAAAAAAAAAAAAAAAAGAAAAAAAAGAAAAATTCCCCTGGCGCCTAGAGGTTTCTGCCCCCCCCCCCCGGGGGCAGATCGGCCTAATAATAGGCCGATCTGCCCCCCGGGGGGGCAGAAATGGCCTAAAATAAATTTGCCCCCCCAACACCCACCCCCCCCCCGGGAGCGACCCTTGCCTACGGGGTCGCCCCTGCGTGACATTGGCGCCAAAAAACAAATCCCCGGTGCCTAGTGGTTTCTGCCCCCTTGGGGGCAGATTGACCTAAAATTGGCCAATCTGCCCCCAGGGGGGCAGAAATGGTCTAAATACAATTTGCCCCCCCAGGGGAGCGACCCTTGCCTGATGGGTCGCTCCCCATCTCTAAAAAAAGAAACAACAAAAAAAAAAAACACAAAAAAAAATTGCCCTGGCGCCTAGAGTGTTCTGCCCCCCCCCCGGGGGGCAGTTCGGCCTAATAATAGGCCGATCTGTCCCCCGGGGGGGCAGAAATGGCCTAAAATAAATTTGCCCCCCCCCCCCCCGGGAGCGACCCTTGCCTACGGGGTCGCTCCCCCTGCGTGACATTGGCGCCAAAAAACAAATCCCCGGTGCCTAGTGGTTTCTGCCCCCTTGGGGGCAGATTGACCTAAAATTGGCCAATCTGCCCCCAGTGGGGCAGAAATGGTCTAAATACAATTTGCCCCCCCAGGGGAGCGACCCTTGCCTGATGGGTCGCTCCCCATCTCTAAAAAAAGAAACAACAAAAAAAAAAAACACAAAAAAAAAATTGCCCTGGCGCCTAGAGTGTTCTGCCCCCCCCTGGGGGCAGTTCGGCCTAATAATAGGCCGATCTGTCCCCCGGGGGGGCAGAAATGGCCTAAAATAAATTTGCCCCCCCAACCCCCCCCACCCCCCCCGGGAGCGACCCTTGCCTACGGGGTCGCTCCCCCTGCGTGACATTGGCGCCAAAAAACAAATCCCCGGTGCCTAGTGGTTTCTGCCCCCTTGGGGGCAGATTGACCTAAAATTGGCCAATCTGCCCCCAGGGGGGCAGAAATGGTCTAAATACAATTTGCCCCCCCAGGGGAGCGACCCTTGCCTGATGGGTCGCTCCCCATCTCTAAAAAAAGAAACAACAAAAAAAAAACACACAAAAAAAAATTGCCCTGGCGCCTAGAGTGTTCTGCCCCCCCCCGGGGGCAGTTCGGCCTAATAATAGGCCGATCTGTCCCCCGGGGGGGCAGAAATGGCCTAAAATAAATTTGCCCCCCCAACCCCCACCCCCGCCCCCCGGGAGCGACCCTTGTCTACAGGGTCGCTCCCCCTGCGTGACATTGGCGCCAAAAAACAAAATCCCCGGTGCCTAGTGGTTTCTGCCCCCTTGGGGGCAGATTGACCTAAAATCGGCCAATCTGCCCCCAGGGGGGCAGAAATGGTCTAAATACAATTTGCCCCCCAGGGGAGCGACCCTTGCCTGATGGGTCGCTCCCCATCTCCAAAAAAAAGAAAGAACAAAAAAAAAAAACACAAAAAAAAAATTTGCCCTGGCGCCTAGAGGTTTCTTCCCCCCCTGGGGGCAGATCGGCCTAATAATAGGCCGATCTGCCCCCAGGGGGGGCAGAAATGGCCTAAAATAAATTGCCCTCCCCCCCAGGGAGCGACCCTTGCCTAAGGGGTCGCTCCCTTTGCGTGAAATTCACGCAAAGAAAAAACTCCCTGGTGTCTAGTGGTTTCTACCCCCCTTGGGGGCAGATTGGCCTCATCAAAATAGGCCAATCTGCCCCCAAGGGAGGCAGAAATGGCCAAAATATAATTTTCCCCCAAGGGGAGCGACCCTTGCCTAAGGGGTCGCTCCCCACCAAAAAAAAAAAAAATTAAAAAAAAAAAAAAAATGGTCCCTGGTGCCTAGAGGTTTCTGCCCCCCCTGGGGGCAGATCGGCCTAATAGTAGGCCGATCTGCCCCCAGGGGGGGCAGAAAAGGCCTTCCCAAAAATATGCCCCCCCTGGGAGCGACCCTTGCCCAAGGGGTCGCTCCCTTTGGTCAATTTCAATGAAAAAAAAAAAAATCCCTGGTGTCTAGTGGGGTTTCAAAAGCCGGATTGCAAGCAATCCGGCTTTTGAAACCCTCGGAGGGACTTCAAAGGGAAGGAAATACTTTTCCTTCCCTTTGAAGCCCCTCCGGGCCTCCCAAGTGATTGAAAAAGAAATGCTTTTGCATTTCTTTTTCAATCGCGCTGGAAGCAGAGCTTCCAGCGCGACTAGGGAGGCCCCTGTGACAAATCAGCGCGCGCTCGCGCGCTGACGTCACAGGGGGGGGTCGGGGTGGAAGGGGAAGGGATTCCCCGGTCAGCCCTGACCTAGGGGGGTGGGGGGGCGGCCCTCGGGAGGAGCGCTAGCGCTTCTCCCGAGGGAAGCATTCAGGACGTAATGGTTACGTCCATGGCGCCACACGGGCGCTGCCATGGACGTAACCATTACGTCCGTGGCGGGGAAGGGGTTAAGGAGTCCACCTCTGTCAATAGATGAGCCAGTTGCGATTGGAGATCTTTCACAGTCCGGGAGAGGGTTGCAGAGTCTTTTTCAAGTTCGGACACCCTACCGGCCAGTGCGTGTTGATCAGTGCGAAGTATGTTGAGATCTTCTGTTACCAAGCCTATTTTGGCTTCTAGGGTGGTCTTAGTGTCTAGAATGGCTTGCAATATCTTTTCAAATTGTGACATGTGTGATTGTAAGGTAAGTTCCAACTTCTGTAAAGCCAATTGCGTGGTGACGTGGGCCTCTGAGGGGGGTGGGGTGTCGGGGTCCATTCTGCCCAGAGGTGCTCGTGGGGTCTTTGGTTTGACCATTTGGTAAGTACGGGTATGAGTGGCCGTTAACGAATAGGGCCGGTTGGAGGCGATGCGGGCGGGGAGCAAAGGAGCAATCTGCGACGTAGTAGAAGTGCAGACCCAGAGGAACGCAAATAACTATTGAAGGCCCGAAGTGAAATGCTGATGGCAATGGTATGGAGCACGATATTAGAAATCCACCTCTTCGACTGCGGGGCAAATGTATAGATTTTTGTGGTGAAGAGCTTAACTGGCTAGTTCCTGGTGACTAGCAGAGTGGTTTAGCACCTTGACGTGTGACCGTCACACCTCACAGTTCCAGACAGCAGAGGGGACGGGCATGTTATGCTACTACAGCCAAATGCAATAGACAAGCCCAGCAACCACACCAGGGCGACGCAGCAGCAGGTGAACACAAAGTGATGTGTACAGCCGGGTCAGGATTCACACCAGTCCGGCATAGACGTTGAGGACGAGCAAAGCAGGAGTAGGCCAATGATATAATGAGAATAATGGCCTAATGAATTGAATATTGCTTGCGTAGTTTAAAGATTGTGACGCTGGTGGGAGATTATAAGTAGAGTCTAGAGGGGTGGGGACGGAGCCCCACTTAATTTGTTGGGGGCTATAGCTGCCCCGGGTCCTTTGGGGCACGGGGGGTGGTTAACACAATTGCACACTGCGACTCGATAGATGTCGCCGAAGGGCTCACCTCATTTAACCGACCAGGCCAGTCTCTCACTGCGCACTTGACCACCAGCTGTGTACCTACTGCACCACCGCACCTGTGGTGAAGCTCAGACGGGCTCTGGGCGAGGTCCTGGATTTGTAGAGTCTACTGTGGAAGTGAGAATATAGATGTTGCGCTGCGTGCCCACAAAACGATCTCCGCCAGAGCAACACGCTAGGATGTCCTCTCCAGGCAGGCCGCAGCAACCCCCAGTCCTGGGGCACATGAAATTGTAGGCCTGCTCCTGCAGGCCACGATGTGTGGGGCGCAGCTCCACAACGGATCAGCCGCGCACCGCAACGCCACCCCAAAATGTCAACTTAGGGCCAGCGCCCTATCGCGGTGCTCTTTATTATGTCACGCTCCATCGTGTTGGTGGAGCCGGTGGAGAGAAGACAATCACTGCTGCTGGCCAGAAAGTAATAGTTTAAATGTCTGCTTTGATTTGCTTTGGCTACGTTGTGCCGATGCACGCGCGGCTCGGCCGGGGCACCGCCACCAGCAGCGGCAACCTCACTCGGAGGTCGATGGTCATGCGAGCCTGCTCAGGCAGGCCTTAGGCTGTAAGAGGCGGCGCCGCGGCAGGACCGCCTTGTCCGGCGCCATCGCCCCAAAATGTCCACTGCGGGCCGGCGCCCGAATCCAGCGCCCTGAGCGAGGTCGGATCCCTCGCGGCCCGTCCCTCGGGCACGCAGCAGATCCGAGCTCCAGCTCCGGGTCGTGGAAGGTGCTACACGGCGGACACAGCGAGCATGCAGGCCGCCAACACGGGCTCCGGCCCGGCAGCCCGGCCAAACGCCCACCGCCCGCTGAGCAGTAGCGCCAACCAAAACTCAGCCGTGGTCGCCGGTGTATCCTCCAGACAGCTCGATGGGCGACGTCCATACCCCTTAAAAGTGAGGCATGGGCAGCGCTTGCAGGATGTTTATTCGGGCCAGGGATCGGAGCAGCAGTTTATGCTGCCGCTCCGGTCGCCATCTTAGCCACGCCCCCATCTCATCCACTCTTTAAGCAAAAAAAGATAGTGCAAGACCCACCTGTTCTATACTGGACGACTGCTCTCATATCTCTTTGCAGCTCACTTAAAAAATACACAATATCAGTATCCATACCTACGTCCACCAGAATATTCACTCTGTCAAAAGCAAAGGGCAGATCATGTACACAATGAACAAAGACCCCGGTCTTGCCACACTGTACTTAATAATTAACAAAGGTTTAGGAATTGGTCACATGTACACAAGCCTGATCTGAACCAAAAGTGTAAATCAAAAGGAATAGAGAGCTCCTCCACCGAGGTCATATCCCTCTCCAGAATGACTCTACCCAACACACTGACTACCGAATATATCCTGGAGACCAGTCTATAGCAGAACTTTAAATCCCTGGAGCCTTTTGTATGTACAGGGATAATGATGGAGCAAGACTAAGAATGCAGGAAACCTGTTTGAACAGCCAGGTTAGACAGACACATTAAAATTGGGGCCCAAAGCTTGGGTGACATCTTAAACAAATCCACAGGAATCCCATCTGGACCGGGAGCCTTGTGGCCTATCATATTTCCTTTGGCTAAAATGACTTCATCAACTTGAAATTTTAAGTTACATTGGAAGGTAAATGTCAGTAAAGACTCTGGATGGGTTCCACTATCCAAGGAATTACAAGTGCCCTCAAATTGTGCAATCCACATTTCTGGCAGGATATGTGAAGAAATAGTATGATCTCCACTATCAGTAAATAAGGGCAATTGACAACCTCCCAGAATTCTATTTACTATCAGCCATGAGGCACACATAAGGCCTGCCCAAGCTTCTTCCTTGAGTGCTCTCTCGCTCAGATCTAATGTCCTTTTATAGGCATTACGTCTGCTCGCTATCAGACGTTGGTCCTTGAGCTGACCTTTAAGAGTGGACATTAATGATTCATGTGCTATTGAGCAGTCCTTGTTAACCCAATGGTGGTTACAACTAACTGTTGGTTTAGGGGAAGTGATAGCTTAGATCTAATTTTGGCCCCAATCTCGGTAAAGGAGTTAAAAAAACATCATCACATAAATCCTCCAAGTACAGATCAAATGCCGCACACTTAACCTCTACAAAGCTTTTCAAAACATCATCAGGAACAGTTTTTGACAATTCAATTTTCTATCCTGCTAACTCACAACAAGGTCCAAACAGTTCAATTGCCCTTGTGCTATGACTCGTATGAACAAATCAATGACACTAACATATATACCATAATGGCCACTAAATCCATTGATGCTAATATCAAAATGATCTAAGAATTGCAGCAATAAAACAGAAAAGAAGGTGAAATCTATTGTGGAACATGCCTCTTCCAATAAAACTAGTGGCAAAATTGCCATCTGCACTTCGAGACATCTTAGTCATGGCACATTCCAAGTTAAATTCTGGAAGGATATTATTCAACTCGCATTTGCAATGCAATGGGTCTCGCGTTTGCTCGAGTTGGAGCTATTAGCGTAGTAAATTCCTCATTGGACTTTTTTTGCCACATAAATTAAAAATGAAAAGTAAAGCAGTTGACATAACAAGTCAATTCAAAGCGCCATGAGCGTGAGCGCTAAGTAGAGACACAAAAGAAAAAATAAGTTAGCTCGCAATCAAAAATATCGCAAACGTGCAATAATCCATGTAACAGGGTTGATGGCCAAGGCGGTAACAAAACTGTCCCAAGGAGGGACAAATGTAAAGCTTTTACCAAAGGTAATAAAGGATGTTTTTTTTAAAAAGGCAAACTCATGAATGAGTGATGGTGATGGTTGTGTAGTGGAGTGGTTAAAAGCCCACAGATAGATTACAACATGTCAGAGTGCTTGCACGCTCGACCTAAAAAATTAAGTATAAGGGGGCAGGGTAAGGGTACCCTGACCCCCTGGACCATGTGATGGGGGTCTCAGAGGGACCCCCTTTTCCATGGGTGCAGTGGGCGCAGATTAAAATAAAATATTTTGATGGGGAGGTTCCGTGACCCTGTGGGATCCAGCAAGCTTCCTTGATTCCTATGGGGGTCCTCCTGGAGCAGGGGGCTTTGCTGGCTCCCACAGAATGCTCATCGGATTGAAAAGAGGGGCTGGGCAATACAATGGGGAGGGTTGGTTGCCCGCAGGGAATTGGCTTCCTGAAGGGTGTTGGGCACAGGGCCTGAAATTCACCTAGTTATAGTTATCTCAAGTAACTATAACTTGCACCCTAACTAACTATAACTCGTGCCCTGCACTGCTAATTACCCCACATATTACATCACTCATGACGTGTTCTATTGCAACATCACTTCAACGTCTGAAATAACATTATTAATGTCAACATTGTGCATGGCGGGGGCACAAGTTATAGTTAAGTTAGGTCACGAGTTATAGAATCGAGTGGATAAACTGAGCAGTGGCCCTGCGCTCTCACCCACAAATGTCAGCTTATCCAGCTTGCTTGTTGTATGAGGAGGGTCACGCAGAAATGCCATGCAGCTCTTTATCATGGCTCAGAAGAGATTGTAGCTGCAAATATGTTTTGGTACTTTCACTGTGAATATTTGCTGTTGGGCCATGCAGAATTTTCTAAATGAAAGGGATGTAATTTGGAAGCAATATTTTCCATGTTGGTTTGGACATCAGTTCTCTGACAAGCACATTAATGAAATCTTTGTTTTTTGCTTGTCTTTGCCCTGAAGAAGCGGGGATTCTGTGAAACACGTGTTGGTTATTTCAGTGCTATGTTTTCGGACCAGTCCTTTTACTTGAGAGTTCTAATTGTTGGAGTCTACTGATCAAACCTGTAATTTTATTGTTATAATTGTCTTGGAGTGATATAATGCACTAATCTAATTATTTAATTGTACATATTTGTATAATCTGTTAGTAATAAATCTGAGTGCTATTGTTAATGATTAAAAAATATTTATTTTTATTTTTAGGTGTGACTACAGCTTGTATATATGAACAACAAAATACAGAAATATTAGCTAAACAGTCTTTCTTTGTCATTTATATATTTTTCTCTATATGTTCATGTAAAAACTCCCCACGATCTTCACTATACACAAGTTATAGTTACTTGGTGTAACCATAACTTGTGAATTTCAGTGGGATTTTTTGAGTTTTAAACATTTTGCTGTGACTGAACTTTTCACCTAACTATAATGTTACCTTAACATTTGTTTTTTTCAGTGAATTTCTAAGGGGTTATTTTACGTAATGCATGATATAATCACAATTCCTAATTATAACGTCACTTTAACCTTTGTTTTTTAAGTTAAAAAAACTATATATAATTATATATACATATGTTCATATAGGTGTTAGATCTTATACATGCACACACGCAGTGAGAGAAATATGGAACTTTCATTTCTAATGAATACTCCACACTCTACAGCTTTCTAGCAGCTGAATGAATCACAGACGTCTGCCACGCTCTAAAGTATTGGCACAAGGGTCATGGGTGTGAAATTTGAGACATTGATCTCTGATAACAGCATGTGAACTGAATATAGAAGAACGGGGCAGCGCTCAAACTATTCCGATGTACTACGAATAACAGCAGTGCGCGCACACAGACGTGGTGAATAGCGTGTCACTCATGGTGTTTGTTTTAGTAAAAAGAAGTCGATCAGGCTCATGAAATAACGTGTCTCAGTATGTTTTTCATTTGCAATTACCTTACCGAATGGAGGGAAGACCACACACGCACAACACCTTTGCTTTTAACGTCCTTTATTAAGTTCCAAGGGACAAACCACTTCATTTCGCACCGTTAAACACTGGCCTTTATCACATAGACCCGTGTAGTGCAGGGTTGCGTTTTTCAAAGTGCACCTCCCTTGTGGCAGTGAGCCTGGCAGCCTAAGGGACTAATTGGCACTTCCAGCACCATGTGCCAAAGATCTCGTATTTGGGTGTGAAATTAATGCATGGCGCTTCATCGGGACATAGACTCCGACACCCATGTTTTAGTGTAAAAGGACATTTATTAGGACAGGCTTGCTTATCATAATAACACATCAATGTAAACAGAACTTAAATTACAACTTTTTATCTTTAACCTTGTAACTTCCCTTCTTCCATCCTCACTTCAATCCACCACTTATCCTTTGCTCACCCAATTTCCACTTCCATTCCCACACATCCCCCTTTTCTTTGTATCCCCTGCCTGACTCGGGCCTCCCCCAGTCTGTCATCCTTCATCTGCTTCTTTTTTCCCCACTAGAAGGGTGGACAAGCCCGCATCTGACTCTCCACCCTCCCTCATCTACTGCCACTCAGCACAAACCCAATTGATGCTTTGCTGCCCCACCAGCAAGCCCACTGCAACACTTAATGCCTTTCCATCAGCCTCACAACGCCAACATTTTTCTCCCCATAAGTTAGTCAGCAAAAATCACAGCTCCATCATGTAATGTGCATTCCCCATTTCCTAAAGATGCACACCGTCATTCCTGAAAAGCACCTGCTCCTCTTCTTTTATCCCCTTGTGTGTCAGTACTTTAATATCCTGAGCTCAGCAGAAAACCTGCATAGCCACATTGAGCTTCCTCCGAGTCCTCTCAATAGCCCCATGTTTTTGTGCTTCACGCCATTTCCTACGTGGCACAAACTTTCCCCATACTAAGAAAGTCCCATGCATGTTGCGCATCAGCAGTACCATATCACTATGCATGTGTTGCAGTAGGGTGAGCCCAGAGAGACGGATCAGGTCATTCTCCCCAAGGTGTAACACCAATACATCAGGACATCCCCACGTCAGCAAAATCAATGTAATAAAAGGAAGCAAATTGCCCTACCTCACGCCTCTCTTTTCCTACCACAGCACTTCGTGCCTGCTACTCGGGAGTCCCCAAAGATCGTCCATAGACCTGCTTCTCTGCGTATTTTGCCGCCCAATGAATAAAAGAGTGTCCGACCAACCACGTGATCACCTTATGTTTCTCTGGGCCACTCATGCAACCTGGAACGAGAAACAAGTGTCAGAATGAAAACAACAAGCCCCCCCCTATTTTTTGAAACCACACCGCTGACAATCGCTCACTACTCACAAACTTGCCTGTACCCGTCCCTTTAACCAATTAAGACCTTACATATCTCTCACAGCATTTTGATCGCCACCATCCAATGCACCTGATCCTATCCCAATCCCACCCCCACTTGCCCACTTCAGTCGCTGCGCCAATCCTAAAGGAGTGAGTACGGAAGTTTCCCTCCTGTCTACACAGGCATCTCAGAACCAGTCTCAGAACACACAGCAACTGGAAAGCTGTAGCCTTTGTGCCATTCTCATGACTAAACACACTTTCCCTTTGACTCACCCTGCTCTCCCTGAAAGTGTCCCATTCTTGTACAGGGCATGCTTCCAACACTCCCCCTTGCTCCAACCATATCCACTTACCCTTACCCAATTGATCCGTCTTTAGATCGCCGCAACCAGATCCCTAGCCTCTCACCTTGACGTTGCACCTCACTTACTTTTAAACCACAAGCTTTCCCCACTCCCAAAAATTCAGAAACACGAAATGCCCCCAAAAAAACCCATAACATACTCAAACAAAACAGAGCCACCTCATTGGCATTCAAACAACAAACTGGCAGCACGTGCAAGATCTTCAAGAGTAACTCAAATGTAATAGCTTCACAAACAAAAACTGATCCTGTGCGGATTCTCCCCCAACCTTTGAACATTTTTCCCAGAATGTCATTCCTCGCCGGGTCCCAGCCAAAAAACAACTTCCCATAAAAAGACACACCTGCCAACTTGCCCCCAATCGTGGCTGGCGATGAAAAATTCTGAATCAAAAATACAACAAAACACATCACTCGAGCCTCAAACGTTCTTTGTTCTTGTTTCCAAAACTGCCCCCTGTAAACTTAGAAATCCTGAAATTCCAACCATGCCAGGTGGGAACTCTTGAGGGTTGATTCTGCTAGAGACCTCTCCACCAGTCTCATGACCATTACGCACTCAACTCCCAAATGTCTGCCTCGACCGCTGTCTTGTGCTCCTCTGCGCCGGGTGCCAACTGCCAGAAATGCTGCCACTGCAGACAAGACAGGGAATCTGCAATGGAATTGTTTACCCCAGAAATGTGCACAGCCTTAAATATGATATTCAAAGTTAAGCAATGCAACAGAAACCTCCTGAGCAACTGCAACACTCCAAGATCCCTAGCTCTCTGTCTGTTCACCAAATCAACCACCGTCAAATTGTCTATGTGAAACATCACTGACCTGTTAGCCAGTTCGTCTCCCCATACCGACAATGCCACCAGCAGAGGAGAGAATTCCAAAAAGGCAATGCTCCTCCCTTGACTCAACCATTGGGCAGGCCATGTCTCTGCACACCAACATCCATCCCAAAATAGCCCAAAACCAGATGCACCTGCTGCATCTGAAAAAATCTGCACCTGCCAAACAGTATCCTCCTCCCGGAAAGACATTGAGACCCCATTAAACTGTGTCAAAAACAGGTCCCATACTTTATTGTCTTCTCGTAGACCCATGGTCAACCTGATCCTGTGATGTGGGAGAGATGCACCTCACATTGCGATGTCCACTCACTTGAACAAAAAGAAGGTACTAAAAGAAGGTACTAAAAGCCTCAAACAGTGCGCAGTAAATCGCACATGACATTAGCAGGACTTTGTCCACATATATAGCCCCCTCCCAACTGCATCCCTAGCAAAGAAAACTTGTGTGGGTGAATGGTGAGCAGCAGAAAAGCTGCCTTAAGATCACACTTGGCCAGTTCAGCACCTTTCCCACATCCCCGTATGAGCCGAATGGCATCATCCACCTTGGCATATATCACCCTTGTATCTTCCGGCGTGATTAAATCATTGACCGATGCCCCTTCAGGCCATGACAAATGATGTATCAGCCTAAAATCCCTCTGTTCTTTTTTGATACCACCCCCAAAGGTGAGATAATCAACTTCTCCTTGGGCCATTCATGAAAGGGGCCCAAAATCCTGCCTTCTGCCACCTCCTTGCTCAATTTCGCCACCACCACCTCTGGCTTGCCCTTAGCTGACTGCAAATTATCTGCACATCTCCTTCTTTGTGGCCCCTGATATCCCACCCGGAAGCCATCTCTGAAACGCCATTCCATTTTCAGCGCCATGTCCGTATCCGGGTACAAGCGCAACCAATACAGTAACCTCTCCAACCTAATTGGAGTAGGTGCCCTTTGGTCCAGGAGCGTCTTGGCCCCCCCTGCCCCAGGTAGACCTCCACTGCTAGGCTGGACTAGCGAGTGAAAAGCATTGCATGACTGGGCGTTTACCCCCACATTTTGAACACTTATGTTTAAATATACAGGGTCACCTGGAACAAAACCCTTTGTTAAAGTTCCAACATGCTCCTGAGTTAGATACCTGCACCCTCTGAGGCATACCCGCTCCTCCCTGAACGGGATGCTGCTGAAATAAACTACAGGGAGACCACTAGCTGTATGTGTGGAAGCCGCAGAATGCAAAGATGCCATCCATTGCATCCATAATTCCGAATCTACATCCCCCCAGGTCTTCTCAGGGTTAATGCTAACTCTGCCCTCGGAACTCCTCATCGTAGTTCAGCCATGCAAAACCCCCAAAGTGCATTTGGGCTTTACGAATAATGTCCATGTACTTAAACATGGCAATGGCCCTGTCTAGGTATTTCTCACAATATATACCGGTGTAAATCAAAAAGGCAGAGGTCCAGTGGTCCATAGTTATTGGAACCTGAGGTCTCTGTACCAATTCCCATTCCTCTTCCTTAAAACCTTCTTTCACCTGAATATCCCTGTGTAAAAGTTTGAAAACATCAACATAGTCATGCTTCCATATCCTTGCTTTTGTCTGGTCTGCCATGTGTGACCCCAACGGCATAGCGAGTCCCATGTATGGGAGTCTCTTCTTGTGTCTTCTTGTGTCCCGCCCCCCTTGTCCTCATCCTCCTTCACCCCGCTTACCACTGTATCTCTGTCTCTGCTTTGCACCGGCAGCGCCCTGTCTCCCCCTTTGTCCTTACCGCCTGCATCTACCACACCTGTATCAGGCTGCAAGTGTATCGAATCCTCCCCCACACCAATAGATTTGTATTGTGTCACACCAGCCTTGCCCCTCCGGTCACCCCATGGTGCCCACCAGTCTCCTTTACCTTGCACCCCACGACCAGTCGTTCCAGTGTCCAGCCGTGGCCTGCGCCTGCGCCTGCCTTCATCCTTGCGGGAGACCTCGTGCTCATGTGTGGTAGATGTTGAAGCCTGCAAAACATTAACAGAAGAGGGTGTTGTGCCACTCCTGTGCCCCTGCCCCTTCCCTTGCCCCCCACTCACCTCTTTTTCTTGAAGCTCCCCCTCTTCCCAATCGTCCAGATCCTCCTCATAATCCAATTCAATCACTTCCTTTTCATCCACACACATTCCTTCTTCAGCGCCAGCTGCATCCACCATATCGTATTCATCATCCAACCTGAAACACCTTGGTGTAAGCCAGGCGTGTGCTTCGTGCATTCCCACGGTGTAGAGAAAGCTGCTCAAGACCCCGCTATCGCTTCCAACCAACATCCTGGGGCCTTGTTGCATCCCGTTGGCTTCACCACCTTCCTGCCAGCCTCTGACGCTGGCATTGACTCTCCTCGCCACACCTGGCTGTGAGCGCCAGGCACTGCCGTCACGCTGCCTATCACACCAGCCGCACCAGCTTCCTGACCTGACCCCTGCTCCTCATGTGGATTCCACACCCAAATGCCCTTCTCCACCCTTTGCTCTTCTTCCTGACCTTCACTAACCCCCACTGACTTCCTCTTTGCCTTCTGGACCTCCCCTCCGCCTCCCCCCTCTCCTTCCATAGCTTTGCCCACCTGCGTTCAGTCTCCACCACCAGTTTCCTCTGCTCTTGGATCCTAGCCTCTATGTCCACTGACGCCCAGTCAGTGGACAGGAGGTGTCATGCCTCAAAAACCTCCTGTACCCTGCTGCCCTCCTACAACTGTGCCCCATCCCCCTTGCCAGCCACCTCACCCTTGCCAGTCAATGCTCCCAGAGCCCCCTGTCACAGCACTAATTATTTTCCCTTTCCCCTTGTGACCCTCCAAGCCCTGTCCTTTTCCCAGTCTATGGCCTCTGACTGGGTCCCCAGCCAACGTGAGATCCAGGGGCTGCTCTAGCCTCAAGTGGTCATTGGTCTCCTGAGCTGCCTGCAGAGCAGGCTCCCCTTGATCCAAGCCCTGTGTCAGAGGGCCTGCCATGTCCCCTGATGACCTCCCTTCCCCCAGGTCCTCTCCTCCCAGCAACCCTCTGAGGCTGTCCCTGTGGCCGCCCCCTTTTTTACTTTTTTTTGGGTTCCTTAGGTGGGGAAAGGCACACGCCGGTCCCCGCCGCCACCCCCTGTAATACCACGCATGGCGCACCCGTGATGCCTACCCAGGCCTAGTCAAGGATGCCTGGCCTAAGTAGGTCTCACCAGCCGGCTTCGCCGAGCAAGTGAAGCGCGGCCCAAATTGCATAAATATCATGGCTCTCGGCCATGATTTGATGTGTTATATTATCACTGATGCCCTTTCCTACCTCCTATCTAGGATCAGCCCAACTTCTGCACAGCGTGGCTTGCTGGCGCCGAAGAGGCCAATCCTCCAGCCCCCAACCCCCTTTGTACCCGCCCTGAAGACCCTTCCAGGCCCACTCCCCAGCCATCTACATCCGGCCTGAGAGCACCAGTGAAGGTTCTGGACTGCGTCCTCCTCTTCATGAGGCCCTATAATGAATATTAATGATATTGCAGTAATTACTGACTGCACCTGGGCAGTGGTGGGCTTGCCAAACCACTAAAAATAAAATTCAAATCAATTTATCAGACTAGCTTCTCAATATGCGCATTATCTTTAATGAAGTTCATTGTGTGTAAATCGCGTAACTTTTTTTTCTGGTGAAATTTTATGAACATTTTGCGAAAACACGTTTTTCCAGTAAATGTGGTTTGCCGGTACCTCGTGTCACTTCGTGTTTTTTACTCAAGCATGCACCGTGCATAAAAAAAGCTCATGTGGTACCGGCAGGAAAATGGTTAGGGCAGAAAATGTCTTTTAGAGTAAAAACATTTTAGTTGTATACCAGTCTCCTGCTGGTACCTTGAGAGAAGTTTTTAGCACAGTGCTTGCTCGGGTAGAAAAAGTTACAGTAAACTGGGTAATGCTTATTTTGAGAAATGTTGTGAATTGCACATAAGGTGAAGATTCAGGAAATTCGCTATCTTACTTAAAATTTCACCCAAACCTATAAATTGGGCTCATTCGTATTCACCTTAGGTATCCCGAAATCTTGGCTGGATTTTAGTTTTCGGTGGGTTAAAAAATCCCAGCCATAATTTTGAGGATTACACAATCAGCCAATACCATGTAGAGGGCTTCAGTTGTTAGTGGTGCTGTTTGAAAACCCTTATTATGAATTGTGAACATAGTTTGCGATGTTTGAGAAGAATACTGCTTATATGTAGTGAAGAAGCTGAGAAGAAAGAGCTATAAATAGTCTGTTTCCAGGATGCAACGCCTGTATTGTATACTAAATTGAGGGCCAGTATAATCTAGGCTTCCCTTTGGAGTCCACTCCATAATGGGGCATAGTCTTGGATAGTACTACTGCAGCCTGTGCTGTTGGAGTAGGTAAAACAGTTAACTCCACTGGCCAGATCTTAATTTAAATATTACAGAGTGAAACACATGTCGGCACAGAGGTACCTAGGAGAAGAACTGGAAAAGCCATCTTCAGATGAAGGATACTTAACGATTTATTTGGAACATAAGTAATATTATGTGGAAGAGGTGGGGCACAAATTTAATGATAAATAATAAAGCAAATAAAAATAATTTGAAAATGCATCCAAAATAATTTTGTCTGAGTGGATTTATTTCACAGACATAGCGAGGTAAAGGAGCTCCGACATCCAATGGAAACTAGAAAACTAATTAGACCCATTATTATTATGCAACCGACTTCAAGTCGGTTGCACACCCAGATGCCCAGTGCCCCTCTCCGTCCATTTCTCCTAATGAGTCCAGTCCCCGGAAATGTGACTGATGTAAACAGGCAGCAGGCTGGCTGACTTAGATAAAAGGAGCGCTTCTTTTAAACTTGGGGAGAGGCAGGGCAGAGCTAATAAAGATAAGGACTGACAGCTCCTCAGGGCTGCTGCTGCCCATCAACCCTGGGGTTGCAGTAAGAGAGCAGTCAGCATGTACAGTGACACAGAATCCGAGGCTGGCTCTTCCTGCTGACACCAGCATCGTTCGAGGGGTAGTGAGATCGCACTATATAAAATGCAGTGCGATCATGCTGCAATTGAAAACGGAAAAACCGAGTGCGATACTGCTATATAAACCCCAGTGCGATTGCGCTACATGGAAAATAAACAGATAAAGTAATCTGAACCCATGCAGAAAACATCTAGCCTCATATGTTTTAGTAGTTTACCGGTGCTGTGTAGGTGGGCTAAATTTTAAAAGGCAAGCCCACAAACCAATGAAAGTGACTGACGTGACATGGGCATGGTTGGAACCCCAAAGAGAGATTACTACAAGGGACGGAGTGCTTTTTGCTCCCCCTAAAAAGGTACCCGCCTGACTGTGCTCCATGTGCAAGGAGTCATCACTATGAGCTTGGCTGCATAAGGAAAAAGAATGGTGCAAGGGAGGATATTAAAATCTCCCACTAAAATAAATCCAGCTTTGACATTACTACAAGTGTCTATGATCAACATATGTTCCTGAGTACAGAGAGTACAGAGAGTATCACAAAAGGTGGGACCAGTAGTTGCATTATAGAAATTTAACAAAACAAAGCTTCCAACCACAGGGGATGTAAACAAAATTGTTGACATATACTTAACCCTACAATTCAGGGACAGAGAAACCAAGGTAAACAAGCCACCCTTTCAATGTCCCATTGCTGAGAGCACTGCAGGGTTAGAGTGTGATTTATAACCTTCCAGACAAGCATTTGCATAGCCAATAGGTCTCAACTTTTGGACCTAATAAGTGTTTAATTAGAGCTATTGGCTGTGCCAATGTTTGTAAACTATGTTACCGCCACATAACCTTGCAGAAAGAGCCCCAGTATTCTTTATTTGAAGCATGCATTATAAAATAGAATTCTACTCAAAATTCCCAAAAACTGAAAAAACTTTAGAAACAGTTTGCAACATTATAAGCCAAAAATAATATTGCGGGAGCGTACAAAAAGAGATTATGTTAAGTAAATGTGTTTGTTTGCAAAATATTTAATAAATATTGATATTAAGTCTACTTAAGCAAGCACCCGACTTCAACTTTCGCAGAGTCTCTCCCCTTTTCCTCCAAAACCGGTGCTAGGATGGTGTCAATTATGGCCTAGAAAAGTAGAGAATCTTACGGTTCTCTTTTAAAATAAACCAGCTGGAACAGATGAATCAAAAGATTAGCATGGCCATAAAGTTTGTTATCTCCTTTACTAGCTGCATTTTAGGGTGAGCGTTAGCGTTCAGCCTGCTATATACTAAAGTAAACAATAGAGTGAGTTTCAGCATTTTGATTTGTTAGTTGCAGTGTCCATCACAATTCCTTACTTGATAGTGGTCAGTTCTTTCCTTTATCCTGGCTTTTTTCACTTTGAGAGCAGCACAAGGTACTGTGTAATTACGCTATGTCCTGTTTATCTCTTGTGTGAGGGAATTTATTTTACCATTTGCCTGTTTTACTTCAAGACTGTGGGTGCTTGTTCAGTCCCTTCTCCCCACCAGCTCCCTTTGCAAACATAATAAAACAGAGGGGTGCTTTTCCAGGGCCAGCTTGCATGATGAGTAACCATGATTCCCTTCCTCGTGCATAGTTTAAAAAGGTCACGGTGAAACACGACCTTTGTGTTTTTGTAAATTGTGCTGTACAACTTTTGTTTTCAAATACTCTGATTACAATGGTGTCTACCTTTCAGCGTGCTCTATCAGCAGGGCTCCAAATGAGCAGGACAGGAAAACCTCAGGCGATTCACAGCTTCACTTTCCAGCATTTAATCTATTTAGAAAGTGTTCCAATCTTCTCTGAATCTGTCTTTCTGTGCGTCTGCCATGTTTGCCTCTGCTTACGTGCATCAGTCATCGAGTGCCACACTTCCTCTGCAAGTTCCGAACGTCTCTTTCTGTGCATCAGTTTGTCGTGTCATTCTTTCTGTGTGCCTCTTTTTGTGTGCATCTGTCTCTCTGTAGTAAGCACTGTGTATCTCTTTTGTGCATCTGTCTCTCAGTGTCATGCTCACTCTGTTTTTCTTTCTGTCCATTTCTCTTTCAGTAGGACTCTCCCTATGTCTCTCTTTCTGTGACTCTGCCATTTGTGCCTCTCTTTCGGTGCATCAGTCATCAAGTGCCACACTCTCTATCTGGCCTTCTTTTTATGCCTCTATCGTTTACTACACGCTCCCTGTCTCTTTCTTTACGTGCAAGTTTCCTTTATCGCAAGTTCCGAACATCTGTTTCTGTACATCTGTTTGTCGTGTCACTCTTCCTGTGTGTCTCTATTTGTGTCCATCTGTCTCTCTGTAGTAAGAGCTGTGTATCTCTTTTGTGCATCTGTCTCTCAGTGCCACACTCTCTCTGCTTTTCTTTCTGTCCGTTTCTCTTTCAGTAGCACTCTCCATATGTCTCTCTTTTTATGTATCTTCCATTTGTGCTTCTCTTTACGTGCATCAGTTATCGAGTGCAGTGTCACCTCCAATTCACGGCCCTTCTGGTATTTAATCTATTTATAAAGTGCTTTAATAAACTCCTCTCTGCATCAGTCTTACTGTGTGTCTGCCATGTCTGGTTCTGTTTGGGTCCATCAGTCATCAAGTGCCACACTCTTTGTCTGTATTTCTATTTGTGTCTCTATCGTTTATTACACGCTCACTGTCTCGTTCTTTAGGTGAAAGTTTTCTTTATTGCAAGTTTCAAGCTTCTCTTTCTGTGCATCAGTTTGTTGTGTCAATCTTCCTGTGTGTTTCTATGTGTGTGCATCTGTCTCTCTGTAGTAAGCGCCGTGTATCTCTTTTGTGCATCTGTCTCTCAGTGCCATGCTCACTTTGTTTTTCTTTCTGTCCGTTTCTCTTTCAGTAGCACTCTCCCTATGTCTCTCTTTCTGTGACTCTGCCATTTGTGCCTCTCTTTCGGTGCATCAGTCATCAAGTGCCACACTCTCTATCTGCCCTTCTTTTTATGCCTCTATCGTTTATTATACGCTCCATGTCTCTTTCTTTACGTGCAAGTTCCCTTTATCGCAAGTTCCGAACGTCTGTTTCGGTACATCTGTTTGTCGTGTCACTCTTCCTGTGTGCCTCTATTTGTGTCCATCTGTCTCTCTGTAGTAAGAGCCATGTATCTCTTTTGTGCATCTGTATCTCAGTGCCACGCTCTCTCTGCTTTTCTTTCTGTCCGTTTCTCTTTCAGTAGCACTCTCCCTATGTCTCTCTTTTTATGCGTCTTCCATTTGTGCTTCTCTTTACATGCATCTGTTATCGAGTACAGCTTCACCTCCAATTCACTGCCCTTCCGGTATTTAATCTATTTATTAAGTGCTTCAAAAAAATGTTCTCTGCATCCGTCTTACTGTGCGTCTGCCATGTCTGGTTCTGTTTGCGTCCATCAGTCATCAAGTGCCACACTCTCAGTCTGTCTTTCTTTTTGTGCCTCTATCGTTTATTACACAATTCCTGTCTCTTTCTTTAGGAGCAAGTCTCCTTTATTGCAAGTTCTGAACGTCTCTTCCTGTACATCTGTTTGTCGTATCGTTCTTCCTGTGTGTCTCTATTTGTGTCCATCTGTCTCTTTTTAGTAAGCGTTGTGTATCTCTTTTGTGTATCTGTCTCTCAGTGTCACACTCTCTCTGTTTTTCTTTCGTCCGTTTCTCTTTCGATTGCACTCTCCCTATGTCTCTCTTTCTGTGCGGCTGCCATTTCTGCCTCTCTTTGTGTCCATCAGTCATCAAGTACCGCACTCTCTGTTTTTTTTTTGTGTGCCTCTATGGTTTATTACAAGCTCCCTGTCTCTTTCTTTAGGTGCAACTTTTCTGTATTGCAAGTTTCAAGCTTCTCTTTCTGTGCATCTGTTTCTCGTGTCAGTTTTTCTGTGTGTTTCTTTTTGTGTGCATCTGTCTCTCTGTAGTAAGCACTGTGTATCTCTTTTGTGCATCTGTCTTTCAGTGCCACACTCTCTCTGCTTTTGTTTCTATTGGTTTCTCCTTCAGTGGTACTGTCTCTATGTCTCTCTGTAGTAAGCGCTCAGTACCTCTTTTGTGCATCTGTCTTTCAGTGTCACACTCTGTGCTTTTCTTTCTATTGGTTTCTCCTTCAGTGGTACTGTCTATATGTCTCTTTGTACTAAGCACCCAGTATCTCTATTGTGCATCTGTCTCTCAGTGCCACACTCTCTTTGCTTTTCTTTCTCTCCGTTTCTCTTTCAGTAGCACTCTTCCTATGTGTCTCTTTCTGTGCGTCTGCCATTTCAGCCTCTCTTTGCGTCCATCAGTCATTGAATGCCATACTCCTGTGTGTCTTTCTTTTTGTGGTTATAACATTTATTACACGCTCCCTCTCTTTTTATGTATATGCAACTGTCCTTTATTGCAAGTTCCCAACGTCTCTTTCTGTGCATCTGTTTCTCTTTAGTAAGCGCTGGAATTTAATCTATTTATTAAGTGCTTCAATAAACTCCTCTCTTCATCTCTCTTACTGTGCGTCTGCCATGTCTGGTTCTGTTTGCGTCCATCAGTCACCAAGTGCCATACTCTCTCTCTGTCTTTCATTTTGTGCCTCTATCGTTTATTACACGCTCCCTGTCTCTTTCTTTATGTGCAAGTTACCTTTATTGCAAGTTTCAAGCTTCTCTTTCTGTGCATCTGTTTCTTGTGTCACTCTTCCTGTGTGTTTCTATTTATGTGCATCTGTCTCCGTAATAAGTGCCATGTATCTCTTTTGTGCATCTGTCTCTCAGTGCAACACTCTCTCTGCTTTTCTTTCTGTCCGTTTCTCTTTCAGCAGCACTCTCCCTATGTCTCTCTTTTTCGGCGACTGCCATATCTGCCTCTCTTTGCGTACATCAGTTTTCCAGTGCAGCTTCACCTCAATTCTTGGACCTTCAGGTATTTAATCTATCTCTATCTTTTATTACACGCTCCTTGCCTGTTTCTTTATGTGCAACTGTCCTTTATTGAAAGTTCCAAACCGCTCTTTCTGTGCATCTGTTTCTCGTGTCACTCTTCCTGTGTGTCTCAAATGGTGTGCATCTGTCTCTCTGTAGTATGCGCCCTGTATCTCTTTTGTGCATTTATCTCTCAATAAGACACTCTCTCTGCTTTTCTTTCTCTCTGTTTCGCTTTCAGTATCACTCTCCCTATGTGTCTCTTTCTGTGTGTCTCCCATTTCTGCCCCTCTTTGCGTCCATCAAACATTCAGTACCACACTCCTTCTGTGTTTACTTTATGCGCATCTATCTCTTATTACATGCTCCCTGTGTTGTACTTTGTGTACATCTAACTCTTATTATAAGTTCCCTCGGTTTCCCTCTTTGTCTCTGTGTGTCTCTTAGTACCACACTCTCTCTCTATCACTCTTGCTAATTATTTCAGAATTCCAATCTCCCACATACCTATTACACTTGGGCATTTTAAATTACTTCAATCTATATAACAGTCCCTAATTCTCTTTCTCAAAAGCTAACCTCTTTCACTTTCTACCTCTCTCTTCCATCAATCTTTCTCTCAACAAACTATAACTATCTATAATATAACTTTCTCTCAAATCTCGTCTATTAATCTAAATTCAATACTTTTCCCTCTCTTTCTCTCTTCCTCCTTTTCCTCTATTTTTACAGTCCATTCCTATGTATTACTATCTTCCTCTCTATTTCACTTCCTCCTTTCACTTTCTTTTCCTTATCTCTTCCAATCCATTTTATTTATCTATTCCCCTCACTTTATTGTACCATTTGTACATTCTTCCTCAATCTCTACATTTCATATCAATCTTACTCTTCACACTCAATTACTACTCTATTGCTTTTACTTTACTAGCTTTCTTACTCTTTCTATCTAACCTCTTTATATTTCCCTCTTTTTATTTCTTTCTCTTTGTTTACTACTTTTATTCATCCAATCAATTCCCTTCCCAAAATATCTATATCACACTTTCAATATATTTCTCACTATTACTCGCAAACTTTCTTTCTCTCTCTCCTTTTGAGTTCTACATTTCTTTCTCTTTCTTATTAATTCTCTTATTTTTTCAAACTCCTCAGACCACAATCTTTAATTTCTCTCCGCTCTATCTTACTTTCTCTCTTTCTCAATCCACTCTCTCTTCTACCACTATTTCTCTCTCTAGTCAACCTGTATTACCACACAAAAAGTTAGCATTACACTGTTGTAATACTTTCTCATTTAATATTCATTAAATGTAGTAACATTTTTTGTTTTTGTTTTCAGGTACTACAGTTTACAAAAACACAAAGTGCCAACAACACTTCTTAATAATCTTTATTCATCAAATGTAAGTACCTTTTAGTTATTTATCAAATTTGTTTTCCCATAACATCATTATTTAATATAAAAAAAGATATCATGCCATAAATAATAAACTTACTAAAATAATATTGCAGTACAAGTGAATTTGACATGTTCTTTTTCATTCTCATCAATAACTACATACATTTTATCTCCTGTATATAAATCAAGCTTTATTATGCTGCCTAGGTTGTATCAGCTGTGTTTCTTCCTTTCCTTTATTAAACGTTTTCATAGCTCAAAATGTTATTTATAATTTAGCATCACAAAATAATTACTTTAATTATCAGAAAATGCAATTAACCACTTTATTATAAATACTTTTAATAATACTTCAAAATTTTAATTCAATTCCAAACAGGTACTTCTTTAAACAAAAGTTGCAAAGGTAAGCGCACTTTTCTAACACAAATAAAAAACATACTAATCAGCATATTTACTAATACATTCAGTTATAAAATCCAATACACAAATCAAAAATAAAAATACATTTAATAAAATAAAACACATCACAGACAAATACATACAATCATAAATAAAACACCTAGTACCTACTATCAAAACTATATATATATATATATATATATATATACATATATATATATATATACATACATACATATATTATGAATAAAATAGTACAAGCAAATTATCATCAAGGGCATAACAAATTTAATAGTAATTCTAGAGGGAAACAATGCCTACCAAATAGTACTTTTGAAATTATACATAACTACTGTAAAGCAGTTAATACATGGAATTATAATGATTTACATTACATTGTGGATCTAGGAGATACTTTATATACAGAAATTAAACCTATTAATAAACAAATACTTATGCCTCCAGATGACCTACCCAATTATATAGAACACAAAAACAATATATATTCAATTCAACTAGGTAAACCTTATTATGGTAATGTATTACAATGTATTGATCCTTTATATCCAGATATTAAAACAGCATTAAATGTGACACTAAGTTTACATTCAGGCTTATTAGTGTGCATGAATGTATATGTTATTTCAACTATCAAAAATATGAATACATACTTTGTATTTGATTCCCATACATGAGATAACAAAGGAATGCCTCATCCGAGTGGCACATGTATAACAATTCAAATAATAAATTTTGATGCACTAATAAAATATATTTTATACCTTGCAAACAGTATAAAAGTGCCAAATGAAAATTATGTAGCTTTTGAATTAACACCTATAAATATAAACACAATACAGAAAATATCCCTGCAAAAATCATTACAAAAAAACCACAAAGAGGCAGAATTTGAAATAATGAAAAAAAATGTACATAAAACTAACAGATGTACTAATATAGTTGGCAATACAGTCATATATACTACACACAAAAAAAGTCTATAAAAATATTAACAAAAATATTACAGAAAACTCAGGGCAACCATCAACACCTGTATCTACATCACAAACAAAAGAAGGTACTAAGCAATTGAATAATTGAGAAAAAAACACATTACCAAATACTCAAAAAAGAAAATGCAAAAAAACATTATCAGAACAGCAAGGTAGCAACAAATGACAATGTGTACAACAAAACATTCACATTACAGTCAACAGTGATTTAAACATACAAACAACCAATACTATAATTAGCTAATTTCATGAGGAAATATTATATGGTCCAGAGTACATTTACACTATTTGCAATCAATTATGGCATAAACATTCATTAAGAAATACCCACAATTTTAGCACACATCCAAGGTTTATGCAATGTAACATAAGCGTAAAAACGATATATGCAATACTTGCCATACACACATTACTAATGATAAAATACCACCATGTTCTTTCATTAATGGAATTAAGTTTATAAATATCCCAACACAATTACATTTACATAATTTAGAAGAAAGATTAGTCTCAGCAAGAATTCCCTTCTTGCAAATTAAAACACTGCCACGAGGCTCACAAAAATCATTATCAGGAGCTGTTGTTAATGTACCAGCAGATGGAATGACAACAGTTACAATATTAGCAAGGCAAATTAATGATGACATGACAATTCCTCTTAAATTAGAAAGAAATTTAGCACATAAATCGAATAAACATTTCGAAAATGTTAGACCAAATAAAGTAAAAACTGCTGCACTATGGTTAGAAATTAATAGTAACATGTAAAAGGAATATGTAGTTACTGTAAATCCACATTGGAAGTATATGCCACAAGAAATGGATTATTGCGAAGAGAATTCAGAAATACACAATTCATCTGATACTTCAAAGAACATAGCAGAAGGAAATCTAGATACTATGTTAACAAATGAAACAATTACCACTGCCAATGTTAATATCTTAAGTTTAGCACCTGCTGAACATAATACACCAAGAGGATTATATGAAGACAAAGATTCAGAATTTTTAGCTTTCCAACAATATTTGGAGGAGAAAGAAGGTCTGATAATAAAGATAGACTGATACCTGTACATTACAGTACAATGTGTCAATGGGAATTAAGGAGCTGGGACAGAAGAGTGGCAAAATCTAGTACCGATATCTTCACCAAATAAAAAAAAAGTGCACATAATACAAATACAAGATAAAATAAATATATCACTTAAAAAACATTTCAACAATGGGACATGTATTACTGCTAAAGACATAAAATATAATCTTGAACACATTTTTCAATACAATGAAGGGTATAAAATACTCAAGACTATTCGCAGTTCCCCACCATATTGGGAACAGTGCAAAAAATATCTTTTTGCTATAATAAGACAGTCTGGAGTACCAACATTTTTCCTAACTTTATCTGCAGCTGAAACAAAATGGCATCATTTAATTAATATACTTCTATGAATACAAAACTTAAATGAATACTCAAAAGAAGAGTTTGAGAATATGCCCTGGGAAACTAATTGTAAATTAATACAACAAGATCCAATTACATATGCAAGACATTTTGACTTTCAAGTAAGAACATTTTTCAATACCATTTTAATGCATAAAAGTTACTGTATAGGCAAAATAATTGACTACTTTTATAGAGTAGAATTTCAGCAAAGAGGGTCCCCATATATTCATGCTTTATTGTGGATAGAAAATGCACCCCAATATAAAGAAAGTAACATAGAAGAAGTAATTGAATTCATAGATAAATATATCACCTGTGTAAAATCAGAAGACTCACAGATACAACATTTAATACCACTATAAAAACATGCACACACCAAAAATTGCAGACAAAAGAACAAAATAACTTGTAAATATCAATATCCTAAATATCCAATGCCAAAAACTATAATTCTAGAACTTTTAGTACTAAACACAACAAACTTTTACAAAAGCAAATTCAAAACATTCTTGAAACTATGAATACACAAAACTTTCAACGTTTAAGTTTTGAAAACCTTTTACAAATTGTACATTTGAATACACAAGAATCTATTATGTGTATAAGATCACTATTAGACAAAACAACATTTTTTAAGGAAAACTCCAGCAGAATGTTTTATTAATAAGTATAATTCAATCCTTTTACAATCTTGGAAAGCAAACATAGATTTACAGTTTAGATTAGATGCTTATGCTTGTGCAGTTTACATAATTTCATTTATCAGTAAATCACAAAGAGGAGAAGTAAAACTATTGCACAGGCAGCAAAAGAAGTCTACTACAATAGTAATATAAACGAACAACTTAAGCACATAAGCAACAAATTCCTAAACTGTACAGAAATAATTCTTCAAGAAGCTGCTTACCTTATTCTTCAAATACCATTACGCAAAAGTTCACATTCATTTGTATTTATTAATACAAACCCTCCAGAAAAAAAACCTATTTAATGAAAGACAAAGAAACTATACATTCATTACCAGATTCATCAACTAATATACATTTAGATAATATTATAATAAAATATAGCAAACATACACAAGCATTAGAACAATGTACTTTAGCATATTATGCTTCTATGTTTAATCATAAAAACACAAGTAAACAAACAAACTTTCAAAATGACAATGACAATTTACTCACTGAAACACAGTTCTACAGTTCCGACGAAGAAGACCAATGATGCAAACCATGATACAGAAAATATACACATAGAAACAAATTGTAAATTAATTAGACGTCAAAAACAAATTAAACGTTACTGCAGATTTAAGAAAAAAAAGACACAGAAAATTATTATAGAGAATTATTACTGCTATACTATCCATGGAGGGAAGAAAAAAACATTATTGCAAATAGCAAAACATATTTACAAAGATATCTTCAAGTAAAACACATAGGCCCTCATTACAACCCTTGCAGTTGGCGGAGAAGCAGCGGTCTTACCGCCAACAGGCTGGCGGTAAAAATTTTGGAATTATGACCGCCATGGTCATCTGCCACTTCTCCGATCAGACCGCCAGGGCGGAGACGACCACCGGGCTGGAGACTTGGGTCTCCAGCCCGGCGGCCGTCACAATACCGCCGGCGGTATCATGACCCGGCTGACCGCCATGGATTTCATGGGGTTAGGAACCGCCATGAAATCCATGGCGGTGAGCACTATCAGTGCCAGGGAATTCCTTCCCTGACACTGATAGGGGTCTCCCCCACCCCCCACCCCCACCCCGAGTCCTTCCCCGACACCCCCCACCCCCCTGCCACCCCCCAAGGTGGCAGGACCCACCTCCCCACCCCTACCCCCAACATAACATTACAGATTCACACCCGACACGCACGCAGGCACCACCTACACACATACCTGCACACATACCAACAAACATGCCAACAGCCACACACACAGTCATACACACACACCCACATTCAGACATACACGCACACATCCATACAGACATACATACAGTCAGACACACACACATTTCCATACACACAACACCCTGCATGCATACACGCACTTACACACCTCCTCTACATATTCACACGCACACCCTCATGCACGCACACAACACACAACACCCACCACCCCCCTCCCCTAACGGACGACCAACTTACCTGGTCCGTTGATCCTCCGGGAGGGGACGGGATCCAGGGGGGCTGCTCCGCCGCCAGCACTCTGTCAACAGAACACCACCATGCCGAATCACACAACGTGATTCGGCGGGCGGTGTTCTGTTGACGTGGCAGTGGAGGTGGAGCAACCTCCACTTCCCCGCCGACTGCCAGTATGGCTGCTGGCGGCTCTCCGTCCAGAAAAGGACAGAGGGCTGCCGGCAGTCATAATGCGCCGAGCGGAAAACCGCCTGCACTGGCGGTCTTCAGCACGGCGGTCCCTCGGCGCCGAGGTTGTAATGACCCCCACAGTTGATGAACATCATAGCAAATATAATAAAAGCAATGCAACTATTTCTAATTCAAGGATTAACATCAACAATGAAACAACACTACCACATTTGCTTTCACCACTAACATAACACATCAAACTATACCATATAATTCACCATCAAGTAATCAACAAAATACAGAAACACACTTTTTATATGACCTGTCATTAGATTTAGGTATCAGTTGCAATAATGAAGATGAAACTCTAACTAATTTACTATTACCAAGTAACGATTATCATAACCTTATGCATAATTCAACCGAAGAACAGTTACAATTTGTTTACCATCATTTGCATTGGATCAAAACAAAAGAAACACCATGCTATACATTTTGTACTGGTGAAACAGGACTTGGAAAAAGCTTTCTTATTACAGCACTTTATCAAACTTTATTACGTTACTACAATACAAAAGCATTGGAAAATCCAGATAACATTTATATATTGCTCACAGCACCAACAGGTAAAGCAGCACATATTATTAATGGAAAAACACAACATAGTACATTCAAAATACCAGTATCACAAACCTTAATTTATAAACCACTAACTCATGAATACAGATCAATTCTACAAAATCAACTAATGCATCTTAAAGTACTAATAATTGATGAAATGTATATGGTTAGTACAAATATGTTCAATTTTATACATTACAGATTACAAGAAATAAAAGCATCCAATCAGCCATTTGGAGGCATATCCATTATAGCAATAGGATAATTTTATCAATTAAAACCAGTTTTTGATACATACATATTTGAAAATTCCAAACATTAATATGGACCAATAAGCAATAACTTATGGGTAACACATTTTAGAATATATGAACTTACAAAAATAATGAGACAATCAAATGACTTGCCATTTGCAGAGTTGCTTAACAGACTAAGAGAAGGAAAACATACCAAAACAGATATTTTACAAATTAAACGAGAAATAACGCCAGATGAAACTATTATCAAAAATATACCACATATCATGTCAACAAACAATGAAGTAAATGACATTAATAATAAAGTTTTGCAACAACACATACAACAATATCCAGTTTTTACAACAATAGCCAATGATACAGTTAGTTCTGATCTAAAAGAAAAAGTAAAGCAAACAATATTAAAACAATTACCCACAGATCCTACAAAAACTATGGGATTTGCACACACCTTACATATAGCTTTAAAATTACGCTATGATATTACATGTAATATTGATGTTAATGATGGATTAACAAATGGCGCTTCTGGTGATCGAAGCTATAAATAATAATATACCCTTTATAGTTTGGATAAACCTTAATAATAAAAACATTGGCAAAGGAACACGAAGAGATAACAAACACTTATATCACAGCTATTTCAAGTAATTGGACACCCATACATCCCATTACTAGGCAATTTCAATACACAAAAAATGCATTACTATTATACGTAAACAATTTCGATTACGCCAAGCAGCAGCAAGAACAATACACAGAACCCAAGGTGAAACTATTGAACCACTTTATACACACTTTATCAATAGAAAAATACATCACTTGCTTTATGTAGCTATAAGCAGGGCAAAATCAATAAGAAATATTTACATACCTTTTTTTGATGAAACTAAACTAATTATACATCAAAGAGTAAATGATGAAATGGAACGATTCCGAACAAACATGCGTTTGAAAATATCAGTTCCACAAATAGCTACATACAGTAACAATTTAAATATTATTGTGCAAAATATAAATTCACTTCAAATGCATCTTAAATCACTAACAAGTGATAAAAACATCATGAGTGCAGACCTTATTTGCCTAACAGAAATAATCACTACTAGAAAAGCACATTATGATACTTTTTCAATACAACAATATCATCATATATTATTTGATAAATTCAACAATGAACAAACAAATCATGGCATAGCAATATTGTACAAAAAAGACCTTTTCATACTATCTATTTGTGAAACACGACACAATATTGATATCTTACATTTCACACTAGATATTAATAACAAGAACTACTTATTTATATTTTTATACAAACCACCACACACACAAATAAACACATTATTAGACTCATTAACAATTATAATTATTTTCTACTCAAATTATACATATATCATTATGGGGAGTTTTCATATAGATTTTAATAACAAATGCAAACAAAGTTCCTTACTGCACAATTTCATGTACACACACTTTCAATGTAAACAAATAATTAATACCTACCCCACAAACAATATTAGATCAGATATACACTAATGACCACATAGAACATTATGGAACATTAGAATCATATTACAATGACCACAGTGCATTATGGGTTGCAATGTAAACAAGAAATAAATGTTATAGCATTTTTCTTTCTGATTTCAGATGCTGTCAATCCAAGAAATTCATGAAAACACAACAGAGGACAACAAAATATATTAAAAAACCAATAAAGTCATCATCACTTGTTCACAAAAAATATATATTACAAAACAGCAAAACAAGAAAATAAAGTTCTATATCTTTTAGCAATAGCAGATACAACAGGAGGTATCAACGCAACATGCTATAATGAAGACTATTACAGTTTAACTAAAGAACAAAATGAAATACTAATTCAGAACTATCTTGTAAAAACAAAACATTCTTAATAACAAAGCAAACAAAAATAACAAGGGTACCACCATTAACAATTCACGATACAATTAAACAAGAGGCAAAAAGTTTATTAGACCCACCAGCTCCACCAACATCACCAATTAAAGACATCAAAGGAGCTCAAATGAAAACACTAATGACACTTTGTGGCACAGTCACAAAGGTAACATTTTAAACTATATTATTATTTTGACTTCACTCAATCATTTATCTAAACTTGCTTTACCTTTTTCATTTAATAAAAGTATATCTATTTCCAATCACTCTCTCTCATTCTATTCTACCTCCCTCCCCTCTACACACTTCCATTTACTTACTTAATTTTATTTTTTTTAAGAAACTTTATTCGTTTAAGATTACTTACAATACTTCATTGTACATTTATCAACAGCTTCATAACCACATCTTAATATCTTTCATTCAATCTCTATGCTTACACTCTTTCTAGCTCAAGCCTTGTCCATTCTTTATCACTAACGTTCACTAACCTCTATTCCTCCTCAAGCTCTTTCACATTCTGTACCTTTCACTATATCACTTTCACAAACAATTTAATTCCACCAAAAAAACTTTCTATAAAAAAATTAATATTACTTCTAACTCTATACCACCGCTTTCTATTTATATCTCTCAAACACATCTACATCTCTATCTCCTCCATGCTCTCTCTCTTCCGCTATCACCATTTCCTTATCTCTTTCTATCACTCACATTCTCTCTTTCTTTACCTTGCAATATTTAACTATTGTTCTATATATCTCTCACTCTTCCTCAATCACCTACAACATCATTATTTTGCTCTCTATCTAACTTCTTCATAATATTAGTTATCTTTCATTCTCATTCGTTATCTATTTATATCTTTCTTTCTACAGCTTTCTATACTTCTATTAAAAAAATAATCATTACCATTCAAATTTTTACAGGAAGAAAATATTTTAAAAGTCTTTATTGGAGGACAAGAAACAGAAATTAAATCAATAACAATAAAAGACACAACTGACAATGTGAAGATAACTTTATGGCGAGAAGATACACAATTTCAGTTGAAAATTGGAGATTATATTTTAAAAAAACATGTAACTGTACATCAGTTCAAAGAAGAAAACATTTTAAACACAACTAAACACAGCATACTGCAGGTAAAACAATTACAAAAATATCTTATCTATTACAAAACTTTTCCATATTACAACTACTTTTTATTACTTTACAATACAACATCCAACTATTACACATAAAACTATTTAACACCATTTTAACAACAAATTATAGCATACAAAAATAAAAACAAAATATTTCCTAACTATTTCATACCTTCAACAGGACCATTTCAACTTTGCTACACTGCACCTGGTACAAGCACTGTTATTATTATACTTATATTTACTATCTAATTATCAATTAATTAGTAAAAACATACCACTAACAAAGGTATTAACCATCTAAAAACCATCAATAAATCTAAAAATCTAAATTACAAACAAAAAATATAAACAATTAACATACCATATCTATTACTATATATTACTCAATATCTATTACAATCTACAATAAAAAAGTCTATTACACAAACATGTATCATCAAAATATCTACTACCATTATACAACAAGCTAACATCTATCTTTCTACCTATATATCTATCAATATCTACAAGCATTTTATCTATAACACTTATATCATCTATCAGTCTCAACAAAAACGTTAAATAATTACAATATACACTCATAATATAAACCTACTACTAACATTTCAAAAGCTGCAAATTGGATTTAAAAATAAACTACAACATAACACTAAAATATGATTTTCTATTTCATTCACAGCAAATACAACCACCAGAAGAAACTTTATCAATCCACACATATGGAATTGAAAAATCTACAGAAGAAATAATAACATTAACTACGCAAATACAAAATGAAGAAACCTTCCAATCTATGGACATTAAAAATGAACTATTAATAGATTGGTTCTTTATCAAGCCACAATCAAAAAACTTCGATGATGATTTAATAGAACATCTACCAACAACACTAGAAATTATTTTCTGCAATGGATGTATTAAACACATTGTAAAAGAAATGTATACAATTTAAACATTTATGCAAATGTTAATATATCTATGATGTAAAGTTTATAGAAAAAATGTTATAACATTGATAACCTTCACAATAAAAAGATTTTTTTTAAACCTTTGCATTATTGTCTTAAAATATTGCATACACATATACAAATATCATTATACTATTTATTTTTATAACAATAACCTTACTTATTTAACACTATATAGATACATTTTAAATTTCAAAAAAATACACAAACACACGCTAAAAGCTCTTAAACAACATACACCCACTACATTATTAACTACAGTTAAAAATAATAATATAATACTTTACAAGCATTACTTACACAACTGCAAATAGTATCAGGTACTTAGTTACAATAATATTACAGTATTCATATAAAACACAATACCTATAAAATTTAAACAAAATACATAACTAAATTCCATTCTTTTCTAACAAATTAAACATTTATTAAACAAAAGAAACAACATTATTACACTATTACACAACTAAAAAATGTAATAATACAGTAGTTAAAGTGGAATTCAATTTTCAGTTACATACTATTTTACATTACAACACAAAAAAACACCATATTCGTATTTTACTGCACATAACAAAATGCTTACATTATATACAAATTCAAAACACTTATATCACACAAAACAAATTTGTTCACAAATAACACAAAATTATTGCACAAACACATTAAGCAATTACATTACCAAAAGCTCAAACATTTTGAGACCTATTGCATTGAAAATGCTTGTTTTCACAAAGTCATACAGTAAATTACCCAAAAACACAGGATGTGAAACCAGCAACTGAAACAAGTACTCCATGCACGTTCATATGTATGAAAAAATTACACATTCAGAAATACTTAACCACTAGCTCACAAAAACATTCCTAATCGAAAGTGCAACATGCTACCTCCCAAAGCATCACAACAATTAAACACGTGATAAACGGTGTCTGTAAAGTGAGTGCGGCACCCATCATTCCCCCAAAACCACACACAGTTAAGGAAAGTACTCGGTGCTCGTTCACAATGCTGGGCTGCTCAAGTGAAAAAAAATGAAGCCGCACAAAACTTTATAAGCCAGGAAATTAAGTGAGGTGTCCGTGAAGCGGGTGCCCCGCTGATCTTGCACCAAAAACACACACACTTAAAGGAAGTGTTCAGAACTCATTCACAATGCTGTGCTACGTGCAAGGCTACCCAAATATGAGGTAATTCAAGCACGTTTTACTTGGGGAAAAAAACAACAGTACTCAACAAAAATAATAAACAAGGTAATCCAAGTGTGCCTTACTAAAAATAAATTAAAGGAGCTAGACCTCAAAAACAAAATGCCATCGCAAAAGCACGTTAATCAGAAAGCAAAAAAAAAAAAAAAACACTACTCAAACACGAGGTAATCCAAAGGCGTTTTAATCAGAAGGCAAAAAAAAACAAGCATTTGCAATGCAATAGGTATTGCATTTTCTTGAGTTAGTGCTATTGGCATTGTAAGTTCATAACTGGACATTTTTGCCACATAAATTGGCCTACCCTGCCTCATAATTTCATTTGTTCCTGCCATATAATTCCAGTGGCCCAGCATTTAACTAAAGCACTTCAATTTACCTTCTTCCTCCATCTTCAAACATATACAATTATCATACAAACCATTATCAGAAATAAACTTCTGGCATTAGAGTGTAATGCTCAAAACACCTAAACAAACATATAATTTGGGATGGATTGGAGGGTGAAAGGAAAGAGGGAAACGGGAGTAAAGATGGAGAGAACAAGTTGCGTAGTAAAGGTGTCATGGGCCCTAGAGTAAGAAAGGGGAATGGTTGACTGAAATTTTGGTAGGAAAATACAGCATTAATTAGATTTGAGTGAGGTCTGCAGGTCTCTGGGCCCCAGTGCCACTGCACCTGTTGCTCTATTGATAACTAGACCTTAGGAGAGAAAGCGGATGGGGCAGAAAAAGAGAAGCAAAAGAAATACAGCAGATAAAAGGAAGAAAGAGAAGAATTCGCAAAAACAAATAAAAGAAAGAAGGGAAAGAAAGATTAGGAAAATGAAGACACAACTAAAATAAGAAAATGAGCAAATGTGTGAGACAAAAGAAAAAATGCATAACTGGACTTTTTGTGCAACATTAATTGACAATCCTGTTGTATATTTTGGTCCATTTACAATGCAACAGGTCTCACGTTTCCTTGAGTTGGCCCTTTTGGCATTGCAAAATCATACCTGGACTTTTCTTGCCACATAAATTGGTCAACCCTGTCTCATAGCTTTGTCTTTTCCTGCCATATAATTCCACCGGCCTTGCATATAACTAAAGCACTTCCATTTACCTTCTTCCTTTATCTGAAGGAAAAAATAAAAATGTAACAATTTAGCATTAGGAGTGTTGAGGGTCAAGATTGAGGGGAATCACTGAGGAGTGCCTCTGCCCCATTACTGGAATATTGGATTTGTCAGGCAGTGTTTAAAGTCACATGTGGCTTTCTTGGACAGTGTTTCACATCGTTCTCAGTGTTGGAGTAGCAAATACTGCTGAGAGTATGTTTTGAAACACTTTGAAATACTCCACTCTCTGCCCCTTGTAAAATATGGGGGCTATAAGAAGATACAGATCTGCTGACAAAGTTATGTATTAGTCCCAGCATCAGCATAACAGAAGTGTTGGTGTTGCAATGGAGGTAGATGAACAGAGTTAAGTGCTGGACCACCTACTAAAGCAAAGGGGCTGCACTTTGTGATGTAGGTCAAGGTTAGAGCACTTTGCAGGGCTAATTTAGTGGTCCAGTACATGTGCAATCAGATTGCTTAATACAGTAACACATAAAAAGAATGTTTTCAGTTGGAAGCAGTATGTAGTGGATAATCAATCACAGTTCAACTAAGCAGGGCTGTTGCATATAAAAAGTGAAGAGCATTGAAGGATGCATGGACCATAAACTAGAAACAAATGGGGATGTAGGACAGCATTGACACACACTCAGCAAGCTTTGTGTGGTCATTCGACCATGCTATAGAAGAGGAATAATGGGCACTGACAGGGCTGTAAAGTCTCCAATCTAAAATGGCAGGGGTGACTTCAGGCCAAGATTGAGATGCATTAGCAGGGCTTCTAAGCTTTCTGAATCACAGTAGCAGCAGTGCTGCAGTATAGTATTGGGTACATTGGTCATCCTGTGTGTGGTCCCTGGATTATGCTAGTGACACTAATGAATTCTGTGAATTATGTTTCACCCAAGAAAGCATGATCGAAACACTCTAATTTCAGATCAAATAATAAATTGACTTTCATCTGCAAGCACAATTGGATTGGAGGGTCTCTATTTGCACAACCACGCATACCAACATCTGGGATCCACTAAGAGGAACATTTAAAAAAAATAATCATCGGACAAGTATGTTTCAACAATAACTTGCAATGGAGCAAAGGAAGTTAGAAGAGAGAAAACGTACTCTAAGTGGCCTTAGGCATCTTCTTCAGGTACGCATTCACCAAAGTAACGAACGTAACAGTGTGATTGTGTTCAGGCTGTATGTCAGCCTGTCAGTGCTTATAAAAAAATTACCTCTCTCGAAGAGAGCCAGAGAAGTACACTGGCACTCCTAACCCATCAAACAAGCAGCAAGAGGTGGTGGTGGGGTGACAACATGGGGAGATTAAGGAACAAGCAATAAAATGTAAGCAGCGACGTGCGGGTGGTGGTTGGGGGGACAGCATGGGGAGATGAAGTGGCTTACTGAATATTATTAAAAATAAGTACCTCTGCAGGGGATGGGCATTGATTTGTCTAGAATCGCAGGATGTTGAGCCTCCGGCCGAGACTCAAACCTGGTTCCCTAGCTTCATAGTCGGCCACTCTAATCGTACGTCACGTAGACTCACTGTGCCGCATTGAGCAACACACTGCAGCAAATGCTTGTGTAACCACTTGGCACTCTGCATGTAAGGGTTCATGAGCTCATGCAAGTATGAAATCTCGGCTTGGAAGCAGGGGGGAGGGGCGAGGCTGGAGGGGGCTCCCCAATCTGTACTCTGTGCATAAATGACTGTGGAATTGTGGAAACTTTAGGGCACTGTTACTGTCACTTCCACACCACAACTGTCAGTAATCGTGTCACAGGTCCTGCATGGCAGAGTTCATAGCCTACAAGACAGATTCAATAAAAACAAACGCTATTAAAACAGGGGGAAATTAACTAGACAAATAGATAACTCCAGCAGATCGGCCCTGGTTGGAGGCAAGGAAACAAAAAGCACTGCATCCAACTGTGTCCTGTTCAATTTACATATACTGTGCCACTTCTCAAAAAACATTTTCAGAGTCTTTGGAGCTCGGAAACATGAACGCTTGTGAAGCCACCATAGGCAGCACAGCACATTACTAGGAAATAAAAAAAAAAGATTTACAGGGCTGTCCGAGCCTGTCACTGAAAAGATGAGGATAAAAACAGATTGAAAGGGCCATCAGAGCTCGGAAATGTGAGGTGCTTACTAAGAAAATGGTTAAAGCGAGGGAAAGTGGTGGGGGGGTTTAGAGTAGCAAGCAGCGATGGGCAGGAGTTGGTGGTGGGGGATGGCACAGGGAGATTAAGGACACAGAATTGATGGGATGGTGATCAGCAGGTGTGTTCCTATTACAATGGGGGGCCCGCTGATGAAAGGAAACACATAAACATGTGTGAAGAACTCTAAAGAGTTATTCAATTTTTTTTTTAAATGTTCGGCAACAGAAGGTAAAATTTAAGTATGGGGAAGCTTACAAGTCCTGTGACAATGCTCCAGGGGAGTGGGTGAACGAGTTACAAAAAGGAGGGACCAGGAAGCCAAATTACCAACTAGCAAGCAAGGATTTTACACAACAGCTGACTAGACAAATCCAAAGTGATGGGAGGAGTCAGAGCCACCAAAGTACATACAACAGATCATCCTGACAGCGCAAGCGCTGTCTAGGCTTGAACTAAAGAAAACACTACTCAAACACAAGCTAATCCATGAGACAAAAATAGTGCACCAAAAAAACTAAAATGAACAAAGGTGGAAGAGGACATGTAACAGTGGCAGTCTCCAGGGGAGAAAAACAAACAAGAAAAGAAGGGCCCCCAAAACATTCTCACCATTTAGAAGCAAGTATTTATAGAGGGCAATACAAAATACAAATCACAACAGAATGGCATGAAAGGGTGTGATCAAAGCCCACAGACAGAACACAGCATGTCTTGAAGAGACACCGCATGCGCTGCCTATGCGAGACCTAAAAAAAATGAGCCCTCAACAGTCCATGTTTCCTGCAGGCATACTATAGCAAAAGATCTAAAAAACGCCAATCAATCTGGCTAATTTGTTTTCTATTGCATGGTAAAGGCAATGCACGGTAAAGGCATTGAGTGACAATGGATGCTTGGTGAAGGCATTGCGTGGTAAAGACCCTTTTTTTTATGTTGTTTCTGGCACATCACCAAATAGACTATGTAATGCAGTAACCAATCACACCCGGCTGCTTAGCCAGATAGTAGATTGCCACCAACAACAGTGTGAAAGTGGATGATATATCATTTCTGGCTGCACATGCAGATATACATCATGATACAGTGCCATAAGCTCCCTTTGTATACTCTGTGAGCTTTAAAGTAGGCTGAAGACTGTATCCCCCAAATTGGTGGGATAGAGTTGACTGTTTACTTTTACACTCAGAAGGGGTTCTTGTGTAAAATGTTTGTGTTTCCTGAACAAAGAGCCAAATAATATAGCTACTAAATTTATTTTACAGGTAGTGATTTGGGCCACTGTCTAGAACTCTAACAGAGCTACCTCATATGTTAAATAGATGAGCTGTCTCATATCCAGAAGCCTTTCCTTTCTTGTGCTAATCTGCTTGAGGTTGGCTAGTCAATTTTGCCTTCCTTTTTCATTCCTCCTTTCAATATAAATTACTTTGAGTCCCCCACACTTATCATCAGAATGAAGGGGACTGAAAGTGGTCTAATTAAAAAAAAAAACAGACATAAAGAGGAGGGGTGATAGCAGACCAGTCAATGGCAAGAGTATTACCTGGGTTAGTCAGCACAGCTAATGGAAACACAGAACTTGTTGTCTGGCTCCTGATTCATGCCTGAAATTAGCCTTGCCTAGGAAGACACATATTTCTGTCTCAGAATATTTGATTTTGTTAGGGTTTTCCTATGCATTCTTTTGGAAGGCAGCATTGGGAGTTGTGCACATGTATTGTGCAGACACCATAGCTCCTTCCAAACACCCCCTCACCAAACACATTGACTTATCATTTTTCTCACACATAGGGGGTCATTACGACTGTGGCGGTATTGAGACCATCAGGGTCGTGTGGCGGTCAGACTGCCGCCAAAGTGGCAGTCTGACAGCCATATTACGACTGTGGCAGTAGCGTCACTGTCGGACCTCCAGCACTGCCAGTTTTCCTCCATAGGAGGGACTGGCGGTACTTCTGCTCCTACTCTGCTGCCCTGAGGATTACAAGTCCCTTCTAGTCAATGGTTACATGGCTGTAGCACCACCATGTAACTGCTGGTGGAGACGGGAGGCAGTGGGCCCCAGGGGGGCCCCTGCACTGCCCATGAACTTGGCATCAGCAGTGCAGGGGACCCCTGGTCAGCCCTGTTGCGATGTTCACTGCCTGCTTTGCAGACAGTGAACATCGCAATGGGTGCTACACACTACAGCATTGCCGCCTACTTTATTATGAGCGGCACCAATTTGTAGGCCGTTTATGCCCGCTGACCCAACAGGAAACTCAATGGGACCTGTGGGAAGGCGACTGCACTGGGGGCAACCTGCCCGTCTGGACTTCAGCAGAGGGCCTTGTTTTGCTTTCACTAATGACCGAGCTGACAAAAAAATCTCTAGAATGCACTTCTTAGTTTAAAGAAAACATTTTTTTTTTTTTTACTTCACCACGATGTTCCTGAGAGAGGAAATTAGTAGGTTGGAGGCACACGTTTTAAAATAGTCAAGGCAGTGAAGGGAAAATATAACAAAGTGATTCTCAACTGCAATGTTCACAGCAAATATATGTGATTATATTATAGCATAACTGCCAAGCAAAGAATAAAAGCCAAAATTCATCACCTTAGGGCCTATCACTGCTCGTCATCTTTCTCATGCCAGCAAGTTGATGACCGCTGTTCAACTGCGAGAAAGAGATTTTCCACCCTCATGGGACAGGTCAGGCAGTTGACTTCTACTCCTGACTGAAGTCTTGGAAAATTCCACCTCACTGCCACCCAGGGACACCTTTTATAGATTAAATAATTGAATATTCAAACCATGCTGGCCACTGTAGGTCAGAGTTGGAAGAAACAAGCGTAGAAAGTTTGACAAGTTTTCAAGGCTGTCTCTCCCAAAGCCGAGTCCTTCCCTGCACTAGAGAAAAACACTAAGGGCCTGATTACAACTTTGGAGGAGGTGTTAATCTGTCCCAAAAGTGACGGTAAAGTGACGGATATACCACCAGCCGTATTACGAGTTCCATAGGATATAATGGACTCGTAATACTGCTGGTGGTATATCCGCCACTTTACCGTCACTTTTGGGACGGATTAAAACCTCCTCCAAAGTTGTAATCAGGCCCTAAATATGCACTTCCTTATCATGCTATCGTGTTCGATAAGAGAAAACACGAAAAACACAAGCTTAGTTTACCATGTGGAAAAACACAGCTCATCTGCAATGTCTCAACTGCAATGTCTAACGCCAAGATAAAGCCAATAGGTAGCTAAACTGAATACAAAATGTAATGTCTAACGCCACGATAAAGGCAATAGGCAGCTAAACTGAATACAGAATGTAATGCCTAACGCCACGTCAAAGCCAATAGGCAGCTAAACTGAATACAAAATGTAATGTGCTACTGGTGAACATTGAACAACTAATATCACAGTGGTGAATCACAAAGTCAGTGGTCAAACATAATTATTTTCATTACAGGCCGTTTCTGTCCGCCGAAGACATAATGACCCCCATAGTGTGCACTTGTACTCTGTGCATACTAATGCATAAAAACTAGCCCTGGATACACATGACTGATGCTCACCAGAGACATGACATTGTGTGTGTGATAAGGGAGAGAGCAAGGTACCCAGCAGAAATACCTAGACCAGGCCATAGTAGTAGTAGTTATCAGCATGGCCTAGTGATTGTCATACAGGGAGGTGTGAATAAACATTTTCCCTACTAAAAAAGCTGCGTGCCATGTGGTGAATGGGTGAGATGGCCAAGGTTTGGGATGTACTTTTTGATTGAGGAGCAGGGTCAGTACATATTTGCATTAAGTGGGCCTCTGAGGCTGATTTTGAGTTGGGTGAGAAGGAACCACCGCCTCATTTTAAGTAGGGTGAATCGAACATTTTACACCAATGGAGTAAAATTTACTATGTCAGTGTAAAATGTCCTCTGATAGCCTAATGAAGTATGAGCCATTAGGGGTAAGCCTTCCAACTGTTAGCCCTAATTAGAGTGGATGTCAGGCAACTTTTTTAAACTGTCCTTTACCACCAGGTATATCCTGCCAGTGAGAGGAAGTGAAAAAAACAACTCCCATGTGCGTGGGGGGGGTCATTAGTTTTTTACATTTATTTTAAAAATAAGTTCCCACTTAGAAGCTTCTTTTCGAAAAAAGAAAAACTTTGGCGGAGCCATCTGTCAAACTCTTCCTACATAGAGAAGAGCCACCATGACAGCAGCCCTACCAATGTATAGAGATGTTCACTGGGCTGGGAGCCATCTTCAAATTTTTGAGGCTGTAGTAACGGGGGACAGCTGACGTAAAGTCCTCCGCCTCCCTGTCTGCCTTTACTCTGCCCACCAAACCCTCAATCAGGCCCTCTGTCTAGAGTGGTGCAGTAGGTGAAGAATGAGGTTTTGGGATTGCATCCTGAATGATTTTCAGTTCATATTATTTGCAAGCATTAGTTCATTACCTTTTGGGTGTTTAATTGCCAGTAGTATGGCTGAAAAGTGGAACCTGGTGCAGCTTTACAAGTCTATTACTGCCAATGTTTGTGAATTCCAAAATATAGTAAATTTGGAACCATTTAAGCAATATTTATACGGGCGCATATTTACTACTTTTATGGTAAACCAGTCACTATATACAGTTATGTTCCTGATCCAAAAAAGTTGAAACCTTTTGGTGAAATCAGGCAGTATGATGAGAACGAAACAACACAGATATAGTTGACCCGACTCATGATCCCGCGGACTCAGCTGCCAATCCATGAATGCATTTATTTGGTGGGTGTCACACCCCAAACACCCCTTCTGTAGCTACACCCCTGACAGTACTAAAACACATGTATTATTACAACATATAGACAGACCTCTGTCTTCTACTCTCCCACCTTTGCTGTGCGGAGTTCTCTGCACACATAGGTACACAATTCAGTAGTAAATATGGGTGGGAGAGAAGAGATGGTAAGAGTGGTGGGAAAATGGGGAATAATTACTACAAAATGTGAAGGACTTATCAAAACTAAAGGAAGAGTTAGGAAGAGACATGCCAATATAGAACACCTACCCACAAATGATTAGACCACTGCAACTCACAAAAAATTATTTCTAAATATACTGTAGCCCTAATATGTCAAAATGGGCTCAAATGTACTCTATTTCAACCTTGGACTACGTCAAGCAGCCCAATTAGCCAATTACTGGCACGCCAACACACTTCCATAGAAAAAAATGGAGGTAGGAAATTAACATAATACCATATAGGAATTCATGTGAAATGTATTACATTAGTTTGGCATCTAAATACATGTATATGGTATATATTTTTAGTGGTAACACTAATTTTAAAACATAATTAATTTAATTTTTTTTCTAATAGTAATGATTTACCAAATTGTAAACAAAAATAAAACATGTTAGTGAGTGTGGGTAATTTGTCTTTAAAATGTTAGTTTAAAAAGTAAGATTTATAAGTAAATTGATATATGAAATTATTAATTTCTTCAAGCGCATTTACGTTGATGATTTCATTTGAAGGAGTAGAAACATATTTCTACTTCTAGGTATAACTCTCCACTCAGAAATGTGGAATAGCAAAAAAGTGGAGTGTTACACCACCATGCACTGAAAAATATATATTTTCATATTTACCTTTGTTTGCCAGACCCTTACCAGATACAACAGTGTGCTAGGTTAACCAGGCTTCAAAACAAACTGGTTCATTGTTGTAAGAGAACTGTTTAACACATAATACATCAGCATTATTTTCATAATTTTGTAAATGCGTTCAATATTTTTTATTTTGAAAATTGACCAAATACAATCTTATGAATTAACAGCAATTTGTGTTTAGTGCACATTGTTTCTCAAATCTTTTTACAAAGAATGTGATTGCTATTTTGTTTACAACTAGCAGCTTCATTATTGGATTTCATGAATTATATTTTTATTTTTTCTTATAATTCTCTTTGACCATGATTATGAAAAAACATGTTTGTATTATAAAGTGGCCAGTATGGTGTTCCTTACTGTTTGTAGTGTGCTTTAGGGACTGTCTGAAACATGCTTGATTCTTTGCACAAAAGTCACACACACAAAAAGAGAGGTTACATTCATGTACCCATCTTAGGTGACAATCTATAATGGTTCATGAATGAAGCAACAATGTTGCCATAAGGAGAAAATAATCCTCTGGACTGATCCAACATCGGAATAACACATTCTTCAAGCAATAGCTTGTCAATTCATGACAAAATCTGTCTCTAGCAAGATCTAAAAATATGAATTGGCTGCCACAAAGTTTGGTATGTTTGATGCATTCACTATTATTTTCATTTCAGGTATAGTTGTGCTGATAAAACCTAACTCAATTATTGGCTGGGTACATTTTATAGCGCTTTTAGAACCTCTAGACTTTTTATGTAAGAATGTGAATTAATAATTAGGGTAAATGGTAGCTCATTGCAAGTGATAAAGTCACGACCCTTTTAGGTCCGGGCAAAAATTTCAATAATTAAAACCTGCTCTTAACCCATGGTAACTCTGCACACAGCAGAAAGACTTAACTCAGAGAAGATGTGTAGCACATTTAGAAGAACCAAAATGTTTAAAAGGTAAAAAGTGCAACACAATAAATTTTTTTAAAGGTAGTAAAAATATAATAAAGAAAATAACGCCAATGCAACAAAAATCCAATAATGGAAACAAGACATTATTTTTAAAAGCTTTAGAGAAAAAGTGCCAAGAAAAAAATAAGTGCCAATTTTTGCGATTTCAAGCTAACTTTGATGGAGCATGGGTTGGATACACCAAACAGGTTCATCCTGGTCTAAGTTTTACCTCATGACTTGTTTTTTGGAATGGAAGTTAGAAACTTCTAGCCGGGTAAGGATGTATGCTGTATCCGGCAGGGTCTCCTTAAAGTCAGATCCCTTTAGGGAGGTCAAGGTGAAGCTGTTGATTTTGGCTAAAAAAACTCTGAGTGGAAAATGTGAAAAAAATTCACTGAAGGAAGTCCTCTCACCGGCCAAATACTTTTGGCAACCTTAACCAGTCAAGATTTGTAACTTAAGACTTAGGGCTTGATTACGCTATTGCCGGTCCATGCCAGGGTGGGTGGACTGCCGCACTCCAGGTAGTCAGACTGCCACATTACAACCCTGGTGGTCAGACTCATAGGGGACCACTGTACCTACCAGGAACAATGTTCCCAGCTGACAGTGGTTGGAGTTCAGTGCCGCCAAGCTGATCACAAGTCCAGTTTCCGCCAGCCTTTTCATGTCGGGGACCCGCCCTGAAAAGGCTGGTGGAAACACAGTGCAAGGGGAGAAAGGGGGGCCATGCACTGCCCATGCTCATGGCATGGGCATTGCATGGGCCCTCCTGCCCAGCACCCTCGGAGGGTTCTGGTGTGCTATGGTATTGGCCTCGGCCCTCTTAAGGGAGCCAAGACCAATACCACAGCACTGTTTCCACTGGAGTAACTGGCAGGAGCTTCATAATACGATGTTCCCACCAGCAGCTGGAGGGTGAGGCAGCCAGATTAACAACCACCTCATCCCCGCAAGTTTGGTAGTTGGCTTGTCCAATATCATTCACTACAAAAGCATCTTAGGTTAGAGGATTGTATCCTTCTGCATTATAAGTACTTTTTGGACAATGCTTGATTTGCTCATGCTGCCATAGTTTCATGCCAAGGTAGTGATTTTGTGTATTAAGGGTGGAAACCCAGAAGAATCTGAAGATGTTTTATGGCCATACATCACATCCTATTTGCAGTTCTCAGAAGACATTTTTGACCCACTCAAGTGTGTAAGGGGGAAAACAATTGTTCAACAAAATGCTTGGTCCTAAAAAGATGGGAATTGGCTTACACAAGTGAAGTAAACTGAGTTTCTATAAGAAAGAAAACAATGGTTTCATAAGCCCTCTAAGAAGTACCAAATTCAGTGTACATGTAGGGAAAATGTTGTGGTACACTATTGAGAGAAAGGTTGATGTGACCTGTGACTTCTTACAGATCAGTCCAGATAGGAGAATGGTTCCACAGTGTGTACAGCAGCAAACCTTAGGTGGCCTGGCTTGAGCATTATGGCCTACCCTGTGTAAATGTGTAAGGTATTATGATTAACAACACAATCAAACAGCAGCTACAGTAAAGCTACCCAAGCTTGACTTCATATTTAACATGTTTTGCTAGTTTACTTGTATGCTATAAACATGGTGTTGATATCATTACCTCAATTCCAAATACAAATGAGTAGTTAACATATATGCATCCGTTGCTTGCAGCAAAGTTGCCAGAGAACAGTGCAGGGCCAAAGTTGCCTGATATCTGCTTTCAAGCTATAGGGGGTGAATTATACCACAGCACAGTTTTCACAACTGAAATCTAGGACAAACATTGAGTTGTCCTTAATACAGCCTTACCAGTTACTAGTTAACAATATTTTATCACTTTTCTGTGACAACTTAGGGCTCTCATGTAGGACAGGAATACTTCTGAGAATGGAGAGACTCATCTTACAACCCTGGTTAACAACCATGCCATTTTAGTGAATTTTCAAAACCAAGGAATTCATTTTTTTCCAGGGGTACAGAAAATAATGTATACGTACAGGTAGATGTACTTGGGGATACGCTGGGGTAGAGGTATTAGGTTATAGGCTGGCATAAGTACTAATGTATAAGCAAGAGTAGATTTACTTGGTTGCATCAGAGGTCCTAGGTATAGGAACAGGTAGCAGTAGATATGGCTATGGTAATATGATATATGTAGCTATATTAGGGCATAGTCTATATTACAAAGATATATTTGACCTTATATTTACTAGGGTATAGACGAGTGAATTTACAAACATATAAGTAGAGGGAGAAGTACTAGAGTATAGGTGGCTGTAGACGTATTGGTGTTTATGTAGAGGCAGAGGTACTACTGTTTTTGTTGGAATAAAGGTACATGGGTCTAGTCAGGGGCATAGATTTAAGGGGTAGGTAAGTACAGATGTTCTGGTGACAGACAGAGATACACTCACTAGTGTACAGGAATCAATGGCTGTAGCAAGGTATAGGAAGGGGTACAGCAACAGAGTAAAGATGAAAACAACCTCTGAGCAGGAAGGGGAGGATACCACCTGGGAGTAGAGCTGAGGAGAGGAGGAGATAAAAATAGAAGGGATTTCGGGATTTCACCCTCGCTGTCTTTCCCTCAAAACAAGACAAATAGAATGCAAACAGGAAGAAGGAAGTAAGTGGCTACAGATGACCCCACACCCACCACCATGAAACATAATAAATATATGTGATTCTAAAACAAAAAGGAAAATTGTTTTTCAACATGATGCAGATTCACTAAGACTAATTCAACATCTGGGAATGCCATTAATTTGAAAAATTCAACAAAACTGGTTGACAGAGAAAGTCCCCAGGTCAGGTTTCCTAAGCAAAATCAACAGTGCACCTGTACTGGAAAGCCAAAACAGAAAAAACGTATTAGCCCGTGGAATTGAGGCATATTTTACAGTCCATTACAGAATTCTTTTTAAAAAAATACGAGCTACATAGTAGAGGAGATGGATTTTGATGGAATAATGTCTTGTGGGTGGACAAGCAAATTTAGCTTCCTTCTAAAATTGTAGGTATCAAGTGTTGCTTGATGACAAGATAGTGTAATTACTAGATTCCCTGGGAGACAAAAGACAGATTTGTTTACTCAATTGATTTGAATGCTCAGCAGAGTACAAAGAAATTTAAGAGTAGGTTAGATCTTTTGCTCACTCAAATGATTCTATATAAAGGGGGACACCAGAGAGTCCATGGGAAGGTGATAGCACTGTAGTCCATCTGTTGTCACCGGGAATCGTAATCCAATCAAAATTCTGCCATACAACCTTCAAGATGCCGTAAAGTAGTGGCTGTGTGTGGGAGAGGCTGAGGAGACTCGTACCCCACCTCAAAATTAGCCCTGGGGCTCACATGATGATGCTAGCAGCCTGCAACTGACAGCTTTTTTGGTAATTAAGTTGTGAAAGTGCGGAGGCCATGCTGTGAGGCAATGTACTGTGGGCCCAGTGCAACGACTACCAGTTTCGTGATGATCTGCCAATGAGGAGTACCTGCTGGAGTGTGTGAGGGTGAGCAGATGCCGGTGGTTGGGGAGGCGCTGGCTACACTGGAAAGGGGATTTGTGGGTGAGGAGCACCTGATTGGAGGGGTGCGGTGGTTGCATACCAGCTGCAGGCTCCCGATACAACAGCCGGCCTCTCTGTGAAAGCAGCAGAACAATACCTGCGGTGTCGCAACTAGCTCCCCAGGGGGGGAGGGGACCGCACGACAGCTGGAGCAGCGGTAGAGCTGCCCCGCCTCCTGATGGCACAGTGGGCCCATCGAACAGTGCAGTTCAGTTGGCCGCAGCAGCTGAAAAATAAGGATGGTGCTTACTGCCGCTGCGTGCCAGGTGTCCCAGGTCTCACTGACTGTTATTAAAAATCCCCCCTTCCGAACCTTGCACCATGGTCTGAGCCTGTCTTCTGTGCTATGCTCCTGCATTAACGGTTGGTTTGAGTGGGGTGGGCAGAGACTCATCTCCAACCTTTGACCCGGCAAAGGTCTCCTGGGGTGCTGCTTGCGCTTGAAATCTTGGTGTTGTGATTTGGGAACCTTACTTGTACTACGTGCTTATACACTTATCTGTGAAGGGCCTGCTTGCTGATCCCTCGGCCCTGCTTGGTGGCTGCACAGTTCTGTGGGGGGCAGAGACTGGTGTGGTGCTGCAGAGGTAGAGTAAACACTTGGACCACTGCACGTTTCCGAACCCAGGAGTTCCCTCCATGTTTTGCACACTGCAAACGCCGGAGTACTGGAGAGACTCCAATTCTGTCTGTACAGGGATCCCATGCCCTGGACAACATGCAGGCGCTGGTCTGGAAGGGCCAGTGGACCTATCTATCCATATTGCACTGCTGCACGGCTTGGGAGCAGCCTACTGAACATGACATACCCTGGCCTATGGACAGTGATTGGTGGCAGCATCCACGGATTGTACTGGGACAGACCTGCTGGCGATCATGGAGAAAACAGATCAAAGCCAAATGTGCCTGAATTGTGAGTCTCGTACTTAGCCAACCCCCTTGTGGGACATACTGCTGAATCAAGAGCAGGTGGTAGGGCCCTATGGTACAACCACACTGGAAAACGCACTAATAGCAATGTAACAGAGTCTACAGTCCATTGAAGGGAAAATTGACTCTTTGAACCTGTGAATGGACCACATCAGTGAAAGTCGATAAGCAGATGGCACAAACCACAGCAGCAGAGCATAGGCTATCTACGAAATGCATGAACATAGAGAAGGTACTGGCAGTCATTCAGGCCAAGAATACAATTTTAGAAGTGTGCTCACTTCAAAATAATCTGCACATCACTGGCACCCCAGAATCCATTAATACAGGCATACTGGAGACTTATGTGGAAACACTGCTAATCACACTTTTTGGCCCTGAAAACTTGTCACACTAGCTGGTGGTGGAGAGAGCTAATCAATCCCTCATGGCACGGCTGCTCCATGAAGCACCCTGCACCCAATCATAGCAGAATAGTTAAACTACCTTGATCATGACAGTGTTCTAGCTGGCGCAAGAGAATAAGGAATTTACATACCAGGGTAACCAGATTGTCTTCTATCCCGACTTTACTACAGCATTGCAGGTAGCCTGCAGGGAGTTCTTCACTGCAAAGGAATAATTGCAAAAGTCCGAATTCCCCTATGCTCTGCTCTACCAGGCACATCTCCACTAACACTATAGCAGAACTCAAAAAATGTCATGCACCCCAGGGCAGCAAATTCATTTCTTAAGACTATAACCCAGAAATGTCAAGACCAGCTTACAGATGAAATTGAATAAATGACAACTGACTGTACAAGCGAGCTGGTTATTTCATTCATTGTATCCTTTCTGTTCAAGAGGTGTGGAGCTTCGTGGGAAAGATGGGAGCCCTGATCTCCCTGCAGTGTGAGGTGTCCTAGCAATCTGGATTGACCACATTGGTCATTGCACTGTTGGTTTTCACAACCATCTCCGGACACTTGGAGGAGTATAGGGAACCTGGCGGCCCCACCGAGGGAGCACCCCGTATTACCTTTATGGATGCAGAATGCCTAATGTTCTTAGTCAAGTTTTTGCTTAGGATCATCTCGTTTTTAGATTGTGGGGCTGTCTTTAGCATGTTTGGGATGCAGAAGTAGGTGGGGCCGTTCGTATGTTATTTCAGTAGCCCTCATGGTGATGCTCGGTATTATTATGCTAATCATTTTTTTTAAATGTTATTTATATAAGCAGGTATACAAAACTTGCCCTAATTCCTTTTCAAACATAGAAAAATTACCACACTTCCCAAAAGCACATAATACAATGTGAAGGTTTTTAGACTTAATTACATTCAAACTGAGGTACGTGAATTCTTATTCTATATGCCATGATACTTCCGGGTAGTACCAATCCTTTGAGCAAAAAGATATTCTTTAGCTTGTACCACTTTCATTTTCTTAGTCTAAGATTCAAATGACAGGGGCTTCGGGGATTTTCACTGCTGCAAGACTAGAGATTTTGCTACCAATGTTGCAATAAACAAATTGCTTTGTAGATTTCGACAGTATGGGATGGTTAGATATCCCAAAAAGCACACCTATTGGGTCTGGTTGTAGTGAGATCTGAAGTTGAGTGCTGACAGCTTGGAAGACTTTCACCCAGAAATCGGTAATGATAGGACAGGTGAAACATGTGGAACAAATCCCTGCTTCACAATGGCATCGAAAACAATTACTTGAGATTGATGGAAACATCTCATTCAGCTGTGCCTGTGTATAATAAAGCTGTTACTTAGTGAAAAAAGACATCCTCTTAAGATTAGCCCCTCTTAGTGCTTTAAAAGAGTAGCTGTTATAATATCTCCACGTTTGGACGCCAATATCACAGCGTGTGGTAGCTGAGATCCTCTCTAATGCAGGAGGAAGAACTTTGGCAGGCAATTCCTCCTGTAGAATGCGATATCTATTACCAACTCCAGCTCATTTCTGAACCCACATTGCTTGCACTATTTTAGAAGATAGAGCTTCAGATGGATGGAGGACTAGAGGGCCCTGGCCTGGATAAAGAAGTGGATCTGAAAATACTGAAAAAACGTAGCCACACCAGGACAGCGGAATTGTTTGCTTTAAGTTGTTCCAATGATTTATTATAGTTTCCTAGCACAAACTCCCGAAGCCTCACAATCCCCAATTCTCTCAATTTTTTAAAAGCTTTGCTGGGAATGAGGGCACAAATCCTTCGGCCTCCCAAAGTAAAATAGACAAGTGGGCACGCGGGTATGATACCTATTTTGAACTCGGTAGCTTTGACACAAAGTAGATTGTGAGTCTTGTATCTAGAGACCTTCAGTAGCCATGGCATCTTAAGAAAATGGGATAAGCTAGTTTTACTTTTGAGGAGCATTTGACTTAGGTAAAAGTTGGCGCATTTGTGGCTTATGGTGGTAGTATTTGTAGGAAAGTACCCTCCGTTTGCCATGGTTACCCCCATTTTCTGCCTGATGTCAGTGTGCTCAACTGTTTTCAATTGGATCCTCCTAACCAGGACTCCAGTGAATATGTTCGATCTCCTCTAAAGTTTGTTATTGCATACTGTTAACTCAGTATTTCACCCGAAATTGGCATACTGGTGCCCCCTTATAAGTCCCTAGTATATGGCACCTAGGTACCCAGGGCATTGGGATTCCAGGGGATCCCTATGGGCTGCAGCACCTCTTTTTCCAACCATAGGGAGCCCATGCAAAGGCTTCTGCAGGACTGCCATTGCATCCTGCGTGAAAAAATGCATGCACCCTTTCATTGCCATTTACACTGCACCAGGCCACTTGTAAGTCCCCCATATAGCAGGTCCTCCAGGCCGGAGGACACGGTGCAGAGTACCTATGTGCGAAGGTACCCCTGCACTAGCAGAGGGGCCCCCACAACCTCCAGGACAATTTTCCAGGACTTCATGAGTGCAGGGATGCCATTTTCTGGACACAGGTCACTACCTATGTCTAGCTACATAATGGTAACTCCAAACATAGGCATGTTTGGTATCAAACATGTTGGAATCTTACACCAATGCTTTTGTAAGCATTCGTTGTATGAATCCATGCACTCTGGGGGCTCCTTAGAGGACCACCAGTATTGCCATTCCACCCTTCTGAGGATTTCCAGGCAGCCCCAGCTGCTGCCACCTCTCAGACAGGTTTCTGCCCTCCTGTTGCTTGAGCAGCTCAAGCCCAGGAAGCCAGAACAAAGGGTTTCCTTTGGGAGAGGGGTATTACACCCTCTCCCTTTGGAAATAGGTGTTACAGTCTTGGGAGGGGTAGCCTCCCCAAGCCACTGGAAATGCTTTGAAGGGCACATTTGGTGCCCTCCTTGCATATTCCAGTCTACACCAGTTCAGGAACCCCAGGTCCCTGCTCTGGCACAAAACTGGACAAAGAAAGGGGGAGTGACCACTCCCCTGTCCATCACCACCCAGGGGTGGTGCCCAGAGCTCCTCAAGAAGGTCCCTGGGTTTTGCCATCTTGGATTCCAAGTTGACATGGAACTCTGAGAGCATCTGAGTGGCCAGTGCCAGCAGGTGATGTCAGAGCCCTCCCCTGATAGGCTGTTACCTGTTTAGCTGACCAATACCCCTTTCAGGGCAATGTAGGGGCTCTCCTTTGGGTGGTTCTTCAGATTCGGATTGCAAGACTCCAGCAAGAATCCTCGGCATCCTTTACTTCACCTTCTCACTGAAGAAACTGCATCTGAACCCTCCTGGAGCTCTACAAACTGGAACAAAGAAGCAAAGACGACTTCTGCAACATTGTATCTTCAGCTCCTGCCAACAACTGCAACTGTTTCCTGGTTGTGCATCCTCAGAGGACAGCCTGTCTTCAGCCTGCACCAGAAGATTGAAGGAATCTCCCTTGTAGGGTAGGAGTCACTCCCCTGCTTCAACAGGCACATCTCTGCATCGACGACCGGCAGCGTGGCTCCCTTCCCCTGACAAGCTGCATGGATCCAGCATCACAGGTGGTGGACTGAAGTGTTCCCGGTGGTCCTGATGTTCTACTGTCCAACTTTGGAGGCAGTAAGAGCTTACCTCCCCACGCAAGAAAGTACTCCCATGCAATGAATGTTTTGTAGTTGCCAACACAGTTCTTCTTGCACCATGCAGCTCCAGCCCCCAGCACTCTATCCTGCGACGCACAGCTTCCTGGGTGGATCTCCGGTGGCGTGTGATCCTTTGTGGTCGTGCTGCATGGGCCTCCTTTTGCACCTTCTTTGTCCCCATGCTGTGGGACTCCTGTGCATGCTGCCTGGTCTTCGGAGGGCTCTCTGAGTTGCTGAGAGCCCCCTCTGACTCACTCTGGGTTGGGTCCATCAAGTCCCTCCTGGTCCCGGGCAGCGCCATTTTCTGCTAACCACAAACTTTGCGTGTGCCAAGGCTTGTTGGTAGAATCCAGTGACGCAAACCAGACTGCAATCTTCCATCCGGCGTAAGACATTGGCCCTCATTATGACCCTGGCGGTGTTGCACCGCCAGGGCCAACGGGGGTGGGAGCACCGCCGACAGGCCGGCGGTGCTCCCTTGGGCATTCTGACCGCGGCGCTTTGGCCGCGGTCAGAAATGGAAAACCGGCGTTCTCCCGCCGGTTTTCCGTTGCCCATTTGAATCCCCCATGGCGGCGCAGCTCGCTGCGCCGCCATGGGGGATTCTGACACCCCCTATCGCCATCCTGTTCCTGGCGGTTCACCCGCCAGGAACAGGATGGCGGTAGGGGGTGTCGCGGGGCCCCTGGGGGCCCCTGCAGTCCCCATGCCAATGGCATGGGCACTGCAGGGGCCCCCGTAAGAGGGCCCGCTAGTATTTCACTGTCTGCATAGCAGACAGTGAAATACGCGACGGGTACAGTAGCACCCGTCGCACCTTCCCACTCCGCCGGCTCGATTACGAGCCGGCTTCATGGTGGGAAGGTCGTTTTCCCCTGGGCTGGCGGGCGGCCTTTCGGCGGCCGCCCGCCAGCCCAGGGGAAAAGTCAAAATACCCGCCGCGGTCTTGCGACCGCGGTACGGTATTTTGACGCCGGGACTTTGGCGGGCGGCCTCCGCCGCCCGCCAAGGTCCGAATGAGGGCCATTATCTGCACCAACCAGGAACCCTTTTCCGTTTTCTTGGGTGCAGTACTGATAGTTGTTCTTCACCAGTGGTTCTTCTTTTGCACCTTCATCCGGCTTAGCAGGGGCTCCTGTTCTCCCTGGACTCTTCTGTGCTTCTTGGACTTGGCCCCCTTCTTCTACAGGTATTCAGGTCCAGGAATCCACTGTTGGTATCTTGCAATCTCTTCTGGTTCTTGCGTTATCTTCTTTCTCGTGTTCTTGTGTGTGCTAGGAAAGTTACTGTGATTTCCTCCAGCTTTCCTGGGCTCTGGGGGGTTCTATTACTTACCTTTAGTGTTTTCTAATACTCCAAGCACCCCTCTACACAATACACTTGCCTAGGTTGGAAACCGACATTCGCATTCCACTTTCTTAGTATATGGTTGGTGTTCCTCCTAGACCTATTTCTAACTAATGTGATTTTCACTATTTGCACTGTTTTTACAGCTATTTCTGCATACTAGTGTGTATAATTTGTGTATTACTTACCTCCTAAGGGAGTATAGTCTCTATGGTATTTGTGTCACCAAAACAAAGTACCTTATTTTTTTTAAATCTGTGTGAGTACTGTGTGACTACAGTGGTATGCATGAGCTTTGCATGTGTCCTAGATAAGCCTTGGCTGCTTAGCTACAGTTACCCCTAGCCTGCGTTCTAGACACTGCCTACATTTCACTAATAAGGGATAGCTGGAACTGGCATAAGGTGTAAGTACCATAGGTACCCACTACAAACCAGGCCAGTCTCCTACACCATTAACAAACCAGTCTAGAAAAGCTGCCTCATAATATTTTCTGAAATGGGGCAGGGCTAGGCCTCCATCCTCCATAGTTAACTGGAGTGTTTCTAGTTATACACAGGGTTTTTTATTTGCCCAGATACATTTGTGTAGCGTTGAGTCAAGATCTCAGAAAAATTTCTGGGGCACCTTAATCATAATATTGGAAAAAGCAAACAAGAATAGATGTAATTTCATTTTGACCAAAGCGACACAACCAATTATTGTTAGTGGTGAATTCTGCCATTTGTCCATGAGGACTTGTTCTTTCTGGAGAGTGGTTAGATAATTAAGCGAACAGAGGTCCAACATATTTTGGGTGACATCTATACTGAGATATCTAACGGAATGTCGAGTCTGGTAGGAGGCTTGCATCTCGAATGGTAGAATTGTCTCTTGGACATTGAAATGCAGAGACTCGGATTTTGTCTTATTGATCTGGTATCCTCCCAAATTAGAAAACACTTGGATTTTATCAAAGGCATTGTATTTATACTGAGAATCAGCCGCAAGATATAAAATTGCGTCATCTGCAAATAGCTTTAATTTAGGTGCACCTAAAATCGGGGAATGGATATTATTGTCTTGCCTCAGTGCCATTGCCAATGATTCAATAAAGAGAGCGAAAAGGACTGGCGAGACGGGGCAGCCCTGTTTTATTCCTCTCCGAATTGGGACTTGACCAGCAACCTGTGCATTGCCTAAGATCTTAGCCTCGGCCCGATGATAAAGATTAGAAAGAAGGTCAATTGTTTTATCAGGAAATTTGAATTTCCTAAGGATTGCAAATAGAAGTTCCCGTTGTACCAGATCAAACTCTTTCTCTGCATTGAGCATGATTACCGCCGCCTTAACCCTGTTCTTTGAATAATAATCAATTTCCTGGAGCAAGAAATTCATATTAGTAGAAATATGTCTACCCCGAAGAAACCCACCCTGGTCATAATGTTTAAAGCCCTGGGCTATGGGTGCAATGCCGGCAGCCCAGATTTTCATGAGGAACTTGTAATCACTGTTAAGGAGGCTGATCAGCCGATAAGAGTCCAGTTTGTCGCCCAGTTTGCCTTTCTTAAGAAAGCAAACTATAACTTCCTGGGTAAATGAGCTAGGCACTTCTTGACTATTGAATATTGCGTTGAATAACGTAACTAGAATATCCATGATCTGATCCAACATGGCTTTATATAATTCTGCTGGAAGACGTCTTCCCCTGGAGCTTTGCCATTTTGGGAATCTCTAATGGCTTCACCACTTCTAGTTTAGTGACGGGCTGTGTCAACACTGCCTGGAGCTCATCACTGAGGAAGATATTTATTATTAGAATCATCATGCGCTGTCATTGTGGGAGTATAGAGATTCATATAATGTCTATAAAACACCTTTCGTATCTCCTTCACCTGGTTCTCGATTCGGCCCTGGGTTTCATCAAATATTGTTTTGATTGCTTATGCGTTCTGGCGTTTTTTGGCATAATGTGCTAAACATTTCCCTACATGCTCGCTCTCCTCATAATACTGCTGAAAACATGTGCTACGATTTACTATCTCTGCAGCTAAGAAGAAATCCTTTAACTGGGTTTTGGCGTTTTGAAGGCGAGACCATGCAATAGGATCATCATATAGCTCATATGAGCTCATGGTGTGATCAAATTCCTTCTGGAGACTGCCTATTTTCTTCTTTCTTTCTCTCATTAGGAAGGCCTTAAATGTAATCACTTCCTCCCTAATATGGGCTTTGCATGACTTCCAGAGAGCAAAAACAGAAGCGGAAGCTTTGTTTTGGGCTAAGAATTCAACCACTGATGCTTTCAAGACTGGAATCCAATCTTCATTGCCTAGTAGAGATTTGTTTAAGGAGCAGCTATGTTTTACTGGGTGCTGGCCGAAGAGAGACAGTTGAACCAATGGCACAGCATGGTCTGAAAATGGGTTATGCATTATTTCTGAACCAGTTCTGTTCCACATGAGAAAGCCGTAACAGGAATGTAAACTACGAGCAACATGGTCGTCGTGTAATCGCGAGGCTTGTCTGCCCCGCCCACCCGGGATCCTGAGGCCACAGTCGGTGCCGCGTTCGCGGCCGTGCAGCTTCGGTCACAGAGACTGGGGAGAGGAACCGCCGGTAATCCTCAGCACGCCGGCGGAGTTTGCCTCTGAGCGGAGGTTAGAAGTGGCGGCAGAGGCGGCAGTTCAAGAAACGACGGGTGTTGTAAACTCTGCAAATCGAGGAGCCTTGGAGCAGGGCGGCTCGAGCCCTGATCACGGGCTGGATTCCCACGAGGCTGGGCTGTGATGGCCCTTTAAACTTTGAGGCTGGGCCAAACAAGAAAACGCTGAGGGGGGGAGAGCTCCATGGAACACTGCTCGTCTACATCCAGGCAAGAAGAGGATGTGAGGGGAGTGTGAAACTGTTATTTGAACAAGATGGTGACGGCGTAATGGGGAGGCCTGCAGATCATGCTCACCGGAGCTATGCGCCGCGCCCGGCCGCTGCTGCCTCCCTAGTTGCGGCAGCCATCATACAGCCGCTGGCGGTGTTGATGTACCGCTTGTAGTGATTGCCGCACTTCGCATCGCGGCGCGGCTGCCACCATAAAGGGAACTGGCCCCCGGACACCGGCGTTTAACGGAACTGTAATTGCCTTGCTGCACCACATAGTGGCTGCCGCTCTCTTTCGCCGTGGCAGCCACCACAACGAGGACTCTGGCGCATATCTGCAACCGCTGCCGTCTTTGCTGCACCATATAGTGGATGCCGCTCTTCTACCGCGGCCGCCACTACAACGAGGACTGCCCCAGGATCACGGCACATAGCCGTAGCCGCTACTGCGCGAGCGTAACAAGGATTATCTATCTATAGCAAGGAGCGCAGGGGCGCCCTGGCTTTATGTGGTTGGAGCTGGAGCAACGCGGTTAGAACGCGGTTTGGGAGGACGCTGAAGTGCCACGTGCCGGTAAGAAGGGTAAAAACCTCGTTAAAATAAGGACTCTATCCCGAGGTGATGAAAATTCCCCTGGTTTTCTGACTTTGTGGCTATCCAGGATTTTTTTATTTTTTTATTACAGCAACCAAGCACTTGGAAACCAAGGGAAATATTCTAACTATAGGAGAAATGATATCATGACAGGAGAAATTATATCAGCCAGCGGTGTCTGATTCTGCTAGTTTTTTTCCTGTTCCTTCCTCCTACCACCAGAAAATAGACGAGAAGGATCTAAAAAAGTTCTGAAAAGAGTCCATTAAATCAGGGGGGGGAAGAGGAGGAGTCTTAGGAGGCTTCAATGCTCTCGATCATACATAGTAATGCATCTTGGCATCTGTCTACCCCCTCATGGCCTTTGAGGAGTGTGATTAAACAAACAATATCAGAGGTGTTGGCAATAGCGGTGGGTATAACAAGATTTATCAGATTGTTATCTCATACTATAACAATAAATATGGCACCCAAAGCTAGTAGGAATCTGGGAGATAAAAGTGAGGGCGCTAAGACTTCACGTACTGGCAGGGATAAAGGAGAGTTAGCAGGTTTAAATAAATGATTGACGTCTACAACTGGTAAAGCGGCTGGGAAGAATACTTCAGGATTGATGAAAGATGCCAAGATGAGTGACAGCACTACCTCCCTGTTGGCAATTAAATTGAAAGGTAAAAATCAATCTACTATTACGGCTTTTCTTGCAGGTGGGATACAAGGTACCTCTACTGTAAATGCAACCCCCTCCCCTGAAAACAATGGGTCAGGAAAAGAACCTACTCCCCTAAAGTTATGTATTGAAAACAAAGATCATTGTGATAAATCTGTAGAGAGCCCGTCAGAAATCCAAGAAATCAACAGGGAGACAAGGGAAAAGGTGCATGATCTCCTCGGAAATGGACAGTTACAAGTACAACAAACGGATCAAAGCAAGCAGTCGGACTATCAAAATAAGGGAAAAACTGGAAGCCCATTAGGACCTACAGCAGAGGAGGACGACTCTACTAACCTCTTAGGAAGCCCTAAAAAATGGGATAAAATTATGGGGGGGGGGGAATCCCCAACTAACGGACTGGGGTAAAGATAGTAGTGACAAGTTTTACTCCCTGACAGAAGAGTCTGATCTCGGCAGCGCCGATTGCAGTTTTAGTGAAACTGATGAGAGTCAGACATCTGAGGAGGGCAACAAATCATCAAGTGGTGAATTTACAGTACGTAAGGTTCATCAACGGAAATTTGTTAAATCACGTTCTGGCTCTCAAGAGGACTCGGAAAACACGGCATCTATGAGTAGTAGGACTTTAAGGTGGGATTACTCTGGTATCGGCTTAGCAGATACTCCTACCGTTGGCAACCAAGGCCCCGCCAATGATAATAATGAAACTGATCTGGGAGCTTCGGCTGGGGGCATTGGCAACTCCGGTAATACTCATGCGATGGGCACCGAGGCAGGGATACTGCAGTCAATATACAGTTCAATTAAAGAGTTACAAACAGAGACCAGGATCGAAAGTCGGCGGGCAAGGGTTGCTACAAAGAGACTGCAGGGATCGGTCCGTAAGGTAGCAAAATCATGCATGGAAATTGAAGCTAAGTTATGTTCTATGGAAGATCGGATAGTGGCAGTCGAGGAGGATATGGATACTCTCAAAGAGCAGAACACTGCTAGAGACGGACAATTGACGGATGTGATGTGGAAAATAGAAGATTTGGAAAATAGACAGAGAAGAAACAATCTTCGATTTCTGGGTATACCAGAAGGACTGGAAGGGAATAATATACAGGCATACATGGTTAACCTTTTGCGCGGGGCCTTTCCAGAACTGGGGGATCGGGATTGGGACAATGAGGTGCAGAGGGTCCATAGGTTCACGACAAACCGACGGGATGGGGGTCAACGGGCAGATTCTAAATACCCAAGAGCAATTTTGGTATATTTTGGGAACTATTTAGTACGACAGGAGATAGCTGATAAGACTCCTCCCAATACCCCACGCTCCTGTAACGGGGTTACCTTCTTTACCCGCCCCGATTTCTGTCACGCCACTGTGGAGCAGAGATGGCGGCTGCGGCAGCTTATTAAGCCATTCTTCGAGAAAGGAGGGGAGGCTTATCTGTTGGCCCCTGCTAGGCTTAAAACAATAATGAATGGAAAAGTAAAAGTTTTTACCTCATAAATCAAGGCAAAAGAATACTTGATGGGGGTCAATCTATAGAGTTTAGAATCATAGGGAAGGTAAAGGCGCTTAGGTTACCGGTGGGTGGGCGGACCGATGCATACACAACACCAACATTCAGGCCATTGGGGGTCTGATTGCTCAACAGGGTAGGGGGCCAGTATCAGGGGGGGAGGGAAGGGGTCGGGGAGGGGGTGAGGGGAGACTGGTCTTGGGTGGGGGAAGGGGGGATGGGAAGGGGAAAGTGGGAAGGGGTGGGGGGGGAGGGATAGGGGTGAACCATGGGAGGAAAATGGAAAGGAAACGACTAATTGAGGTGAGAGAAAAGGGGCGGAGAAGAAGAATAGGAAGGAAAGAGAATTCAAGAGAAGGTGCAGGTAAATATGTAAACCTGAGGGATCCCAAAGAGAAAAGATTTGAAATTGCAAAACAAAAGGGTTATGGCTAGATTTAGAATTGTGTCAATCAATATATGTGGACTGAATGATTCTCGTAAAAGAAGGAGAGTGGCCGAAGAATTAAAAACTTTTAAGGCAGATATTATCTGCCTACAAGAAACACATGTGGAATATAAAAACTCAGGGATCCTTGGATCGCTTGGTATGAAGGTAATCGCTTGGTCGAAACAAGAAGCTAGAACTAAAGGAGTGGCGATTCTAGATCGGACTAATAAATTAAAATTTATTCGGCAGAAGGCAGATACAGGCGGAAGATGGGTAATAGTAGAATGTAGCGATGGACATAGTGGCTTTACATTATGTTCCATATATGGGGTAGTCACGGACGACCCAATAGTAGTCGATACCCTCGCTATCGAGTTAACAGGATGGGCCCCTCCCTATAATATATGTGGTGATTTTAACTTTAATGGATCGTGGGAGGGACTACAGGATTTATTAACACCCACAACTGAGAAGTATCAGGGGCGTAAACCTCAGGTATATAAGGAAATGGGTGCTATTCAGCAAGAATTAGGGTTAGTGGATGCCTGGGTGAAGTTGCGTAAGCCCGACCCCGGATATACTTATCATTCGGCTCCTCATGTGAGATTAGCACGACTTGATTATTTTCTAATCTCTCCTGTATTTCTAAAACAAGCCAGGATTGAGTTATATGCACGGATGGTGTCAGATCATAATCCTTTAGTTCTGGATATAGAACTGGATGGGTTAGAACCAAAAGTTAGTAGATGGACATTTGAAAGGGGACTTTTAAAGAACCCGGAATACTGTGAGCATATGAGTAAGTGGATAACTGAATTTTTGGGGTTTAATCAGGGGTCAGCCTCAGTAGAGATAGTTTGGGATACTCTGAAAGCAGGTATTTGTGGGGAAACATTAAGTTTTAGTATTAAAAGGCAGAAGGATACTCAAGGGAGAATAATAGAGTCCCAAGCGAAGCTGCGGCTTGCAGAAAGGCAACTGGTTATAGCTATAGAAACTGGAGTAGATATAAGGAGAGCGCAGGAAGAAGTCGCCATAGTAAAAGCAGCAGTAAATGAGGTCACGGCCCAAAGAATAGCAGAGAAATACTTAGCACAGCGAGCACAAGGGTTTGAGTTTGGAGAAAAAGTTGGGCGGTTGCTAGCGATACGGACAACCCAGAAAACAGCGGCCGGGGTTATTAGGGAGATCGAAGACTGGCAAGGACAGATAATATCAGAAGTGGGTGGAATCAGAAAGGTGTTCCATGGATATTATCAGGAACTTTATAATGATATATCAGTATATTCGGATGAAGAAATTTTAGAGTTTTTATATCCCATTAAGATGGAGAAACTAGGTAAGAGCGACAAGTTACGCCTGGGAGAGCAGTTAGATATTTCAGAAATAGATATGGCAACGAGTAACCTGCCCACAGGGAAAGCTACTGGTCCTGATTCGATCCCCTTAGAATTTTATAAAACTTTTAAACTATTGTTACTTCCGGTAGTGTTAGAGCTATATACTCAGGTACAGAATGGAGGGAAAATCCCCCCATCTTGGGATCTGGCTAAAATAGTTATGTTCCAGAAGAAGGGAAAACCCCCGTTAAATCCAGCCTCATATCGCCCGATCACATTAATAAATAGTGATGTTAAAATATATTCAAAGATCTTGGCAGCCCGATTATCACTGGTGATAAAGAAGTTGGTCTCCCCTCGGCAGCATGGGTTTGTCCCAGGAAGAGATACAACTAATCATATCCAGAGAGTTTTAGCACTTTTTGACTCTACGGAAGTAGCAAAGGAACCTATGGCGGCTGCATTTTTGGACGCAGAGAAGGCATTCGATCGGGTGAATTGGAAGTATCTGTGGTATGTTATGGAGTATTATGGGCTAGGGAAGAAATTTATTATAGCAGTAAGGGCTTTATATAGATCTCCGGCTGTGAGAATACAATTAATGGGAGGACAATCCAAGAGTATTTTGATTAGGAGAGGCACGAGGCAGGGATGCCCATGCTCTCCCCTCCTGTTTGCTTTGTATATAGACCCTTTGCTTAGACAGTTGGAGGTAAATAGTAAGATTCCACCAATACATAGGCAGGGATGGGATACAAAAGTCTTAGCATATGCAGATGATATAGCCATACTAACGCCCTCTCCTGATTCAGCACTGAGAGAGATCGAAGTGGTGATGAAAAAATTCGGAAGGTTTTCCGGATACTTGTTAAATGGAGCTAAAACGCAGCTGTTGGCTAATCAATATACAAATACTAAAGGCACACGGAGGGTGGATCATGCAGTATATTTAGGTATTAATATTACACCAAAGGTAGATGAAGTTGTCAATTTAAATATAGATCCTATACTTGCAAAGTTTAGAGAAGATATGTGCAGATGGAATAACCTGCATTTAACTATTGTAGGGCGATGCAATATGGTAAAGATGATCTTCCTCCCGAAGCTGTTGTATCTATTTCGCGCCATACCACTGAACTTTAATAACCTGAAATTTAAAGAGATCGATAGAGTAATTATGAGATTTATATGGGCATATGGTAAGTGTAGGAGATCAAGTAAATTTATGTCTCTTCCTCGAGAAAGGGGTAGGTGGTCCTTACCGAATATAAAATTATATCAAATGGCAGCAGCTTTCCAGTATATGCGCCCGTTATGGGGGCCTAATAAAGATGGAGCTATAAAAGTGGAACGCCCCAATATATACGAGTTGCAGATAGGAGCAATAGCCAATGGGTGTTTGGTAACATATCACAAGCCTGGATATTATAAGAAAACTAGGTATAAGGTTTTGGGAGCGTCCCATAAGTGCTGGCGATTATGGTATAAAAAGAAAGGATTTGGTAGATATAATTATTATACCATGATCGAGAAGAATCCACTGCTCCCTGAAATATTTCATGATAAATATTTGGCAAATTGGTCCACCTTAGGTATAACCAGGTTAGGGAACTTTTTGGATAACTCGGGGGTCAAGGCGTTTCGAGATCTTCAGGAACAGTATGGTCTAGAGAAAAGGGACTTTTTCAAATATCTACAGATAAGGGATTTTTTAAGGAAAAAAACAGGGATTTAAATGCAACCAGCTGCTGAATGATATTCTGGCTAATCCCAGTATAACTATTAGGTCAATTTATCCTTTTTTATTGGCAGAACAATCAGATGATCTAGAAAAGAATAAGGAGAGGTGGGGCAAGAAGTTGGTAGGTGGGAGTAACAACTTTATGATGTCACTGGAGTTGGGATGCACTATTCTATTATCATCTTCCCTGCAAGCGCAACACTATAAGACTATGTTCGATCTGTATCATACCCCAGCTCACCTCGCCAAATGGGGATGTGTGTCAGGAATAAACTGTCCAAGATGTGGGATGTATGGCTCAGACATCATACATATGATGGCTATTTGCGGGGAATTAAAGGCCTCGAGGGAAGGTATTCAATCTGTTTTAAAGGAGGTTTTGGGATATGATTTTGTCCTTACACCTGAGATTATGGTCTTTGGGATTGATGGCGAAGCAGCTGGATCACATAAAGCATTTATTTTTGTAGCTATGGCAGTGTTTCAAATTTGTATATCAACAGCATGGCTGGATTTACGACCCCCGTCCTGGCAACAATGGTTGGCTAGGCTGCTGTCTGTATATCATTTGGAGATGGCATTGTATGAACGTAAGGGGAAACAGGCTAGGAGGAAAGGGAAGGCAATATGGGGTCCATTTCAGGCTTGGATACAGGCCCATAATAATCGGGCCACCCTCTTCTAAATTAATGGGGTACCATCTCTAGATTGGATCTGAGGGGTGGTTAAGTTTTGTATTTTGTACAATTTAACTAGGTGATGTCTTCCTCTTGTCTGTCCCACTCTATGTTCTGAATTTTTTTTAAGTTTTCAGTGTAAAATGATCTAAGAATATATGGGTGATATGTTTCCTTCTAATAAAAAAAAAAAAAGAAAAAAAGGAAGGCCTTAAATGTAATCACTTCCTCCCTAATATGGGCTTTGCATGACTCCCAGAGAGCAAAAACAGAAGCGGAAGCTTAGTTTTGGGCTAAGAATTCAACCACTGATGCTTTCAAGACTGGAATCCAATCTTCATTGCCTAGTAGGGATTTGATTAAGGAGCAGCTATGTTTTACTGGGTGCTGGCCGAAGAGAGATAGTTGAACCAATGGCACAGCATGGTCTGAAAATGGGTTATGCATTATTTCTGAACCAGTTCTGTCCCAGTAATGAGAGATTAGTAAAAAAATCAATCCTAGAGGCTGAATTAAATCTTTTGGAAAAGCAAGTGTAGCTTTGATCTTGTGGGTGGTCGAGTGCTATGGGTCCTGTAATGCCAGATCACAAATACATTTTGCCAAGAATCATGAGGCACAACGTTTATTCTGTGCGCAATTATTTCAAGAAGCATCAAGTTTCATATCTTGGATTATATTAAAGTCCCGTCCCACTACCAAAAAAACAGAAAACGTGCTTAGAAGTTTATACAAGCTCATGAGGGAGGCGGTTTCATCTTCGATCGGACCATAGAAACTTGAGATATGCATAAGCTGGCTGCCTACCTTGACACTAACAACTACCCATCTAGCTTGGGGATCATGAAACACCTGAAGAATCTCCCCTTGAAAGTCCCGGGTCAAATGTACTGCAACTCCATGCACCGCTGAACTGGCAGAGGCAAAAAAAGGGTGGGAAATAAAACTAGGAGTTCGAGGGCTAGTAGTCTGGTGCTTAAAATGGGTTTCCTGTAATAAAATGACCTGGGGTTAAAGGGTTCTTAGCCATTGCAGAATAGCTCTATATTTATGAGAATTGTTAAGCCCATTTGCATTACAGGAAACAATCTTAAAAGAGGTAATGAAACTTATACCAGAGTGATTATCTATCATTTAACGAGAAAAGTATAATTAGAAGTCTACTAGCCCTTTTGCTCCACCTGTCCTGGCTGCCTATTACTGATGATAAGAGGCATCTCCTATTGGCCCTGATCCTTAATCTCCATTTGCCTAACCTCCGCCCTACGCTACCAGCACATGGATCACAGACCTCTGTGTGTTCAACACCTGCTATTTGTCTCCTCCACCCTGGTGCAAAACCCCTCTCCCCCTGAGTGCCCCCATCTAAACCCACCAGCATGGGCCAAGCCTAGCACGGCCCTTCCAACCCCACTGACCTGTGAAGCTCCACCCTCCCCCTACCCCTTGTCCCATCACCTTTCCCCACCGAGGAAAAGCTTCTTAGGGACACTGGGGCGGGAAGAGGGTGAAGGTTTGGGAGTGGAGGAAGAAGGAGTGGTTGTATGAGGGATCAGTCTGCTGTGTTTGGGTGCTGGTGCATGAGCTGGATGCTGTTGTGAGGTGGATGGCTGTTGGGTGGGTGTGTGCTTGCGTGTAGAAGGCTGGCCTGGCTTATACTGGGTACCTGATGGTACTTACGCCTTGTGCCAGGTCCAGTTATCCCTTATTAGTAGATTAGTAGTGTTCTAGCAGCTTAGGCTGATAGAGGTAGCTATAGCAGAGCAGCTTAGGCTGAACTAGGAGACATGCAAAGCTCCTACTATACAACTTATATCATATAGTACTATATCATAAGAAACACAATACTCAGAGTTACTAAAAATAAAAGTACTTTATTTCAGTGACTAGGGGGGTCATTCCAACCCCGACGGTCAAGGACCGCCGGGGCCGGGGTCGGCGGGAGCACCGCCAACAGGCTGGCGGTGCCCCGCAGGGCATTCTGACCGCGGCGGTTTGGCCGCGGTCAGAAGAGGAAAACCGGAGGTCTGCTGCCGGTTTTCCGCTGCCCGACGGAATCCTCCATGGCGGCGCAGCTTGCTGCGCCGCCATGGGGATTCCGACACCCCATACCGCCATCCTGTTCCTGGCGGTTCGCCCGCCATGAACAGGATGGCGGTATGGGGTGTCGTGGGGCCCCTGAGGGCCCCACAAAGAATTTCAGTGTCTGCTGTGCAGACACTGAAATTCGCGACGGGTGCAACTGCACCCGTCGCACCTTCCCACTCCGCCGGCTCCATTCGGAGCCGGCTTCCTCGTGGGAAGGGGTTTCCCGCTGGGCTGGCGGGCGGCCTTCTGGCGGTCGCCCGCCAGCCCAGCCGGAAGACCAGAATGGCCTCCGCGGTCTTTCGACCACGGAGCGGCCATTTGGCGGTTCCCGCCAGGCGGGCGCTACCGCCGCCCGCCAGCCTCAGAATGAGGCCCTATGTGTCAGAAATATCTCAGAGGATATACTCCCTTAGGAGGTAAGTAAAATACACAAAATATGCTCACAAACCAAAATCAGGTAGCTAAACAGTTAGGAAAGTAGTGCAAACACTGTAGAATACAATAGGATGCAATAGGCCTAGGGGCAACACAAACCATATAATCTAAAAGTGGAATGCAAACCACAAATGGACCCCAGGCCTAGTGTAGTGTGTAGAGGGTCACTGGGAGTGTAAGAAAACACTAAGGGTGTCCAAGATACTCCACTCCAAGACCCTGAAAAGTAGGAGTAAAGTTACCCTACTTCCCCAGAAATACACTAAAGTCGTGATAGGGGATTCTGCAAAGACAACAACTGACTGCAAAGCACTGAAGACGGATTCCTGGACCTGAGGACCTGTAAAGGAAGGAGACCAAGTCCAAGAGTCACGCAAGTGTCCAGGGGGGGCAGGAGCCCACTAAACCCCGGATGAAGATGCAAAATGGCTGCCTCCAGGTGGAAGAAGCTGAAGATTCTGCAACAACAGAAGATGACAGGAACTTCTCCTTTGCACAGAAGATGTCCCACGACATGCTGGAGGATGCAGAGTTGTTAACATGCAGAAAAACCATAAACAAGCCTTGCTAGCTGCAAAGGTCACAGTTGAAGAAAATGGGTGCTGCCCAGGAAGGACTAGGAGGTCGCCCCTTGGAGGAGGAGACAGAGGGGGCACTCAGCAGCACAGAGAGCCCATGCAGAAGCAGGCAGCACCCACAGAAGCACTTGAACAGGTTTTCAAGAAATCTGAGCACGGCGGTCATCTCAACACTACAAAAGAGGCTCCAACAAAGTCAGTGGTCAACTCAGCAAGTTGAGCAATGCAGGACGGAGTGCTGGGGACTTGGGCTATGCTGTGCACAAAGGATTCCTTGCAAAAGTGCACAGAAGCCCTAGCAGCTGCAGTTAACGCAGTACACAGGATTACTGTCTGACTTACCTCCACCAAATTTGAACTGAAGGACCTCTGGACTGTCGGAGTCACTTAGATCTAGCTCCTGTGTTCCAGGGACCACGCTCGTCAAGTTGAGAGGGGACCCAGAGGACCGGTGATGCAGAAGTTTGGTGCCTGTGTTGACAGGGGGAAGATTCCGTCGACCCACAGCAGATTTCTTCTTCGCTTCCAGTGCAGGGTGAAAGCAGACAGCCCTCAGAGCATGCACCACCAGGAAACAGTTGAGAAAGCTGGCAGGATTAGGCACTACAATGTTGCTAGTAGTCATCTTGCTACTTTGTTGCGGTTTTGCAGGTGTCCTTGAGCAGTCAGCGGTAGATCCTTGGCAAAAATCGAAAAGAGGGATGCAGAGGAACTCTGGTGATCTCTTGCATTCGTTATCTGAAGAGAAACCCTCAGGAGAGACCCTAAATAGCCCTCAGAGGAGGATTGGCCACCTAACCAGGTAAGCACCTATCAGGAGGGGTCTATGATGTCACCTGCTGGCACTGGCCACTCAGAGGCCTCCACTGTGCCCTCACATCGCTGCATTCAAGATGGCCGTGGTCTGGGACACACTGCAGGAGCTCTGGGCACCACCCCTGGGGTGGTGATGGACAGGAGAGTGGTCACTCCCCTTTCCTTTGTCCAGCTTCACACCAGAGCAGGGGGTGGGGGATCCCTGAACCGGTGTTGACTGGTTAATGCAAGGAGGGCACCATCTGTGCCCTTCAAAGCATTCCCAGAGGCCAGGAGAGGCTACTCCTCTCCGGCCCTTAACACCTATTTTCAAAGGGAGAGGGCGTAACACCCTCTCTTAGAGGAAATCCTTTGTTCTGCCTTCCTGGGACTGGGCTGCCCAGACCACAGGAGGTAAGAAACCTGTCTGTGGGTTGGCAGCAGCGGTAGCTGCAGTGAAAACCCCAGAGAGCTAGTTTGGCAGTACCCGGGGTCCATGCTGGAGCCCCGGGGATGCATGGGACTGGCACCCCGATACCAGATTTGGCATGGGAAGACAATTCCATGATCTTAGACATGTTACATGGCCATATTCAGAGTTACCATTGTGAAGCTACATCCAGGTATTGACCTATATGTAGTGCACGCGTGTAATGGTGTCCCCGCACTCACAAAGTCTTGGGGAAATTGCCCAGAACAATGTGGGGGCACCTTGGCTAGTGCCAGGGTGCCCTCACACTTAGTAACTTTCCACCTAACCTTCACCAAGTGAGGGTTAGAAATATAGGTGACTTATAAGTTACTTAAGTGCAGTGTAAAAAGGCTGTGAAATAATGTGGACGTTATTTCACTCAGGCTGCAGTGGCAGTCCTGTGTAAGAATTGTCTGAGCTCCCTATGGGTGGCAAAAGAAATGCTGCAGCTCATAGGAATCTCCTGGAACCCCAATACCTTGGGTACCTAGGTACCATACACTAGGGAATTATAAGGGTGTTCCAGTGTGCCAATCAGAATTGGTGAAAATGGTCAGTAGCCTGCAGTGACAATTGTAAAGACAGAGAGAGCATAAGCACTGAGGTTCTGGTTAGCAGAGCCTCAGTGACACAGTTAGGCATCACAAAGGGAACACATTTAGGCCACAAACTATGAGCACTGGGGTCCTGGCTAGCAGGATCCCAGTGAGACAGGCAAAAACAAACTGACACACAAGTAAAAATGGGAGTAACATGCCAGGCAAGATGGTACTTTCCTGCATTGCATTTGTGTACTATGGGAGGAGGGGTCACAGACACAATGGCAGAGGGCACATGGGACGTGTGCATGTATGTGGGGGTGGTGACTGCCAGTGAGGGGCGTGTAGTGCTGGTGATGGAGGTAGTGGATGAGGATGTAGTGCAAGCAGGTGTGAGTGAAGACGCTACTGGGAGGGAGGTGGATCACGAGGAGAAGGGGGATACAGTGGAGGCAGTGGATGTTGGTGTGTCTGCTTCTGGATAGTGTTTGTGTGAGTGCCTGTGGGATGATGTGTGGTGCTTGTGTTTGCCATAGTCACTTCTGTGTGTTGATTTGGGTGAATGCTGGTCTGAAGGTGTGCTTGGGATAGGTTGGGGTTGAGTGGATTGGGACTGGGTAGAGCAAGTTGGAGGGGGGAGGTAGTAGAAAGGGACAATGGCTGCCATCAATGCGGAGGCCAGAGCATGAAATGCTCTCTGTTGGGCCACCATGCCAGAGTGAATGCCCTCCAGGTATGCATTTGTTTGTTGCAAATGCCTCACAACACCCTGGATGGCATTCAGTATGGTTGACTGCCCAACAGTGAAGTCAATAGCCTCCTCACTGAGGGCAGCAGGGCTGACTGGGGCAGGCCCTAAGGTGCCTGGGGCAAAGGAGATGCCCACCCTCCTGGGTGAGCGGGCACAGGAAAAAAGCTGAGGGGCTGCTGGGAGGGCAGTGCAGGTGCGTGGGTGGTGGCTGTACCTGTTGTTGGGGTGGGCACAGAGGTGTCTGCCACTTCCAGGGAGCTTCCATCGGAGGAGGAGTCGCTGTCTGTAGTGTCCCCTCCTGTCTGCATCGTGGTGCTCCCCTCGCCCTCCGTCCCACTGGTGCCCTCACCGTCTGTGGATTCGGCCTCCAGGCCCATGTGGGATGCAGCTCTGCCCTGCTGAAACACATGAGCAGATACATCGTATTCCCCAAGGTGGAGAATTTGGCCACAGTGAAGGCTGACTTTTACTCCCTGGGACATATCCCCAACATCATTGGTGCCATTGATGGTAAACTTGTAGCATTTGTCCTACCACGGAGAAATGAACAAGTGTTCAGGAATAGAAAAAGCTTTCACTCCTTGAATGTGCAGATGGTGTGTTTGGCGGACCCATGTGATTGCCCAGAATCCTGGCTCTGTGCATGATGCCTTTATCTTGAGGAATAGCAGCATTCCGTATGTGATGTCTCAGCTCCAGAGGCACCGGTTGTGGCTAATAGGTGAGCCCATGGTCCCCACCCAGTATATGTTGGTGTATGGGTATGGGGTTGTCCCTAAGGGGGAGTGTGTGGCTAACAGGTATCCCTCGATATTTGCAGGTGACTCTGGCTACCCCAAACTATCATGGCTACTGACCCCAGTGAGGAATGCCAGGACAAGGGCAGAGGAACGTTACAATGAGGCACATGGGCGAACAAGGAGGATAATTGAAAGAACCTTTGGCCTCCTGAAGGCCAGGTTCAGGTGCCAACATGTGACAGGTGGATCCCTGAACGACTCACCCAAGAAGGTGTGCCAGATCATCGTTGCATGTTGTACAACCTGGCCTTGAGACGCCAGGTGCCTTTTCTGCAGGAGGATGAGCTGGAGATGGTCTTGTGGCAGCGGTGTAGCCTGTGCACAGTGATGAAGAGGAGGCAGAGGATGAAGATGTGGACAACAGATATTCTCTCATTCAACAGTACCTCCAGTGACACACAGGTATGACACTGTAACTTCACTTTACATTGCAGTTTTGTGTTAGACCTTGGCCATGCCAGCCTGATTTCCCTATGTCTATGGCCACTTACTATACACTTTGTCATCTCCTTTTTCAGCTCTCTGTGGCCCACTCTGGCTCCTGGTGTGTTTACTGCTGCCCACTACAGGTCATACCAATGTGTATATAATTGTACATATAGATTGAAATGTTTACAGCTTGTTAAACTAATACATATTGCAATCAATTTACAGACTCCATACTTGTATTTGTTTTAAGGGTGTTTATTTAAGTGCTAAGAGGTGGAGGGGGATGTGCAATGGGCTGGGGTGATGGTGGAGGAATGTCCAGATAGAGTCCAGTCTCTTTGTATTACAGGTGCATTGTCCAAGGGGGCATAGGAAGGGGAGCAATGGCAGTTGAAGGTGGAAAGGGTGACATAGTGGGACACAAGGGTGACATTCAGGAGAGTCTTATTTCCTGGAGCGGTTTTGGCAATGTCCTCTGTCTTCTGCCTAGATCACAAGGACCGTTTGTGGGGTGGTTCTCCTTCTGCAGGAGGTGGGGTGCTGGTGGTCTGTTGGTCCTGTCAACTAGTGCCGGCGGAGGTGGAGGGCTGATCTTCGGTGTGGCTAGTGTCAATGGCCCATTGGTGTGCCACTGCCTCCCTCATGGTCTTGCCCATGTCAGCCAGCACCCCTGCAATGGTGACCAGGATGTTGTGGATGTGTTTGAGGTCCTCCCTGATCCCCAGGTACTGTCCTTCCTGCAGCCGCTGGGTCTCCTGCAACATGGCTAGTATCTGGCCCAAGACCTCCTGGGAATGGTGGTATGCTCCCAGGATCCCTGCAAGTGCCTCGTGGAGAGTGGGTTCCCTGGGCCTGTCCTCCACCTGTCGCACAGCAGTCCTCCCAGCTTCCCTGTTGTCCTGTGCCTCTGTCCCCTGAACCGTGTGCCCACTGCCACTGACCACAGGTCCCTGATCGTCCTGTGTTTGTGGGGTTGCCTGGGGTGCCTGTAGTGGTGGGCACACTGCTGATTGATGTGTCCTGGGAACAGTGGTATGGGCCCGCTGAATGGGTGCTGTGGTGGTGTTTCCTGAGGGGGGAGGCTCTGTGGTGCTATGGGACTGTGGCAGAGTAACCGACTGTCCAGAGGTCCCTGATGGGCCAGGTTGGTCATCGGGATCCAGGCATGCAGAGCTGCTGTCATCACTGTGGGCCTCTTCTGGGGGTGATTGGATGTTGGTGGCACCTCCTCTCCGGTGATGTTGAGTGGGGGTCCTGTGGGGATGTAAATGCAGTGTTATTGTATCTGTGTGTGCCATCTTGTGCATGGGTGTGTTTCCCTGTATGGGTGTGATTGCCTTGTGTGAGTGGTGATTTTGTGGGCTTGGTGATTCTCTCTTATGTGCATGCTTTAGTGATGGGTGCCCATGTAGATCTGTGATGGGGGTCCATGTATTGGTGTGGCATGCAGGGCTTGGTTTTGGGATGGGTGGGTTGAGATAGTGGAGTATATGTGAGGTGGTGGAGTAGGAGTTTGTGATGGCATGCAGGTAGGGTGGGGGATATAATAGTAAAGATTTGACTTACCAGAGTCCAGTCCTCCTGCTACTTCTGTGAGGCCCTCAGGATGCATTATTGCCAATACTTGATCCTCCCATGTTGTTAGTTGTGGGGGAGGAGGTAGAGATCCACCGCCAGTCCTCTGTATGGCTACCTGGTGTCTTGCAACCACAGAACGCACCTTCCCCTGTAGGTCGTTCCACCTCTTCCTGATGTCATCCCTTGTTCTGGGGTGCTGTCCCACGGCGTTGACCCTGTCCATGACTCTCCACCATAGCTCCATCTTCTTAGCAATGGACTTCTGCTGCATCTGTGACCTGAATAGCTGTGGCTCTACCCGGATGATTTCCTCCACCATGACCCTTAGCTCCTCCTCTGAAAACCTGAGGTGGCTTTTGAGTACCATGGATTTGGTGTGAGTGGTATGTTTGAGGGTGTGTGGGGTGATGTGTTGTGGTGTGTGCTGTGAGGTGCGTGGATGGTGTATGGGTGATGGTGTTCTGTGGCTCAGATTGAGTGGGTGCTCCTGGCTTGTCTCTCTCTCAGTAAGCAATCTTTTTTTTCATTGAAAGGGTTGTGGATAATGTGAGTGTGTGTTTTATAGCGGTCTGAGTGTGCGGGTGTGTATGTGTGTCAAGTGTGTGTAGTTTGAATTGTCCAATGTGGTGTAGTTTTGTTAGTGTGTGTGTATTTTGAGGGCGGCGGTGTGTACCACCAATGGTTTACAGCGGTTGAAAGACCGCCGCGGTGATTCGTGGGTCCTGATACTGTGAGCATATTTCTGTTGGCATAACGGTGTGGGTTTTGGTACCACCAGTTTATCACTGACCTTTGGTCTGGCGGACTTGTGTGGGTGTCTGTATAGTGGAGGATTTCTCTGTGTGGGTCATGATACCCGTAGCGTTATACTGCCACGGTCACGGTATATTGGTGGCCGTCAGCGCGGCGGTAGGCGGCATTTGCCACCAATGTTGTAATGAGGGCCCAAATGTACTACATACCTGTCAAATTATGCAACTATGGTCTGAGGGGGATGCATCTGGCCTGGTTGTGTGCTTCTGGCAGGTGATTTTGGATTCAAATTACAGAGGCTCTTGCAGCTATGTTGTAGGAGCTGCTGGACTGTATCAATGGAGTATGCTTACTGGGACTGGTCAAATACTTGCAGGCAGCCAATAGTAGGTGTGTGGCAGTAGCCCTGTTGTCAAAGTGGAGAATTTCTCTGCAAACGGGGAGTACCCACTAAACGGAAGTGGCTCTCGGATCTGGCATACTGCAGGGAACATTTGGAACTATATGCGGAATGGCTACTTTGGCCCACAAGGTTAAAAGATATTTGGGGTCCCCTTACTACATATCTGCTGTGTAATCTGAAGGAGTTAGAGAAGGAGATGCCTAATGGGCAATGGATTTCACGGGGTGTGGTTTTGATTTCTGCACATGTAGTAATGCCATTGTATGGATAATCTGATCCGGTTAAGTGTATGTGGCACTGTTGGGTGCAATTTTGAAGTAAATTAAAAAAAAAAGATTATATATCAACACCGAGGCCCTTGTTATGAGTAGTGGAATTTTTCTCAGTGAAATCTCTCTTGATAAAGTTTCACCACCCACAGTTCCAATTGTTTCCAGGCCTGGAATAATCTGGGCCAACAACTCTGATTCGATAATTTTGGGCCAATAAACATCTGACCTTTTTCCAGGCTGCAGGAGCAGTGACTGTGGGCAGCTGCATATTAAGGTTCCTGCCAGACTTGTCAATGCTCTCCTAAACAGGTTCAACTATGCCCTGACCCCTCCCGGCATCTTATTGCCCAACCCTCCCACCGGTCCTCACACTGACCTTTACACTTGTGCTGAGCAGACAGGAAATGTTTGCCTTTTTATTCTAATTGTTGGGGAAAACTACAGAGAAAAGGACCTAATATTATTGGGTCTATGCATTTCTTCACCATTTCAGGGAGAAAAGTTGTAATCTTTGGAATTTGGTGTGGAGATACTGACCAGAATTTGATATTCTGGCCTTCTGGTATCCCTACACCAAAAACTTACCTGCCCATAATGAGAGACTTTGGGGTGATTGAGGGTGTGGGTTAGTGGAGGATAGTTTGTTTGCTCCACTCATGGTTTTCCCACAACATTTACGGATGGGGAAAACTTTATGTATGTCGATGCAGCCTCATCTGGCTCCATTTTTTTTAACAGAACTGCCTTTTGAATGTTGACCTGCCCTTTTTTGGGTGGAGCATCTAAAATTGGATTTTCCTCCCCAGGGATTATCATGCGAGGCATGGCAAGTGCAGGAAAAATCATCAATGACTTCCACATGGAGGGAGAAAATGTCAGCATGTCAGGGTGACTGCTATTATTTTTTTTAAAACAAGACTGCTCCTTGCAGATTTGTTGCTGTGAAACAAAAACAATGCAGAGCAGACTCACATGATAGATAACTCTCTTGAATTGCATATTCATCAGAAGTGGTCCAGCCAAGTCAGAGAGTGAACTTTTGCCATTTATGCCCTGCCATCTTTTGCGAGCTACTCGCCTGAACTCCAGGGATTTCCGATAGGGTGATGATATACCCCGAATCCCTATGATGACTAACCCAGGTACCAGTCAATACCTACATTGCACCGGAGGTTATCCCCAAAGGGAAGCGTGGTTGGGATGTTCACCGGGTACTTCTCTGTGACACTGGGTGCTGGGAGACATGTTGTCCACAGGATTCAGGTACACACTAGAAGTTAATGGAGTGTCAGGTATCTGGGATTCACAAGAGCACCAGGTGAATTATATCTGTAAATGAATTAACACAGTGTTCTATATAGTCTTGGCTATATGATCTCACAGCATGTTATTACTATGACATGATGCTAATATAGAATTTCTCATGGCAACATACCACTAGGTTTCTTGACCACACACGCAAGATTATCACATCTAGTCTCTCTGAGATGTACACTGGAAATGGTCCTTTGACCAAGTGTCGTTTGTTCACAACGTTTCATAACATATCACAACATATGTAAAAACGCAGGCACTTCAGCACCAAACAATATAATATTGATAAGAGTCCTTGTTCAGCCTGCGAATACCAACATTCCACAAAAGTCAATCTGCTGGCAGAGATTTTGTTCTGTAAGCACTGCCTATTATTGCCCCTAATTAAAATTCCAGAGTCAGTGTTTATATGTTAATCTTGCATGCAGTAAACGTCCAGATATTATTCACTTAACTCTTCTAAAGCACTTCAAATATTGTTTTGCCTTGTGTTTGTTGTTTTATTTTGGTAGTGAAGTGATTCCGCAAGCCGCGGAGCAGGAATACCTGAATTATGGTCCTTTCTTTATGTTTGCCTTTCTTTTTAGTAGTGGAAGGCTCAGTGCTGAAGAAGCAAAGCGGCGGAAGGGTTCCAGCAAGCCCAGAGACAATGAGACTGACGTCAGGAGCACAGGTAAGTGGGAAATCAGACAAAGCCGCTGGCAATAGGCAAGGGTGCGGTTTGCATAGAAGACGGCACACATGAAGCACGAGGCAGTTGCTCAGCGGGCATCTGCACGCAGATCAATGACTGAGCATGGGTAGTACCAGTATGTGGAGCAGTGACTCAGCATGTTGATGCTCACACAAGGACATGTTTGCACATGTTGGTTCTCACGTGTTGCTCTGAACACGAGCCTGCCACAGCCACGAGGGAGTTGGCACAATCACTGTAATGTTTCTACTCTTGAGTATTCCTGCAATCTGAGAATAGTCTTGAAGGTCTATCAGTGCCACCAGGGAACAGTCAAACAACTCATACACATACATACTAAGGAATATCACTGCCACCAAGGAACAGTGAAGCATATCATATTCAGACATAGATATCACAAGAATGAGGGGGGCCACCTTCCTAAAATAAAGCAGACATGATGTCCCTGTGGGTTTCATGAGCGTGTAGTGGTGCGAGAGGTAGTGAGGGCTATAATACCAACACAAAAGAAACTTGCAATGTGAATGGAAAACCTTCTCTTGGTAGATGGCAACAATGCGTACTATGCTCCAGTGGCCCATCCTCCTAAGGGTAAATGATCTCCTTGGTTAATTGCTGCGCCCATTGCCCTTCACTAAAATATAGTTACCAGGACACCACCAACCCTAAATGTTAGAATTTCTAAATGAGAACATTCTTTTTTACATAGCATGTCATTTACAGTAAATAAAATCAATTTGAGACAACATTGGGGTGGAACAGTAGTGGTGCACCACTGCCTGCTCCCCTTGAGCCCCCAGAAATGAATCCCATTGTGACAGTAGACCCATTGCAACAGTGCAAATCCGTTATCATCCCAATTTAGGAGATGAACTATTTAATAGGTCTGCAACCACAAAACATCAGTATATCTGATTGCAAGTCACAATTAGCAAGGTGTACTTCTCCTAAATAACAATCCTTAATGAGTTGCAAAAGGCATTTTAAAAGTCATACATTATTTTTCAACTCACAAAATGCCTCTTAACATGTTGTATCTTTGCATTTTGCAGTCACAAAGTCTATGATTTTGAGACTTGGTGGCTTGATGACCACAAAGTCCACTAGTGCATCAAGACCTAGGTTATTTGAATGAGGTAAATGTTAGGACTCTTTTATGTATGGAAGTAGCATAGGTTCTGCCTATCACAGAACAGTTGGTCTTTACGTTGATGTTTGAACAAGAAATATGAACCCAACCTAACTGGTGCCTTTTCATTAAAAGGTTCATTATGTTTGGAAATATTTTCTCCAATTGTCAAAAATGTGAAGTGTGGTTCTTCTCCATGTAGTAAATGACAGCTGAATGCAGTGCATCAGAAAAACTCTAGAAATTCTTAGAAAAAACAGTAAATTGTTATCTTCAGTGAACCTAAACCACAAAGGCCCTGAATGTCACCTGATATAGTTTGAAACACACATCATTACTTAGGCCGACCTCCATGATAAATATGCCATTGGCCAATAACACAGGAAAAATGTCTGTCTACCATAATAAAAACATAATTAATTATAATGAGGTAGGACACATGTTTAATAGTTTATATAAAAAAGAGGCTAAGGTTTGTATTTGAACATGGCTACTCAAAGTTTGACCACTTAGGCTTTCCACACCACTTCCCTGTTCAAATTGATTTCATTTATTTAACTTTTAGGAGGTTTTTCCTGTATTGAAGAGTTCCAACTCTGAATAGCTGAGCTTCACACGTGTGTTGGAACAGCCTTTGTTGGTGTCTGGAAGAATATGGCTTGTTTACTATTAGGTATGGGGCTATACTCCTATGTTGCTGCAGCCAGTGCCTGGGTACAAGGATTTAGAACTTACTAAGACCCATTGATTTTCTACAGATTTGTATGAAAGGCATTGGCAATACAGAGTAGTATTCAGAAATTCATGTTCCTGGTGTCAACAAATTTTGAACCATTTTTCTGAACATGCAGAGAATGTCTTCTAAGACTGGAGTTTTGTAAGGGATATCCTATGCTGGAAGAGGAAGGAACATTAGACTGGACTGTGTTTCTCATGTTATGTATGACTGTCAAGTCTGAAGTATAGCGTTCATATGTGGACCCAGGAATTGACTGGACTAGGGAACAACAGAATATCAATATTGCTAGTTACTTTGCAGTTCTCCAATAATGATGTAGAAGCTATGACTCAATTTCCACGGAGAGCACTTAGTGATGACATTTGAGGTACTTATCTATGTCATCGAGGGAAGAACTAGTGAACATATATTTGAGGTGTTCATTCTTTTGAGTGTTAAGTTTTCAGATTTTGCAAGCTCCATATCAATGAACAGAATGTTGGATATTCAGAGATATTGCTAATGTATATCCATTCACCATTATAGATATGCTAGAACGTTCAATGGCAAGTTACTTAAGATCTCTCTTTGCCTCCTAGATATCTTCTACATTCTGCAGATACCTTTAAGCACCAGGAATGACAAGTCAGAGTGGTGGGTCTCTGTACTTTTGTTTTCTCTGTTCCCTCATTTTTCTATTCCCGTTTTTTTCAAAGGCCCTCTTTTTCCTCTGAATGTGGTTTCTGGTGGAACTGGTGAGAGACAGCAGAGCATCACTTCTGTTGGATTTCGCACACAAAATCAGTGCATCTTGACAGATTGCGTAGCATACATTGTCATCTAACCTGCACAATGGATTTGGTCACCATTCTGTCTCATATTTTGCAGGTTGTAACTAAATTATAACAGGAGGTCAGCTTTTCAAAATCAGAGAGCGTGCTGCTCCGTTCACAAATAGCCACAATGAAATAAGAGATAGGTAGTATTTTCAAATATTAGAAGAACGATACAAGTCAAACAACTCTGACAAGTGATCCTTTAGTTTATCAATTTTCTTCCTTTTGTAATCAAATGCAGAAATTGCTTCATAGACATCACATACTTTTTTTTTTAGGTAAGAAGTTGTTAAACCTATAGTAAAGCCATTAAGATCTGATATGTCATATTACCACAGTTAATCAGCTGATAGTTGAGAGTGGTTGGCCAGAAGTGAAAAGGGCATCCTTATTCTATCCAGAATTGTGAAGTGAGTTGAAGAATGTGTTGGTGCTGGTGGTACAGTTGAATCCACAATTATGTGAAACGCATTTCAGAAAAGGTCAAAGTCATTGGAAGTTGGCCTCAGCAGAAGAGAACAGAGTTATTGTGACTTCTGACTAAATCAGCTTGGCAGAACAAGAAGGATTATATTGAAAGAAACCAGCAAAATAAAATGCGTAAATGGTCTGTGCTTATATTGTGGGTTGGTCATTTTGTAAAAGATTGTAAAAGTAAATCTAGGAGTCAGCGATGTCCCATATTGAAAAGATGCAGACAATGTGAAAACTAGAATGATAATTCCCAAGTAGATGATTTTGTCAGATAATGAGCAGAATTTCAGGGCTTTTATATTCTAAAACTTCTAAAAATATTTGGATACTAAGGCCCTCATTTTAACATTGATGGTACTTACCGCCTACCCCTGTGGTGACGGCCTCCAACATACTGCCACCGCGGCTACCATCTGTCCACCATATTATAAGCACTTCCCGGCTTCGGCCGCAACAAGGGCGGAAATCTGGCAGTGCTCACGGTGGTGGACGGTGATAAGCTGGCACTGCTACCACCATCACTGCCATGCCAGTCGAACGACGCTAGCTGTATCATGACCAGTGATGTGGCCTGGCAGTGTTCTGCTGGTGGGGCACTGCTGGCGGTAGCAGTGCCCCTTCCCTGCCGGAAGACCTCCTCGACCAAGGTAAGTCAGGCTTACGACAGGGGAGGGGGGTGGGATTGTGGGGGGTGTTGTGTGTGTGTGTCTGAGTGTGTGAGTGCTTGTGTGAATGCGCCTGTGTGTGTGTTGTGTTGTTTGCGTGGGTATATGTGTGTGAGTGAATGCGTATAAGAATGGTGAAGTGAGTGCGTGTCTGCATGTCAGTGTGACTGTGTGTTAGAATGTGTTTAGTATGTCTGGAAGTATGCATGAATGGATGCGTGTATGTCAGTGTGTATGAATGCGTGTATGTCAGTGTGTGAATTAATGCGTCTATGTCTAAGTGAATGGGTGTATGCCTGGTGCGTGTGGATGTCTGTGTGTGTGTATGCGGCGAGGGTGTGTGTGGTGTGAGGTGCGCTCCGATTGTAGTGAGGGGAGCAGGGTAATATGTGTACAAGTGTGGGGGTGGGGTCAGTTGTGTGGTGTGTGCATGTATGGGGTGAGTGTGTGGATCGGAGGGGAGTGTGGGGGTGAGTCTGGATGGAGGGGGGTGAGGGTGTATCAAGTGAGTATTGGAGGGTTTGGGGGAGCTGCCTACTGGTGACAAGGAAGGAATTCCCAGTCACCGGTAGGGCCTACCGCCATGGGTTTCGTGGCGTTGCTAATGCCACGAAAACAATGGTGGTAGGCGGGCCCATAATGCCATGGGTGGTACTATGTCGGCTGCCGGGCTGGAGATATATATCTCCCACCTGATGGCTCATATCGCCATGGCGGTATGAGTGGAGAAGTGCCAGGTTGGCTGCAGCCAACCTGCCAATCTCATAATGTGGTGGTATACACCCCCAGCCTGTTGGCGGTGATACCACGACATTAACCCTGGCGGTCAAAAGACCGCCATGGTTAAAATGAGGGCCTAAATTTTCTCAATCCTTACAGATGCCAGTAATCAAGAAAATTATTCTGGAGGTTGTTAAGGCAGTGGATGGTGCTAATTTATCCTCAAGCTTAGTGAGGTTTCATTGAAATGTGATTTCTTTGGCTTGTTTTAAAAATCATCATGATAAAGTTCCTTTTGATTTGATAGATGCTCCTTTGTTTAGGGTAATTGTGGGGTTACTCTGGGTGGACTTACATAATTATTGTACTGATTGGACCACATGGGCAATTCACTCAAATTCAGACTATTGTCAGACTAGTGGTATGAGTTCAGGCCAAACCATAACCTGTTGTCCTTTTAAATTATTTACAGGAACGGGAATGGGGGTGTGCTATCTTTTTACCTTCTAGTCGACATATGACGATTGCAGATTGATTTGTAGCGATATTCACAAATGCATTTAAATGAAAATATGTTCATACTGAATAATGGAAAGAATATACTCAACAGGTTCTAGATGAGAATTTGTCTAATGGCTTTATTAAACCCTCAAATTTTGTGTAGACTACAGACCCAACAACAGAGTTACAGTGAAGAATTGTTACCCTTTGCCACTAATATGTGTACTGTTTGAAAAGATAAGATTTGTTATGACATCAACAAACTTAGACCCAGATTTATACTTTTTGAAGCAAAACTGCCTTTGCGCAGTTTTGCGTTAAAAAGTTATGGTGCCGGCTTGCGCCATTCCAGCCAGCCGAGCACCATTTTAATGGAAAGGCGCAATCTGGCTCAAAGGGTGGGCTAGCATAAAAAAACTTGATGTTAATCGGGTGGGGGGTGGGGGTGGCGGCATGGGAGAAGGTGGTTTTGCACCAAAAAATGACATTAGGCTTGTTAGAGTAAAATTAAAATGACACTAACCAGCCCAGCATCATCTCTTGACGCAAAACTATCCATACCATGTGACTCTTGTATTAGAAAAGACAGGCGTCATGCCCACCACCCCAATGGGCAGCACAGGGGACAAGGGTCCCCTGGGCATGGCCACTGCACCCAGTGCCACGTAGGGGGCCCATGTCCGGGCCCCCAATGGCACTTTAAAAAGTTTTTTAAAATACTTACCTTCACTTACCTATACTTACCTGGGATGGGTTCCCCCATCCTGTGGTGGCCCTCTGGAGTGGGTGGGGGTATTCCTGGGGCTTGGAGAGGGCACCTGTGGACTCTTTCCATGGTGTCTGACCATGGAAACGGGTCCACAGGTCCCCTAACGCATGCCCCTGACCCAGGAATTAAATAATGGGGCTAAGCAGGCTTAGCTCCATTGTTTAGGCCCGCCTCCCTCCTGTGCACCATTTTTGCACGAGAGGATAAATAAGGCGCTAGGGCCTTAGAGTCATTTTTTGAATTGGAATGCCCATCCTGCATCCCATTGATGCCAGGTGGGTTCACGCATCCAAAAAATGACATTAACTCCAATATTTTGACATTAGACTATTCTAGCATCAAAATACAAATATGGAGTTAAGTTTGCGCTGAATTACCGTAAAACCAATTACGCTAATTCAGTGCAAACAGAGTGTAACTCTGGGACTTAGATCTCAAAGAAGCTTTCTATCTAGCTATGGTCAGCAAGGATTATGACTGGAAAACTACATTCCATACTGAGTTTTGATGCTTTTTGGACTCTGAAATGCTCCTGTGCTATTTCAGTATGTTATTGATGTATTGCAAGAACATTTAGATCAGAGGTCTTCAAACTGGGGGGCCAATGATTTTTATTTTTCAACTGGGGGGGCGCGACATTAAAACGTTTGAAGACCACTGATTTAGATTGTTCTGTATTGTCTGTTTAGAAGATAATTTGATCTACTCTACCACCTTGGAAACTCACATACTATATCTTAATGATATTGAAAAAATAGATCAATGCCACTACTAGGGATTTTGTAGGTACCTACTTATAAACTGACACCAAGATGGATGAAATGAAAGTGGCAATCATTGTTCAGTAGCCTACACCAGCCTCAGCTAAGACAATTCAGAATTTTTTGGGTTTGCCTGTTTTTATATCGGATTCATTCATCAGTCTTCTAAAATCATAAGACACATTAGCATGTTATTGAAGAAGGGAGAATCTTTTGTTTTTTCAACAGATGCAGATCAAGTATTTTTTTTCTGGTGCCCCAATTTTGCATCCTTTGCTGTAAAATATAATTAAATTGTTGAGATGAATGAATGCTTTATATGGGAGGTGTTTTATCTCATAGAAATCCAAAAGCATTCTATGTTCACTCAGCATCCTATGTTTCTAATAACTTCCCACCTGCACATTTAAATTATATAATCTTGACAAGAAGTGTTTGCCAGTGAAGACATCTTAAGAATTGAGACATTTGTTAGGGGCCAAACAAATTGTAAAAGTGTAAACTCATCACATACATTTGTAGTTTGTATATTCAGCTAGTACATGTGCCCCTTGGCAACTCAGGTGGACTTTGTTTATCTCTGACTATGACGTTGTGTAAAACTATGGACCAGATCCTAAGAAAGGAAATGCTGATCACAACAACATGATCTGGAGGGTAAAATCAGTCGAGAAAGGTCCCAGTATTTATTTTGTCTACAGACGTTCAGGAAGACCTTTCCATTGTTCTAATTAATGCATATTTGTTTCTTACCAAATCACTTACAGAAATCAATCTATAGACAAATAGGCTTGGTTAAAAGCACATGAAAATAGACATTAAATATCAGGATTGCTGTACCAAAGGAAAACTATATATATACCCTTAGAACAGTTATGACAACAAGCTATGCACTGGCTTCATGATTCAAAGATGACTGAGCAAACTGAATTGTAAAATCACACTAAAGAGATACTTTTTGTTGTCAGGTTTATTTGCTGCTGTTACCAGTTAAGTCCAAACAAAATAAGCAAGTAGGTTTATTGAGGCATTTGCTTATTCCACCAGACCTTGGCATATGGTGTAAATGGATTTTATTGAAGAATTCCCCAAAAGTCCAGGGTTACGAGGAATTCTCATGGTCGAGGACGATTTACCTAAGATGGGCCCTTTTTTCATACATGTCTTCTTTGCCCACCTCTAAAGATCTAGCACAAATCTTTTTACAACATAGTATTTGATTCCATAAACTGTCAGGAACTCGGGTAAGGACTGGTGGCTGAGTAGAACTAGTAAGCAGAATATTGGGTTCAGAGCCACTCAAGATCATATAGAGAGTCAGCAGGCAAAAAGGGATTCAAAGGGGAAGCTACACACAAGGGAACAAGGTGGCCAAAGTTCAGAAAGGACAGGCACTCAAGAGGCAATTTGAAATTCAGACTAACACCCAGGACAGACATGCAAGACATATAAATAACAACATGAACAATAAAGGGAATATGGATTGGAGCACTCATGAGCTCCACATGGTAAGAATGAAACTCAGCAAGTTCCTCATCCACAATTGCAGTTACAGATACTGACTGCAAATAACAAAATATAGGACATATGTGAAAGGCAGGGACTGTGGAGCTGATACCTATGGTGATGCTATAAAAGTAACTCAAAGACAATACTCACAGTGGACATGAAAACACCAGCTAGGTTGTCAGCTGTGCCCACAGATCCTGCAGATCAAACAGGAACAGACGAGGCAGTAACAGCAAGGGTGTAGAAATAAATACACAGCCACAATAGACAATGAGCTAGCAAGGAGGGGTGCTTAATAGGAAAGAAGGATAAACAAAGGGCTCACTTGGCAAGAGTTAAGAAACAAAACACACAAGGGCACTGAAAGCGTTGACTGCAGGAACAGGAAGACAGCAAACTAACAACTGGAACAAAGGCAAATGGGGAAAAGGCAGGGACTGTAAAAAGGTAAATATAGAAGAAGAGAATACAAGGGTTCACTAAAATAGTGCTGGCTCAGAATTCAAAGGAGCACTGCAGGCAGTGCTAGTTCGGGAAAAGGATTAGCAACTGCACAGGAATAAAGAAATCAAGGTAGTACTGCAGGCAGCGCTAGTACAGGAACAAAGAAATTAGCTACAACTCAGGAACAGGAAGCAAGAAATATCTATAGCTTAGGAACTCTGGAAACAAGAATAGCAAAAGTTTAGGAATTCAGGAAACATGGAGGTTAGCCAAACAGGAACAACTGGACTAAAGGGAGCTGGGGCTTGAAAAAGCTCAAAGTGATCACACCCATCAGGTGTGAGCAGGCTAGCAGCACCCAGCCACAGTTGTGCTGAAATCCTCAACCCATCCTTGCCCTGCAGGGATTGAGATGAAGCAGTGATTAGGGGGATTATAGGTAATGGAGTTTCAAGCATGAGCAAACTGCCTTTTACAAAACCCGCATGGATTGAAAATGCATTGGGAATGGATGGCAGTTTCCAAATAGTGTCCAAATGGCTGGAAGTCAGTATATGCATACAGGGGAAGGCCTGGAAGCTTATTAGAATACTGAAGAGTCCCACAATATGGTTTCCTTGTGGTGGACATGAGAGGAGGTTTGGAGCAAGATATTGTGGCTCCCAGAGTAAACATTCAATAACAAGGATCACTCAGCTACTGGACTGTCACCTTTCTTAGTGTTTCTTGACAGCTGGTCCTTGGGTGCAGCAGTGATAGGCATGCTATATGGAAAGACAAGCAGGGAGGATTTTTCTGCTGCATACTCATAGGTATGTGGAAATTACCAGAATTCAGATGCAAATCAGCATAATATTCTTTGATATTTTCTTCATAGGAACCACTTTTTCTAGTATGTGGGGCAACCTAGATCACTCTGCCCCCACCACAACCCGAAGGCAAGAAAATGATTGCCCAGAGTCTGGAGTGCACCAAGAGGACTGATGAAAAAATACAAATGACCTTCTAAAACTGAAAGTAACATCCATTGACAAAGTCAAATGTCTCACTTCGCCATTCATACATGCACTTGCATGGCCTTGAAAAGCTTTCCTGTTGCAAGCTTTCTGTTGAGTTAGAGGCAAACCCACTTAGATGCACAAAGTACCAGGATGTAGCCCCTGCAAACAGCAAAGCAGATCAGTAAGTTAATGAACTAACTGCTGAGAACTACAGGGTTGTCTGGGTGTATGTGAGTGTTTGGTACACCAAGCAATTATGAAACAAGCAAGACTGCACTAAAATAGACACTGAGAACCCACTGTAATACAATGTAAGACACATTGCTATTGTATTTGTCATAGAGTTCACAATAAAAAAACTTCCTAGTGCATGGCATTTCTATAGTTATCTATGCAGTAGAACTTTCACTTCAAAGAGCAACCATCCTACCCAAAGTAAAAAGAGCCACATCAAGTGCCACTAGAAATTACATCAAGACTAATTAAGAAACGTCAGTGCACAAAAGAGGTGCCACAACTTATTCAAATTTAATAACATACATCAATCTGCATTATAATGTTATAATGTTATTATTATGTTGCATCTGCAGTTGAACAAAAGCGCTACTTTCGTCATGTCCCACTACAAAAAGCATATGGCGGTATGTGACAGGGAGCCGGAGAGAAACTGCAAATTTTCCAAGATGGTCTCATTAGTAGCCCAGGAGAAGGGGGGAATGAATGTTTTAGTTATGGGAGAACAGTAAGTCAGCGTGTGGAAAGAAGCGGGACGGGGGTCACAAAGAGTGAGAGAGGAGCAAGGATCGGAAAAGAAGATGGGAGGCAAGCAGATCTGGGTGAACGCTTTCAGTGAGGTGGACTGGCCCATTGACCAGGAAGCAACAAGGCCAAGGAGAGGATAACGTGTGAACAGCCAGAGGTCAACGGGATGAGTGGGACAGCCACTTACAGAGACGGGGTACCAGGACACCAGACCACAGGTAACAACAGGCTCAGGCCTGTCAACCTGAAGGAAGCTGGTGCTGTGGTGCTTCGATCCTGGAAGCCACAATAAAGTCAAGGGTTGTGGCTGCATGAAAATGTGGCCATATTTTTTACATGCTATTTGGAGTTGGTGGCACAAATGTGATGGGCTTTGAGGAGAACAGCGTGACCACTTTAGGTTTTCTACATGATTATTGGTTTTGGAATGGTCAACTGTAGGTGAGGAATCTGACTTTATTCCACAGGGCTAGATGGCGGCATTTTAAAAGGAAGTAGTCCCATATTCCATTCCTACATTGCTGTGCCTCTTTGAGGGGACCATGACTTCCTAGATGTGAATGGAAGTCCTGACGCAAGCATTAGGTCCAGGTTATACCAGAAGGGAAAAACACTCTTTCTAAGGACCCAAAAGAGGAAAGGGTTGGGCAGGAGAAAACTGTTGTCCATCTCTGAGTATTACAAAACTGCCTTTATAGAGACTCTAGCGTTGATGTCAGTTCTGTCATATAAAAAGTTGCCTTCCTTAGAATGTCAAGCACTTGTCAGACAACCTATTAAAGCAATGGTTAACAAGAAAAACACATGAAAGCCATTTACTGCTGATGCAAAGGCCACTTGTTTGTTGTACTATTTCTTGTACTTCTTTTAAGTATAGGGAATATGAGCTGCCCCAGACAGCTACATCTATCTGTGGGACACCTAAAAGAAACCCATTTATAGTCTGAAACTACTGGTCAGAGAAGATGAATTGCTTCATTGTAATTATTTTTATAAATAAATAAATCTGAAACAAAGAGTCTTTTTGTTGCTACTTTGCAGAATACAAAGCAGCATCAGCTCATAGCCTGACCACAGACCCCTCTCACAAGGCCTGGCGAGGCAGGCATTGTGCATGCATGTGGACGTTGCCTCAGGTGTTACAAATTTCGGAGCCTGATATTATCAATTACGCAAATTATATACGGCCTTTGATATTGCATGGTTGCTTAAAAGCAGTAATTTCATACTTAGTTATTAAAAATAATTGGGAGGTTTTGCAAGGAATGTGTCCAGAGGGGTTGTTTATACAGTGTATAAAAGATCACTGGGAGCACTGTGGCGCAGTCCTGACATTCACATACAAAGACTTCACAAACTCAGACTTTGCACCCATGGGAAATATGAAGGTCTAAAAACACTATGTAGCTCCATCAGAATCTGTAAGCAACACTATAGGCTGCCTCTGCTGACCTGTCAGGTAAAAACCTTGACCTTAGACCTATGTGGTCAAGGTGGTCCCCTCTCACTGGGCCATCTTCTCGGCTGCCTTGAATCTGCATGGGTTGTGGTTGGATGTCTCCTGAAGAATCCCTCCTCTTGCTGCTGTCTACCATGCTCTCCCTGACGTTTGGGGAGACTCGGTGTGGGATGCAAGGTCTGCAGGCAGAGGGGTACACCAGGAGTGGAGACTTAATCTTGGGGGGCATCTTCCCCCTTCACTTCAGTCGCTTTAACACCACCTTTGCATTTTCTGAGCTGAAGGAAGCCGTTCAGTGTCACACGTGAGTTTTTGTTGACTTGCAGTAAGTCTGTTCAAGGAATGTATTCTATGTAATGAGTGTAGCTTTACTATGTGTGCGGGTTTCAGGGTTCCCTGTCCACCGAGGGGGTCATTTACAATAACATTTCCAGATGGTTAAATGCACTTGTTATGGTGCCAGCATATAAAGAATTGCTGGTTCCAGGTTTTCTTTTCTGATCCTACAATGACGGCCCATTCAAGCATATTTATAACTAAGCACATGGTACAATGCAATCCATGTGATCCGAAGACTCACCTAGGACTTACACATTTTAGTCAGATACTTCCCACTCCTCACAATCATGTAATAGGGGTTTTCATCAAAGAAATTAGAAACCTGAGTTTCACTAGATTAGTGCCCCGGTAAAACCAGGATCGCACTTTACTTCTTGTCTTTGGTAATGTCACTTCTTATTTTGCTTGCTCCCGTAGACTCTTGATGGTCGCTGCAATTGGTGCTTCACATTTTATTTACAGATGTGATTTGCTCCTGGGCAGTGCAGCCTGTGTCAATGGTTGCTTGTTATGGGTCAGGTTCACACCCCTCTGTGTATGTGGTACAATCAAGGCCAATATTTCCTTAAGCGAAATACATTTGTTCAGTACAACCCCAGATAGGTCAAAACTGTCATACTATGTATCTCTAATAAAAGTAAAGCCATAAGAATTGGTCAAAACCTTCAACATGAGAAACTGCACCCTGAAGTCCTTGGATTCTAGGCTAATTTTGAGAATGATAGTGTTAGATCTTACCTCTCTGTGTGGTGTGCGGGGTTGCAAAAATGTTTGAAACCTTGGTGAAAGTCTTTGGAAAACCCTTCCACCGCCTAGAATTCTAAACAATGATTCTGCTGGGATATAGGCTGACACAGCAATAGAAAAAATGCCTCCATCATCCTGGTGGAGGTCCTGATGACCACATTTTGAAATGTCCTTCAGCCTGCACACATTTCTAGCATTGACAGAAACCACAGTCAAGGTGGTTTTTGCCAATGCATTGTAACTTTCCCGTAAGGCTCTGAGCCATTCAGCAAAATTACATTTTTTAAAATTTTCAAATCAACTCCCCAAAGCAGGATTCTTTTTGGGAAAATTCAATAACGAATGCCCCCTTTACCATGCGAGTGACCTCCCATGAGGAGGGGGGTCATTTTGCAGTTTCACTGCCCATGACACAAGGTTTTTCCTAGCGGTGATGGACTGTGAAAGCTGACGTGTATGGCCGCCCATCTAAATTAAGTGAGCAGACCTACAGGTCGACCTATGATGGTCCATACTCCATCGGGCCATCAAACTGGTGCAACCATGGTGGAGACGGTGTAGTGCTGCTGTTGTTATACCAGATGCCATCCTGTATTTCATTCGGGCAGGTGGGCCATTATATTGGTGAAAAGGGTACTCTATCACTGTTGCAAGGGAGTACCCTTTACACCAACATGTAAATTAAGACCTTCGTTAGCAGAAACCTGTTAGTGTTCTTATCTTCCCTCAAACCATTGTGCATACTAAAATGATACAAAATCATGTTTAGGCTGCCTGGGTTCTATTAGTGTGGATATTATTTCACCATGCACAGAAAACACTATGCATAGACATGGCAATAAGAAATACTAGGAATGGCATAAATTACATTGAAGACGAACTTCGTGAACTTCACATGGAAAAAAATACAAAAATTGTCTAACATTAAGTTTAAGTGCATTGCTTGCTAAATCTGAATGATTTGAAGTTGTATCATTGGCAACCCCACAGTGTACTAGAGCATAGCTGTTGTACAGCACCAAGGGAAGAAGATCATTTTAAATGAACACCCCAAAACCGTGTTGACACAAGAAGCAAAAAAGCTGCAGTCCACATTTTATCCATTATGGTCTACATTTTCATCACTGTGTTCTGGAAAATGTGGTTGACTAAACAATTATTCCAATGAACACATTGTGGCCTTGGTGGCAGCAGATAAAGTTCAACTTTGATTTGATGCAAATTGTGTAACAAGGAATAATGTAGGAACACAGAAAACAATTGGTTCTGGCCTCAAGTCACACTCTTTGGAAGATTTAAATCAAATCAGGTTTTTAACATGCAAATGTGTACAACGTATATTGTCTAGCAAGTCTCCACAGATATGCACATCCTTTCTCATGAAAGGATTTGTTGTTTCTAAAAACACTTTTTCATAAACTCCTTTCTTGTCATCATGTGTACTGTAAACAATTAAAAATGCCTTGGATGTTTTCAGCCACCAAGGGTGTCTTTGCTGCAATTCACCCCCAAGTTCACAAAACTTCTTCCTTCTTGCACACAACTTAGCGGGGGTCTCACTTGCAAGCCTCTTCTCTTCAAGAGTCCTGTATTGCTGCCCTGTTTGTTTCATTTACTGAGTTGTCTCTCCATTCCTTTCTTCCATTCCTTTAGGATGCAGCGTACATATCTGTGCAAGTATGCTAAATAAAAAGAACATTCAGCAATACTGCCCAGCTTGTGCTATGTCCACAATTTACACTGACATCCTAGATGCCTTGAGTATTAGATGGTCTGTTTTTTGCAAGGTATTCCATATTGCTCTTAGCCCAATCAGTTCCACCCTGGCTCCCACATCTCCAGAATGGACAGGTGAAGTGTAAACCTTCTCTTGCAAAGCAGTGCATCATTGGACACTAGGCCTCACAAAAGACTGCTGTGGTTTTCTTAGCATCACCAAGGGCTACTTTACCACACCACAGCGCACTAGTAGGTTGTTTCTCAGTCTGCAGGATTACCCTCTCATAAAAGAAAGGGCATCTTGTAGGCTGGAAAATGTCAGTGAAAGTAGAAGATGAGCAGAAGAAGGTATGATTTTATGGCATTACGACCAGAGCAGTCGACTTTGGAACTGGGGAACCAGGTTTGATTCTCAGCATTGGCTTAATGTCCAGTGATTCTAGGCAAATCACTTAGGGCCTGATTACGACTTTGGCGGTCTGAGGACCGTCAATGCTGCGGTCAGACTGCCGCTGTTGAGGTGGTCTGACCACCACATTACGAGGTTGGCTGGCAAACCCACCAACCTACCACTGTCCCTGCAAGGATCTTCGATCGTGATGGGCTGACGGCGGGTGCAGGTTGTAATCAGCCAGGGGGCTGCTGAACACAGCGCTGCCCTGTTGCTTACAACTTTGATCTCCGTCAGTCTTTTCATGGCGGTACCATTGCCATGAAAAGGCTGGCAGAGAACATGTGCAGGGGGCCCCAGGAGGGCCCCTGCACTGCTCATGCCCGTGGCATTGGCAGGTCAGGGGTTCCTCTGCCCAGCACCCTCGAAATGCGCACTGTCTGCTGTGCACATTGTGCGCATTTTGAGGGTGCTGATGCCCCCTGCGTGTGTCAGTATGACATGATGATTATCTCTCAGTTTCCTACTGTTTTCCGCATTTCATCATGACTATGCATCTCCTTAGGTCTCATCTACTATGTTGTGAGATGTATTACCTTACAGTGGACTTAGTCCAGGCCAATTGCTTACCACACTGGTTGGCTTAATTGCCACTCTCATTGCTTGTTTCTTATTTGTTAGTTTTTGTGGGCTTTATTTCCTCTTCTTGTTTTTCCTGCCCCTGATGCATGGGTGCATTAATGTGCCCTTATACTGCTTGCTGTTTCTGGCACAACCTTTTTTATTTTTGCTTAAGCAATCCACTAGAGTGCAGGTGTTTTCTGGCAGTCTCCCCAGTGTGGTTTTCTTCCCCTCTCCAAGCTGCTCCCATTCATCTGCAGTTTGCTCCTCCTCCCCACTTGTGATATGCTCATCCTCATATAGCCACCCCCCTCACCCGCAATGATTTTGTGCCTGTGTGCTTCTCCCCCTTCCAGCGCCATGTTTCTCTCTCTATCGCTCCAGGAATGAATTTATTCTTTTGCAGGTGAGTGTCTGTCCCTCCCTAGACTCATTCTTAACTCCTCTTTACTCCTCCAAAAACGACCTATTTTCTCGAAATGATGCCACATTTTCAACCAATCCCCTGGTCACACATACTTCTTAGTAGTAGATTCGCAAGTGTGAGGATCTCCCAGTAGAAAAGATAGGAAAGGTGGCAGCGGAGATTTACACTTGTATCTTTGTGAATATTATTTTGTACTACCATAATAATGCTATAATATTACTACTAAAGTACTACAAAATAGCGTTTGTGTATAGACCTGAAGTGTCTGAATTTCCACTAACTGGAAGATAAGTTGTGAATCATTTGCATATGTAAACAGTTTGCAACCACGGAATGTATTCAGGTTCATAAGAGGAAGCATGCCAGCTCTACACCACAAGGGTGAGAGTACACCTCTGGGCCTGTGGGGATCTGGTTTCATAAAAGTATTGACCAATTTATTATGAATGAGAAATGTTACTTGTACACATTTGATTTACGTTTTCCTGACTTGTATTTGATTCCATCCCTCATACATGGCTGGTTACTCAAATGTGTTTCTGGGTCTTGTGGTTCCAGCATGTCATACACGTATGCTTGCTATTTTGACTGTAATGGGTGATTTAGTTTGAAAGAACTCTGAGTAAGTTGGTTTCACTCTAGAACATCATTCTTTTCATGCTGTAGTATGGTCATATACTGGTACCGACAGTGAAAAGAGGAGGACATTTTTATTTTAAGATTAGTGAACTCTGGGTAAGTTATTTCCCACTTTTGAACTTTATTCACTCATATAAATAAACACATGTTACTAAGAAGCCATTGAATGTAAGAAACGAGAAACGAAATGAATGTTATAACAAAATGTGTTTTAAAAAACATACATTGCACAGTACTGACAAAATAAACCATTCCCCCCGCCATATCTTTGGGTTCAATGGTCTTTTGTATATTTAAACGTATCAATGGAATTAAAACTACAGTGGTCGAAGATCTCTGCTGTGCTACAGCTGTTCTTATTTTGCAAGTACTTCTCTCCTCAAGTGAACCTTCTGCGGGTATCACTACCATATACTTTGATTCTGTGCTCTCATTCCGAGATTGGACTATCACAGCTAGCCTTCATAAAACTGTATTCCATTTGCCAGTATCTTGGTTAGAATGTTTTGAGAGATGAGTATTTCCTTTTGTTTCCATTTCTACGCGGTGCCCTTATTACTGAGTACATCAACTGAGAGGGTAGCCTATCAACCAAGTTTCTTTTACTCGAAACACTACAACCCCGATGTCCCACTTATTACTAGAACCACCATTCATTTATCCAGCAATCACAGGCATAACACTGTTACCTCAAAGCTACACCCTACTGTGAATCCGGGCAATTCTCCCACCCTCCTAATATCTAAGTATCTCCGGGTCCTCCTCTCCTCTGCAACTGCCTGTACAGACAAGGGGCGGCTGAATCACTGTACACTTGAACTCCTCTCTCTTGTAAGGCATTAACTCTCACCTGCCTTCTTCCCTTAACCGCAGCATCAAGATTCTGTTGATCACATAAACACCTTAGCACTGACTCCAGATTCTTCTGCACAATACAACTCAGACGTACACTTTGTCATAGAAACATACACGAGACGTACAAAAGAAGTACAGGAAAACCATTAGATTTTTAACAAACAATCCAGTGCTGCATAAAGTCTGTATAGACTAAAGAATATTCAATTTAATATTTGTATTTTCCTTTTTAATTCTTTAACCCCTTTGCTGCCAGGCCTTTTCACCTCCTGTGCCAAGCCTCTTTTTTTGGCTACTTGGGGCAGTTCGTGCTTAGGCCCTCATAACTTTTTGTCCACATAAGCTACCCACTCCAAATTTGTGTCCTTTTTTCCAGCATCCAAGGGATTTTAGAGGTGCCCAGAGTTTCTGGGTTTCCCTGGACGAGACCAAGAATGTAGCCAAAATACAGCTAAAATGTTTTTTTTTTAAAAACAAATGGGAAAAAAGGGCTGCAGATCAAAGCTTGTAGTATTTTCCCTGAAAATGGCATCAACAAAGGGTTTGTGGTGCTAAAATCACCATCTTCTCAGCTTTCAAGAATAGGCAGACCAGAAAACCACATTTTTTAACACAATTTTGGCATTTTACTGGGACATACCCCATTTTTACAATTTTTTGTGCTTTCAGCCTCCTTCCAGTTAGTGACAGAAATGGGTGTAAAACCAATGCTGGATACAGGACAGCTAAACATTTCTGAAAAGTAGACAAAATTCTGAATTCAGCAAGGGGACATTTGAGTAGATCCTTCAAGGTTTTCCTACAGAAAGTAACAGCTAAAATAAACAAATATTGAAATTGACATGAAAAAAGTGCCATTTCCGTCCACGTTTTCATCTATAACTTTTTCCAGCTATGGCAGATTCTTAAAAGCAATAAACATTTACATTTGCTGGACTCTTCAGGTTGCAGGCACATATAGGGCTTGTAGGTTCATCAAGAACCCTAGGTACCCCGAGACAATAATGGAGCTGCACCTTGCAATGGGTTTTCATTGTATACCGGGTATGCAGCAATTCATTCGGTGAAATATAAAGAGTGAAAAATAGGTATCAAGGAAACCTTTGTATTTCCAAAATGGACACAAGATAAGGTGTGGAGAAGCAGTGGTTATTTGCACATCTCTGAATTCCGGGGTCCCCACACTAATATGTGAAGTACAGGGCATTTCTCAAATAGACATCCTTTTTACACACTGTCTTACATTTGGAAGGCTCAAATGTAGAGAAAGACAAGGGGCAATAACACTTGGTCTTCTATTCTGTATTCCCCTAAGTCTCCTGATAAATATGGTACCTCACTTGTGTGGGTAGGACTAATGACCGCAACAGGAAATGCAACATGGACACATCACATTTTTACAATGAAATATGACGTGTTTTTTGGAAACGCCTAGCTGTGAATTTTGGCCTCTAGCTCAGCCGGCACCGAGGAAACCCTACCAAACCTGTAAATTTTTTAAAACTAGACACCTGGGGAAATCCAGGATGGGGTGACTTGTGGGGCTCGCACCAGGTTCTGTTACGCAGAATCTTCAAAATTTGGCAAAAAAAACACTTTTCCCCCACATTTCGGTGATAGAAAGTTATTGAATCTGAGAGGAGCCACACATTTCCTTACACACAGCATTCCCCGAAGTCTCCCAGTAAAAACGGTACCTCACTTGTGAGGGTGGGCCTAATGCCCGCGACAGGAAATGCCCCAAAACACAACATGGACACATCACATTTTCCCAAAGAAAACTGAACTGTTTTTTGCCTAGCTGTGGATTTTGGCCTCTAGCTCACCCGGCGCCTAGGGAAACTTAGTAAACCTATACATTTTTTAAAACTAGACACCTAGGAAAATCCAGAATGGGGTGACTTGTGGGGCTCTCATTAGGTTCTGTTACCCAGAATCCTTTGCAAACCTCAAAATTTAGCACAAAAAAAACACTTTTCCTCACAATTCGGCGATAGAAAGTTCTGGAATCTGAGAGGAGCCACACATTTCCTTCCACCCAGCATTCCCCCAAGTCCCTCAATAAAAATGGTACCTCACTTGTGTGGTAGGCCTATAAAAATAGGCCAAATTGCCTAAAATAAATTTGCCGACCTTGGAGAGCGATCAGTGCCTAAGGGGTCGCTCCCCTCATGTCAATAAACAAAAGAAATCCCTGGTGTCTAGAGGTTTCTGCCCCACTTGGGGGCAGATGGACCTAAATAATATAGGCCGATCTACCCCAAAGGGGGGCAGAAATGGTGTAAAACATAATCACCCCCAGGGGAGCGAACCTTGCCCAAAAAAAAAAAATCCCTGGTGTCTAGTGGGAATTCCTGCAGCCCGATCACTATGCGATCGGGCTGTAGGAATGCTCAGAGAGACTTGAACATGATCCCCCTAATTTGCACAAAGTATTTCCATGGTCTTTGCAAACTTTCAGTCTCAGTAACATTGACTATAGACATTGGCCATCCATTAATTTACACATATTTCCATCTCTTATGTATTTTTCACCAGTGTCAACACAACGATCATTGTGACAATCAAGTGAGTTGTAACAGTCAACTTCAGTTATTAATCACTGTTACATTAGACATCTATAATCTCTCAATCAGTCCCAAATTTTCCCAAGTTACACTTGGGCTTCTTACAACTGTTTTTCTACACTAATTTTGCCCAGCTAATCCACTCAGGGCATCGCTGTCCCCCTCCAGTTCTTAGCACTGTCCCTTCTAGCAACCAGGTTCAGGAGTATCTTGGTATCAATGCATCTTGTCATATTCCCAGCAGTGCAATTTCCACTCGGACATTAAAGCAATTCCAATTGTTCGATTACTCTGGTTTATAACTGCTATGCAGAAGTGTATTTTGGGACATCCCCACTAACTATGTAAGGAGGTATCTACTTCCCACCCCCTTCTCAGGTAGAAACTGTTTGGAATCAACCTAAGTTTAACAATTGTGTTGTGGTGTGGAACGCCCATTGTAATATTTTAAGTTTCACCATTCTAAAACTTGTCCTGATGGCTACTAATGGCACACATCTGGCCAATCCTCGTTTTCTACTGCCCGTTAACCATATCCCACATCTCTTGAATGTTTGTAAGCAGTTCTTGCAATATTTTGTAAATGATGGCTATTGGGTGTTGTGCATTGCAGCCAATAGTACCCTGTACTCAAACTGGGATTCATTTTTATTTTCTAGATTATCTAGGAAGTACTTTCATAGTGTATGCTTCATCTGGAGATATGTATAATATTGTGAGTCTGTTAATTCATGTTCTTCTTTTAATTATTTGAAGAATTTAAGGCCTTTGAAGCTCTAGAAATTGCCTAAGATACCTATCAGGTTCCATTTTCTAAACCCCTCCAGGGTCTGCAGTCCTTGTAGCCCAATAGACTCCCATAGTCATTTTCAAAAGTAAGTACTTCTTGTCACCCAATTTTACAGTTTGTTGGTTGCCAGATTTTAATGAAGTGATGGGTACCTAAGATTTGTATAATCCTTTTAAGTGGCACTTCAGGTTTATTGTGGTACTATTTGCCATGATAGATCATTCAGTTGGAGTGCTGTATGCTCAGTTGTCAATAACAAGGGGTTGCAAAGCCCAATGGTATTTCCAGAAATCCAGCAGTGCTAGCCCCACCCCCCCATATATACCGCTACATAAGGTCATCACGGCCATGTGGACAGCTGCCATCTCACAGCAGCGTGCCCAAGGTGATATCTATTTTGGAAAGTATGTATCTGAGACCAGGTAATGAGTATTAGGAAGTATATCTATCAATCAAATCATTTTAAAAAGGGCAGGTCTACCTATCATATAGAGCAGGAGAATCCTACTGTGGGCAACACAAGAGCTGGGTATATCTAGGAGCATGCCCAAGTTATTATCAATAAATCTCTTTTTATCTTCAGTCACATATATCCCGAGGTTTCTGAACCCTTCCCTATTTATGAGTAGGGGATACTCTTTCACATTTTGTGGGGTCATTTTATCAATGGATATATGACTCATTTATACCTGAGTAGTTGCCAAATTTTCTGATAATTTAAAGGTCTCGGGGATAGTTTGGGCAGAGTCCCCTAGATATAAAATTATATCATCTGCTTAGAGTGGCACTATTTCCACCTCTTCAGTGCCATACTTCCAAACTCTAATCTGGGCATCTCTTCCTAGCCAGAAAGCCCATGGTTCCAGAGCTAGGGCAAACATCAGGAGTACCATGGCAAGTCCAGCCTCAGTTGAAAGGAAAAGTCTCAGAGGCTGCACAATTAACATGTACCTAGGCCAATAGCCTTGCATACAACAATTTGATCCATTGCACCTATTTCAGACTGAATCCTGTCTTCTATGATTGTAGCTTTAAGTAGGGCTTTTCACCAGAGCCAAATGCTTTTTCAGCATTCAGTAACATAATCACTACAGATTCTCCCACCCATAATTATTTTAGCTAATCAACCATACAAACAGCACAGATTGTCTCATGGCTGTATGGAGCATGAACCCATAGGGTGGATTAATTGATTTAACCTGTGAGATTCAAAATCCACTCATTTCATATGACATATTAGTATTGATCATGCATTGTCCACCTAGCCCCTAAATCACCTATCAGAATTTCCAGCTGCTAATCACCATCTGTAATATCCCTTCCTACATTCCTACACCTTCAACCTCACAACTTAACTTTTCGTAATCCACAACCTAGTTTCTAATCCATTGCATCTCTACCCCTCCCACACAAGTAAACTACTGCTTTCCCTATATTGTATAGCATGAAGTTCAGAGATTTTATGCCCTTTTTAAATGGCAGTGTCGATGCATTCTCTTGATGTACCACATATTTACCAGTTTGAGTCTATGCACTGCTACTATCTACTTGTTAAACTGCCATCCCATTAAAAAGGAATTTTAAGTACTCTGACTTCCCTCCTTGTGGTTCAAGTCCAATGCAAAATCTAAGTAACTGTTAGACCTGACAACCTTAGGGGAACTAACCAAAAAAACAGCTCCTATGTATCAGAAGGACCTGTATTATCTCTGATCTAACTATATATCTGTCCTGTGTTTCTGTCTCTTCTAGGTTCAGAGCCCCTTTATACCAGAGACTCCTGGCTATGGTGTTTGCCATAGAAGAAATCAATCAGAATCCTGTTCTTCTCCCTGATGCCACGCTTGGATTCTGGATGTACGACTCTTGCGGGGTGGTGGGAAGGACACTAAGAAGTGCCTTATGGATGATTACAGGAAGAGAAAAGATTATTCCACTGTACCGTTGTCAAAAGACCCCACCACTTGCAGCAATCATTGGAGATGCTGCCTCACTGGCCAGTATTCCCATGGCTCGACTTTTGGGGTTGCACAGACAACCACAGGTGATGTTATGCTGAGTACTTCATTATCAACCATTTAAGGCAATGTCAGTGATTTGCCTTCTTGCACTTGTTTGTTTCTGATTAGTACAACTTATTTTGATTTAAAGAAGCAGTACATACCAATAGCAGAGAAGGATGTTTACATAAACATAACTGCTGGGCTGCGGAATGGTATGTGAGAGGGCCATCATATTATAATACTGAAAAGATAAGCTGTCATTCACAGTGGTGGCAGTGCTGGAATGGCCAGTTTTGTGAGGTCAGACTATGCTGAATCTTCTTGACAGAGAAGGTGCCTTTTTAGGAACATAAGACCTCTTACAACAAAGCATTTGGTAAAAGTGATTGCAGTTTGCATGCAGAATTGTACCAAATGGATAGGTAATTTATGAAGTGACCTGTGTACTAATAGGTCAGTTGGGAAAATACCAAAATAATAGTGTGTTGCAATTTGACCTACTCATGAATAATAATGAGGTAGGTCGCAAGTTGTGACCCACTATGATAAACTGCATCACAGGGATGGTAGACTGCTGGCATTAGCAGACCACAATGTTTGTGATTTCTTTTCAATAAAGCAAAAAATGCAGTCCATTTCTCTTAAAGGTAAATATAGGATGCGTTAAAAAAAATCATAGGTTTTACATATTTTTTTCAGGAACATGGACTGCTGCCTGCCTGTAAAACGTTTTTTTGTCAACATTCACAGAGGAGAAAAGGTCTGTTGGGAACTCCTTTCCATTTGCCATTGCGTTACCTCCTCCTTTGAGGTGGGAATAAAAACAAATACATATTCGGTATGGTTTCCTAAATCCATTTAAATCCATTTAATGATTCTTATTTTTTTCAGATTCATTAAATTAGCTTTGTGCATTTGAAAAAGAATTTTAGCATTCACAAACCTTATAATTTACTCAATCAGATGGAATGCAAATGCTAAAACCATTAGTACATGAAGCCTAGAGTAATTCTCATAAACACTGAGTGTTTCAATGAGGGTGCTAAGAAGGTGATGCGCAGGCACACTGAGGTTACAGTGAGAGAGTGTACAGTACTGCTATGTAGCCGTAAAAAGTACAGGGGCTGGGTCAGAGGTTCAAGTAATATGGTTGCATGAAATATGGGCATCCATCACATATATGGTTTTAAAAACCAGAGTGAAGAATTTGGGCAGAATTCTATTTTGTCCACTGAGCCACCATGTCTGGTCTGAGAAAGACATGAGACAGCATGAGAAAAGTTGAAAGCAGTACATGTAGCACCTGAGGGCCAAGGAGTAACGGTGTAACCTAATGAGAAAGCTTGTGCAATAGACATATTTTCTCTTGACCTGAGTGGTGAACAAGGTTTTTAGTGAATGGATTGTGGGATGCAGATTGGATCAAGTGAGCAGAAGATGTAGTTGCGAGGAGGCAGAACAGCTACATGCTGCTATAAAAATGAAGTTTAGGTTCCAGATAAAGGGTGGATCAATTATGACAGCTGAAAGGAAGTAGAACAGCTAATGATTGGTGAGAAACGGTTCTGTATCAAATGAAAAATCATTTAAAACACAATTGTAATGTAAAAATTCAATTTCAGTTCTCCTCTCAGGAATCAAAATCTCAAGAATGTTTTATCTATTATATATTTTATGATCTATAACTGAGTACCACAAGTACAATTATGGATATAATGACTCAAGCTATCGCTCTAATTCCAAGATTGCCCCTATAATATGCCTCGCCATATTCTGTAAAACAGAGACATAGGTTGCAAGGCCCAACCTACATCAATACATACAAGCTCACTAGCAAGTCTTCTGTGGATTTAGAACTCTCTGACACACATATATTACCGAATTCTACTTTTTATTTGTCCTTATACTAATGCTATTTGGGCACTTCTGTACATTTTAGCCTTTTTCATGAATTTATATTTTTGTCTTTTTTTGTTTTTAGATAAGCTATGGATCCACTGTCTCGCTCCTCAGTGACAAACAGCAGTTCCCTTCCTTTCTGCGCACTGTCCCAAGTGACGAATACCAATCACGGGTCCTGGCTGATCTCATTGCACACTTTGGTTGGACTTGGGTGGGCATTGTAGCAGAAGAAAGTGACTATGGCCAGCTGGGCAGCCAGATCCTGAAAGAGGAATTGGGCAGGTATTCAGCATGTGCTGCTTTCCATGTGGGGCTTCCAGTCGTCTACTCAGAAAGAAAAATGAATCATGTCATTAATGTGATCAAGGAATCCCGTGCCAAGGTTGTTGTGAGCTTCTCAAGCATGGACAGCATGCTTCCACTTCTTAAGGAGGCAGCTAGACTCAACCTTACCGGGAAAGTTTGGATAGCAAGTGAAGGCTGGGCAGGATTTGAGCAGTTCTCTGACACTGAGTTCAGCAAAGTTCTAAACGGCTCCTTAAGACTACTAATCCAGAAGAGCTTGTTGCCAGGATTCAGAAATTTCATGCTTGGCATTCAACCCTCTCACACCTCTTCTGACATTTTCATGAGAAGCTTCTGGGCAGAAGTATTTGACTGCCAGTGGCCTACAAATGAGACAAAAAGAATATCTACAGATTTAAAACACTGTTATGGTACAGAAGAGCTGACAGGACTCAACAAAACCTTTCTTGATGAGACCAAATTCAATAATGCAGCCACTGCCCACAAAGCTGTCTATGCCGTAGCTCATGCCCTGCATAACCTGCGTGCTTGCAGAGATGGGGAGGGCCCCTTTCAGAACAATAGCTGCGCAGATAGGATTCACTTTGAGTCCTGGCAGGTGAGGATATGGGTGCTCTCAAAACAGGCACTTCAATGTGATACAGCACTCAGCCGTCTGGAAGAACTCCCCCAATAGACTCTAGGCACTACCATATGGAACTGCCATATTGGTGAAGGTGACTAGATTCGCTCACATGAATTCCCTGGAGAATGTAAGAAAAGATTTACTGCAGGCTTCCTCATTGACTTCACAGTGCACAGATCATCTAATACTTTAAGTGAACGTAGATTCGTTTTTTTCAAGGAGTGCTATATTGGAGCCAATTGACTGGTATCAACCAATCAGCAAGAGCCCTTGAATTGTCCATAAATAAACTGTACCATTATGAAATATCCTATAGTCTTCCCATCAGTACACAGCTACACAATTTTCAGCTCAACTGAGACTTCCTGGTAACAGGTGCTTATAGAGCAAAAACCATCAAGGTAAAATCGGAAAATCCTGAGGGCATATATCAGTAAAGACAATACGTCATACTGCAAAGTAATGATAGGTGACCTGACCATATCGTTATACAGTCTGACACATAGTAGTACTTGAATAAATTATCTTCTCATTTTGGAATGCATTTAGTAATAGACACTCATACATGTGCGCCTACTGGGCAACATACAACTCATCATAGCCTCAGTTCATTCACAGAAATGTTGCAAAATTAAAGATGTTGCCTTCACTTGAAAATCATATTTCTGAGACTTTACCCTTACAGGGTTTGTCACAGGGCCTGCTTGGGAGATATGCTGGTCTTTCATAACCAGGAACAGCCCACATACACCTCTAAAGGAGAAACTGCAGAAAATGCCTGTCAATCACCACTGTTGACAATACTCAATAGACAATACTCTGTGGTAAAGTGTAGTGGGTTGTCACAATCCCCAGTGTAAGAAATTGGATTATTATTTGGGGTAGGTGAATACCCGTCTCAAAGAATAATGACAACCGTTGTTAGAGTGAACCCTCAAAGTTCCCAAATTTACCTGAACTCAATCCCTACTCAGTGTAGGATATTCCTCTCTCTTCAATCAATTCTGCTAGCTAACGCACTGAATTGACATGTATAGCTTGAGAGACTGTGCAAAGTGCATGAAGAAGCACAAAGCCCCAATTTTAGTCAGTGGTTGTGGTAGACAGGGACCTAGGCACAATTTGAGGTTGACCACAATGAAGGACAGGAAGATTTTACCTTCTGACTTTTAAGTCCCAATCAATTTTAAGTACAATTCTAGAGCCCCGAGGACCTCAGTAGAGGCACTCAGAGACTCACAAGGTATCAGGCAGAGGTTAACAGCATGGTCCAGTCTGGGCTCTGTTACCACTGGATAGCTGGGTCATCCAGGAAATGGCCTTGTGCAGCTTGTTATCTCCCTGTGGCCACATCAGAGGGCAACCAGTTGGCACTTGGAATCCAATTTGTTGCTCAGGTTGCAACAGGGAGAAGGTCCAATCCTGCAGATTACAGGCAGCATATCCAGTTCTCTTCTGATCTTCTGCTAGTGTTCCTGAAGTGGGTGCCTGAAGTTGCCAACATTTATGCCCAAACCCAACTAGGATGTGTGGTGACTCCTAGGCAGGTGTTTGGAAAAATATTGGAAAAATATTGTGATCTCCAAATGATCATGGACATACATTTCAAAGATAAGAATATTGTTTTAAATGTTTTTTAAATATTGTTGTAAAATATATTATTAATATAAATACCACTGCATATAATATTGTTTTGTAAGTTATCTTTGAATGGCATGTGTGTTATGTTTACAATTTATTGCAACATCTCAGTTTTTATTTTTATTTATGATAAAAACCTGTTTTTTTGTTATTTTACTTTGTTGTATTTCCTTTCATCTTAATACTTAAATGTATGTTTTGAATTTTGTAGTAGTGGAATGTTGAGTTTATAGAGGAAAAGGATGGGGAGATGTTCAAACTATACTTGTTTTAATATTTTTGTTACTTGAGTTTTCTTTTAAAACTGAATTGAAAAAGAAGTGTTTAAAATACATTATATTTATTACATTTTAAAATTTAACGTGATTTTTTTTCAAATGTAAGCTTAACATGATTTTATTTTTTCTATTTTAAATCGTTTGTATTATTTATATGTCGCATTATATTTATTCAATATATTTGTATTAGGTTAAAATGCTATATATTAATTTTTAATTATGTTTAGTAAAAAACAACTTTTTTGAAGTTATTTTATTTTCAGAATGTGTAGGAGGCTGGCCTGGTTTGTAGTAGGTACCTAAAGTACTTACACCTTATACAAGGTCCAGTTATTCCTTATTAGTGAAATGTAGGCAGTGTCTAGAAGCCAGGTAAGTAATATACACAATATATACACTAGTATGCAAAAACAGGTGTAAAACAGTTAGAAAACAGTGCAATTAGTGAAAATCACAATAGTTAGAAATGGGCCTTAGGGGAACACAAACCATATACTAAGAAAGTGGAAGGCAAATGTCAGTTTCCCACCTAGGCGAGTGTAGGGTGTAGAGGGGTCCTGGGAGTATTAGAAAACACCAATGGTAAGTAATAGAAACTACCCCTGAGCCCTGGAAAATAGGAGTAAATCACAGTAACTTTTCCAGAACACGAGAACACAGGAACACGAGAAAGAAGATTATGCAAGAACCAGAAGAGACTGCAAGACACCGACAGTGGATTCCTGGATGGACCTGAAGACCTGTGGAAAAAAGGGGACCAAGTCCAAGGAGCACAGAAGAGTCCAGGGAAAACAGGACCCCCCTGTAACCCGGATGAAGGTGCAAAAGAAGAACCACCGGTGAAGAAGAACAGTCAGCACTGCACCCAAGAAGACAGAGTCGGGTTCCTGGTTGGTGAAAATGATGTCCCACACCAGATGGATGATTGCAGTCGTGTTTGTGTCGTGATGCGTTGTGTTACAGTTGGTGGAAAATGGTGCTGCCCGGGACCAGGAAGGACCAGGTGGACTCTACCCAGGAAGGCGACTCAGAGGGGACTCTCAGCAACTCAGAGAGCTCACAGGAGACCAGGCAGCGCACACAGAAGTCCCACAGTACAGGGACAAAGGAGGTGCAAAAGGAGGCCCACGCAGCACTATGACAAAGGCTCCCAAGCCGCCGGAGAACCACTCAGGAAAATGTGCATCGCAGGATAGAGTGCTGGAGGCCAAGCTGCACAGTGCACAAGGAATTTTGTGGAAGGATGCCAACAAGCCTTGGCAACTGCAAAAAACGTGGTGCACGGTGTGCTGTCTTGTGTGGGGAGGCAAGCTCTTACCTCCACCAAAGTTGGACAGCTGGATGTCAGGACTGTCAGGACCACTTCAGTCCACCACCCATGACGCAGGATCCACACAGCTCACCAAGAGAGGGGATCCACACAGCCGATCGGCATTGCAGTAGGTGCCTGCTGAAGCAGGGGAGTGACTTCTTCACCCCAAGGAAGATTCCTTCACTCTTCTGGTACAGGCTGAAGACAGGCTGTCCTCTGAGGATGCACGAATTGGAAACAGTTGCAGTTGCTGGCAGGAGCTGAAGATACAGTGTTGCAGAAGGCATCTTGCTTCTTTGTTGAAGTTTGCAGTGTTCCTGGAGGGTCAGGACACAGTTTCTTTGGTGAGAAATCAAAGTGGAGGATGCAGAGGAATCCTGCTGGAGTCTTGCAATCCGAATTTGAAGAACCACCCAAGAAATACCCTAAGTAGCCCTGAAAGGGGGAGTGGTCAGCTAAACCGGTAAGCACCTATCAGGGGAGGGCTCTGACATCATCTCCTGGCATTGGCCACTCAGATGCTCCCAGAGTTCCCTGCCAACTTGGAATCCAAGATGGCAAAACCCAGGGACCTGCTGGAGGATCCCTGAGCACCAACCCTGGGGTGGTGAATGTCACTCGCCTTTCCTTTGTCCAGTTTCGAGTCAGAGCAGAGACTGGGGGTCCCTGAATGGGTGTAGGCTGGATAATGCAAGAAGGGCACCAAATGTGCCCTTCAAAGCATTTCCAGTGGAGAGTTTAACACCCCTCTCCAAAAGAAATCCTTTGTTCTGCCTTCCTGGTATTGAGCTGCTCAAGCAACAGGACAACAGAAACTTATCTGCGAGGTGACAGCAGCTGGGGCTCCCTGGAAAAACTCAGAAGGCTGGAATGGCAGTACTGAGGGTCCTCTAAGGAGCCCCCAGAGTGCAAGGGATCATACAACCAATGCTTGCAAAAACATGGGGGTACGATTCATACATTGTTTATACCAAACATGCCTATGTTCAGAGTTACCATTATGTAGCTGGACATAGGTAGTGACCTATGTCCAGTACATGCGTAAAATGGCAACCCCACACTCACGAAGTCTGGGAAAATGGTCCTCAATGTTGTGGGGGCACCTCTGCTAGGCAGGGGTGCCCTCACACACAGGTACTCTGCACCCTGCCCTCAGGTCTGGAGGGCCTGATATAGGGGTGACTTATAAGTGACCTGTTGCAGTTTAAAGGGTGCATGCACCTTTTCACGCAGGCTGCAATGGCAGTCCTGCAGAAGCCTTTGCATTTGCTCCCTATGAGTGGGAAAATATATGCTGCAGCCCATAGGGATCCTCCAGAACCCCAATACCCTGGGTACCTAAGTACCATATACTAGGAACTTATAAGGGGGCACCAGTATGTCAACTGTGGGTGAAATACTGGTTTACCAGTATGCAACAACCATACTTTAAGGCAGAGGGCATACCTACTGGGGTCCTGATTAGCAGGTTCCCAGTAGACACAGTCAAACACACTGACAAACAGGCCAAAAGTGGGGGTAACCAAGCTAGAAAGAGGCTACTTTCCTACAGAATGTCATATAATTTCTCTTGTTAGTGTTTGTTATTTTCCTCTGTTTTCGTAGATTTTTTTATTTAAATGGGATAGGATTTTCTATTATTTAAATTAATTTTTAAAATTAAAATAATATGAATTTGTAATCAATGTATTATTATATTTTTTTAAAATATTACTATATTTTAATTACATTATTGCAGCATCTGTATTAAGTAAAATAAAGTTTTGAAATAATGTATCAAATTAGGTATTTCATTTATAATAAATTGTATTGTGAAGACATTTTAAATACTATTTAGTATTTTTATTTTTTGTTAAAGTGTTATATTTGTCTTGAGTTATTAATAAATTATTTATTTAGGAAGATACATTTGTTTTTAAAGTTTGCAATTTAGAAATGAAATGGCCTTCCTCTCTTCCTTTTCCCTTGAGGGTTTTTTGTGACTTCAAGGGATCTTTGGGTTTCACCACAAGGCATCATAGATCTCTCTCCCCAAGACCAGGGTGTTTTTTGGTCTTTTGGTTGACGTTCATGTATCTAAGATTTTTTACAAGATGGGGTAGCTAGTTCCACATATGAATCTCCTCCTTTCACAGCCACGCTTGGGACCAGCCATGGTGGAGCTGAGGTACAGTGCTAGTATTTCACTTTGTTTCCCAGTGCTTCTCTATGGGCTAGCTAGCCCTCCTACAAGAAAAACCTGTGTTTGGCTGCTGGTCACTGTAACATCATGTTAACTTTGAATTTCTACACGTCCTCCTTACTATGAGTCCTGTATTATAGGCATCAAAGTTTATATAGGGGTGACATTAATATTTAGAAGGTAAGATTTTCACCTGTTAAAATGGTTTTATGACAAATTGCTGTGCTTGATTTGCACTGCTACAATCAGGCTACAATGGTAGGCCTGAAGTCATGTTTGCACTGGCACTATAGTGGATGGGACAATAGGTGCTGCTGTCATCTGGTGGCAAATACATTTCAGACCTCTGGGTACAGTTTTTTTCACATACTAGGGACACTTTTAAAAAACTTTATTTAGTTCCTTTTTCTTTTTGTTAAACATAAGTATGCATTTATGTCATCAGCATGGTACAAAAACACGAGCAAGGCATATCTTATAAACATTATTCAGCAAAACAATTGGAGCATTCAGAACTGTTACTAGTCACATGCTATAGTACTTAGTGAAGCCACAGACATGTTGATGTCTAAAGCTCCCTACTCAGTCTTTGTTGCTGCATAAAAGCCCTTTTCTGCACACAACAAGACCATTGCTTCATAAACAGTACATCAAGTATCCCAGGGGCCTGTGGATTGTGCTACTGGTTACAAAGTGCGACCTGAAGCAAACTGTATTAGTGTGGTACTACTTCGCTAGTTACACTTCCCATCAGGGACATTGTCGTCACTGGGGACACTTACAGAGAGCAAGTACGCCTGGTCGGGCCCATCTCATGGCTATCTGGTGTTTGGCTAGCAACAAACCCACTGTCACCAGATGGCGTACTGCCCTTGGTACCTCCATGACAAAACCCAAAAGGCCCGACAGTGGACCAAGTGTCAGTGTCTCCCTGTTAATAGCCCTGAGGTTAGTGTATACATTGTGCTAACATTTCTGTACTCCAGGACAGTTCAAGGCCAGGTGCGCAAAGCCAAGATCTTCTACCCCTCATCCCTGGCATAAGTCACTATCGTGAAGGCCATAGAGATGAGGGCGCTCCAGAGTATAGTACACTCTGTTAATGTACTTAAAATGCTATAGTCTGTGCCTGCTATTGAATGAAATCTTTTTTGGCATTTTGTAGCAATATTGCCACTGCTGGTCACTTATGGGGAGTCCAAGATCCCTCTGTCACTCCAGCCTAGCCTGTTGCATCCCCGGTATATTAACATCTTGAGCGTATGCCTAGAGTTTAGACACCAAGCGGCTGAGAGTAGCAGTCTGAAATAGAGCTGTTAGGGTAGGCATCTCCGGGGCTTCTAGAATGTCATCGTCCAGTAAGCTTCATAGTGCATGGTGCACTCTGTGGTATTAAAATTGTGTTAGGGCAGGGGGCTTGTAGAGTCTTTCACTGACCCCTTTTGATTATATGTACAGTTTATTTAGCACACTGAGCACATCCTATTCCTGTCCCAGAGGGATCCCTATGCACCAGGGTAATGGTATTGGAGGAGAATTTAACTGTGACCCCACTTGGTGCTCCAGGAGCTGGTGTCCCGCAAAAACCATGGTATTCAGTGAATCAAACACATTATAACAATGGGCTGGACTGTGAAACAGCAAAGCGGTAAGGTCAGTGGAACCCCAGCACCTTAAAACAACTAGAGTTGCGGGAGATCTGGAGGATCCAGTAATGTGTAAATGCACATTGGGCCACCCTGTAGTAGTTTTCTAGCTCTGGGGGATCCAGTCCACACAGATCATACAGCAGCATAAGGGTCTCTCGCCGCACACAAGGTTGTTTACCTGCCCAGGCGGATCATAAGTGTTCGAAGTTGAGTGAAAAATGCTTGTGGGAGCATAAACGGTATATTTGTGAATAGAAACAACAATCCAGGTAGAATCACCATTTTCACAACTACAATGCACCCCACCAGTGCTGAAGCAGGTGTTTTAACTAGCAATTATTCATGAGCGTTTATGTAATTTGAATAATAAATTATGTAGAAAATAAACAACGTAGAAAATAATGGACAAGTTTGGAAAATGTGACCTCGGAGAATGGCCACCAGTGTTCACAAAATGTACTAATTAATGATTGATACTTATTAAATATTGAAAATGTACTAGACTAATGTAGTAATATGTCATATTTAGGGTTATGAAGTATGCTTTAGCTTATAATTTTGTAGGTCTTAACTTAGCAAGTGTCTTGGCCTAGTTTGGCCAGGCCTACTGCTGAAGCCGTATTTCTTAGCGGTTAATAAAAATGCTGACAGAGTGAACTAAACTGTGAAATGTCTATTGTCTTGTTAAAAGTGCTTGATAGAAGCTTTCCGTGAGAACTAACGAATAGGAAATGATGTTCCTAGCTGTGTAACAAATCGTGTGTAATGTGTGTGAGATGTGCTTTGCCAGGACGAGAACAATGAAGACACTGACTGGAGATGAAGATGCAACACAATTGTTATCCGAAGAGCCGGATGATGAGGACATCGTAAAGTGAACAAATCAACTTCATGTGAAAAGCGAAATATTAGAATTCATAGATTTGGTATAGAAATATTATCGGGTAGTTGGAAGCGGGTGAATTAGTTGAGGGTACAACAAGGGTGAATAGATTAGAGTCCTATACAGAGGCAAAGTTGAGATATTTGTGCCCAAGGATTATGAAAGAAGTGAGCAAAGTGCATCAGAGTTTAGCAGATTTGGCAGAAAAACATGGCATAGAAATTGAGAAAACAAAGCATTTGAAGAGGAGTTACAGATTAGATTTTGAGGCAATAGATTTTGAACACGATGTCAGCCGGTATGAAGGCACACCTTAAAGAATTACTGCAGAGTGCTCAGGTTTGGGGAGCATTAGACAAGTGGGAAGGCATATGTGTAAAGAAAAGAGACAAGAAGAAAAGAGATTCCTTGGAGCTGACTGAGAATGTATAACAGGACAAGGATCCGGTGAAGATTTCACCAATGAGGGAAATCACAGGGGGTAATTTTGTTCATGTTCCTTGGAGTAGGAGTGACATTCTATCATTTACGAATGATTATCCAAAATTGAAGGAGAAGCCAGTAGAGTAGTATCATCAGACAGACAGGTTCGTAAAACTTGCGATGTGTCTGTGGGAGGACTTAAACACATTACTGGAGATAGTGGTTCCAGCTGATTTATGGGTTGAGTGTAAGAGGACTGTAGATAGGCCAACAAGTGAACCAGAGAGATAAGCGTACAGCCGCACCGCCTCCTGAAGTAAGGTGTTTGAGTTTCTGAAAATAAGGATTTCACCCAAAAATATTGATTGGCAGGGAATTGACAGGACAGTGCAGGAAACAAAATAGTCGATACATGCCTACTATGAGAGATTGTTGAAGGCTTTTAAGGAGTATAATGGCAAAGATGTAATTAAGCTGAAAGACATGCTGCATTTTGTGTTCAGATTTGTGGAAGGATTGAAGCCTGAAATAAGTCAGATGATTAAGAGTCATTTGATTTCCTGGCAAGCAAAGCCGATTGATGAGGTGTTGCAGTATTGCAGTATGCAAAATACTGTAGTGATAAGATTGAGTTGAAGCAGAAGAAGCTGAAAGAGAAGGCAATGGTGATGCAGATTAAGGTAGCTCAAACAGGAGTGCAAGGAAACTTTGTGCAGCAGATGCCACAGCAGCAAGGAAATGTCATGTTCCAGCCTCAGATGAGAGGTAGAGGTTGTGGAGGCAATATGAATCATGGTCCAGATTTGAATACTGTAGTGGTTCAAAATGAGGTGCAGGGAATGAAGAAGCTATTGCTGTATCACATTTTCAGAGCTGTGGGACATTGGAAGTGGGAGTGTCCGGTGATGGTGCAGGAGGGTGTTGTTTAGCAATGTAATGACATCAATACATTTCAAAATGTGATAAGACAGTGAATAAGGGCCCCCAATCCAAATTTTCAGAGTAATGTGAACCAAGAGCATAATTTTCAGCCCATGCAACAGGTGCAAATGCCCCGTGCACAAGTGTCACAGTTGCAGCCAATGCAGCAGCAGGTTCCCATGGTACGTAAACAGCAAATGCAGATACCTCAAGCCCCGATGGAGCAGCAACAGATGATGGTTCCTCAAGAGGCCAGAAACAAGACAGAAGTAGTAACACAGTGCACCAATTCCTGTTACACAGTGAGAATTAAATAAATGGTGAATGGATGAGTGACAGTTCAGATGAGGAGCCATGTGTGCTTGCGACTTCTTTAGATGTAGATCAGAGAGAACCCTATATGAGGGGAAAGATTATGGGTCACAGAGTTTCATTCTTGGTGCACACAGGAGCTACACACTCTACAGTGAGAAGTGCAGAGGTTCCAAATTTGCCCCTTTCAGGTAGAACAGGTCAGGTTATGGGGGTAGCGAATCAGTATTTGACAAACCTGATTACAGATCCAGTGCAAATTGAGATTGGCAATTCCCAGGGACTGCATATTTTGTAGTTTGTGATTCGAGTCCAGTATCCCTACTGGGAAAGGACTTGCTGTGTAAGACAAAGGCCCTCATTATGAACATGGTGGCAATCACCGCCCCGCCGGCAGTGGCGGTAACTACCGCCAACAGTCTGGTGGTCCGGACCGCCAAATACTGAAGCACATGAGAAACAGTCAGCGGGCTATTCACACACCGCCAGCATTCGAGTGCCGACAAGGATGGAAGAGGCCACCCACAGGCTGACGGAAAGGCCCTACACACCCAACAAATAATGAAGCACAAGACCGCTGTCAGTTCCGGGGCGGGAACCACCGCCACGCAAAGCAGAAGGAACAAAAGGAACCAAATAAAAGGAAACACTCACCGTAGGCACACACAACACGCCGAAGCAGACATGGAGAGAGAGTTGCAAATAATGCCTGTCCTGCTCCTTGCAATATACCTCTGGTACCGTGACTGCCGCTGACGACGGTAAGTACTGCAACCTAGTAAACAAGGGAAGAAAGGGCACAGTTACACACCCACCCTGCAATGCACTCCCAACTCCTCACACCATCACAAGCCATACACACCAGAATAAGAGGTTCTTACCCGACACAAGGCAAACAAAACCTGCCCAAAGTACACACATGTGCACACCACACCCCCACAAAGAAACAATAAACCACGTCTCCATATTGTGCCAACAGCACCGCTGGGCACACAAACTTTAATACAAAATGAAATATGATTGTCCAAATAAGGCCAATGGCCAGTCCATGATAAATAGCCTGAAGGGCCCCAGTGGGCCAAACTTGACTCCCACATGTGCACAGGGTACTCCACCATAAAGGGACATAAATAGGGCAGTCAAACACCTCAGGGAACAAGGGCAGGGTGTGGCAGGGTGGGGGGTGGGGACTTATGTCTGGGATGGGGGATGGGCTTACTTTGTGGAGCTGGAGGGGGTTTGCTCGTGGAAGGTGGAGGAGTGGGCTTGGACCAAGGGGTGGCAGATGGACCTGGGGCAGAATAGGGCTTCTTCCTCTCTGAGGAAGGGGCACGGGAATGGGAAGGGCAGACTAGGGCGTACTTAGATGAGGAAGGAGTGGACAGGACAAGGAGATGGGCACAGTTAGGGACAAGAAGGAGTAGGCCAGTGAGTTCGAACAGGTCAACACAGGACAAGAAAAGTTTTTTAGGGGCAGTTGGGGTCGATATGGAGGAAGGTGTGGGAGTGGAGGTAGAGGGAGTGCTTGTAACAGGTGTAGGTGTGCTGGACTTGGATGCAGGAGCCTGTACAGTATGCTGATGTGTGGTGGATGTGTGTTGAGTGGGTGTCTGGGAACGTTTGAGTGTCTTGGGAGGAAGGGGGTGGACACAGTGGGACAAGACAGGCTGCCAGTGTAACTGGATGTTGTCTGGGTGTCTGCAGGTCTGGTGAGTGTGCTGCTTGTCTCTGTCAATGTTGTTGTGGTGAGTGCAGGTGTGATGTCAGATGTTGTGGTGACTGCAAGAATGGGGCCACTAGCAGTGACTGAGGGTGCAGTGTTTGCGGGTGTGCATGTCGAGGTGACAGACATGGAGGCGGGAGAAGTGGACACACTGGGGGAAGTGGATGTTGTTGTTTGTGCCTTTGAATGTTGGCTGTGTGTATGCCTGTGGTGGGAAATGTGGTGCTTGTGTTTCTCTGTGTGCTTCTTGTGTGTTGATGTGTGTGCATGGCTATCTGAACATGTGCTTAGGATGGGTGAAGGGAGTGGGGTGCTGGAACGAGGTAGAGGTGGTTGGAGTGGGGGACGGAAAGACCAGGGACACTGGCTACCGTCAAAGAGGAGGCCAGAGCCTGAAAAGATCTCTGTGGGCCAGACATGGCACAGTGTATGCCTTCCAGGTATGCATTGCATTACTGCATCTGGGATGCTAGCCCCTGGATGGCATTCATGATGGTTGTCTGCCCTATAGAGATGGACCTCAGCAGGTCAATAGCCTCTTCCTTGAGGGCAGCAGAGCTGACTTGGGCAGGGGATGAGGTGCCTGGGGCGAAGGAGACACCCACCCTTCTGGGTGAGTGGGCACGGGCAACTGGGAGGGTGGTGATGATATCGGGGTGGTGGAAGATGACACAGAATGGGTGGGCCCACTAGGGTCTTCCACCACCAGGGAGCTCCCATCGGAGGAGGTATCAGAGTCACTACTGCTAGTGGTAGTTGCCTCCCCTGTGGCACTCCCCTCGCCCTCTAACCCACTGGTCCCCTTGGTATTGGCCGACTGCATCCTTGGAACCGTGGGCCGCAGCATCCCCACTTGCCAGTGCCACTCCTCCCTTGCCAGATGATGCAGATGTACACAAAAAACACTAGAGCACAGGGGTGGGGAGACAAAACATGAGAGAAATCTGTAAATACCAGAATGGAATGACATACTTGGTGCACACACACTGCCATCCAGCTTACACACCTACAGGCAGCACCTACAACTATAGTCATAACTATGGCCCTGACTAGCGGCCACTACCCCAGCATAAAACTAATTTCAAACATGAAACACGGACCTGATGAACTGTGTGGACTACACACATGGGGGACCCTGGCCAGCCAATGCACCCACTAGTCCATGTGCCCACAAAGGACCCAACAGTACAGGAAGATCAATCCCCAAGGGCCTATTGTGACTGTTTAGACCTGCCCCTAACCATTTCTGTGCTCATGGGGGCAGGACTGCTGGAAGACACCTTACGGAGTGCCTGGCACTAGACATCCTACATACCACAGCACCCAAACACATCCATCAAAGTGAAATTAAAAAGTGTTGGTACTCACCCCCTTGTGGCTGCTGTGCAGCCTTCAAGCACCCATCCACATCCATATATGCCACTGCCAGAATGCGGGACAAATGGGGGGGTCAGGGTCCGACGGGCACCCCTTCCTCGTTGGGGGCCTTCCCCAGCTGCACCTCGCAGGTCTTCCTGGCCAGGCGCCGCAGGTCCTCCCACCGCTTCTTGCAGTGGGTGCTCCTCCAGTTGTAGATCTCCAGGGTCCAAACCTCCCTGGTGATGGCTGGCCAGAGTACCCTCTTCTGATGGGCGCTGACCTGTATGGGAAACACAGGCAAGAAAAACAGACGTCAGGATATGGCCATCTCATTCAACTGACATGTCGTCCCCATTGGGACGGAAACCTCACAGGATTATTTTACCACCTCACTAACAGTACTTGCCACACAATCTATGACTGTGCAGTTACAAATTGACCACATATGCATACAGGCATCAGCCACCATCACACACATCCATGCAAGACAACTGCCAACTCACCTGCTCTTCTGGTCGTCCATATAACTTGGCATACAGGGGTAGGACCCCGTCCACCAGCTTCTCCAGCTCCTCCGTGGTGAAGGCCAGGCCCCTTTCCCCTGTGACATGTGCCATTGGAGTGACCAGAGTCAGGACACAGCAGCACACTCATTGGAGTACTTGCATGCACGGGATTCGGGAGTCAAGTGAAATTGGGTTGATGACATGGCGTACGCTCCGCGGCGATCATGAAAAGTCCAGGTTCCCCATTGACAACCATGTAAACCAATGAATGGGTGCACGGCGGTGATCACCGCCTTCCGCCATGACAACTACCGACAGCGGCATGATGTCACTTCCACTCCTTCATATCTGGATGGCAGGGAGCTGCCATTTTGCTAGCACCACGTACATATTTCCAGGTCATGGGCCCCATTCAGGGCCTTCAGATCCCAGCCCTTAGTCGCCTGCCCACATAAGTGTCTGTTCCTCACATCAGTCCAGAGGTATCACTGCATACATGTTCCTAGAGTTGTACATCATACATCGCTTGTGTGCGTAACCTATATATTGCACTACAGTTATTCAAATACAACATGTTTTGCATGTGTATGTGTGTCCCTCATGTATGTTCCTTCCTCCCCATAAGTACAGACCCATGTGGTGAGGGAGGGCCCCATCTGTGTACAGACCTCTTGTTGATTTGGACCATGGTGGATTGTCACATCATTGTCAACTACAGACTCAATCACACAGCAGTCCAGGACCTATGTGCTTTACTAGATCCTGCACTGAAACCGACTAATCAGAATCAGCATGCCATCCCTACTGAAGTGCAAGGGCTCTCTGTACTTCACTTCTTGGCTACGGGATCATTCAGGTGACAGTGGGCATGGGTGCAGGGTTCTCACAGCCAATGTTTAGCCTCAACCTCTCAAAATTCCTGGATGCATTTGTACCACACATGCAGGCATATGTCAAGTTTCCCCAAAGGGCTGAACTCCCTGCCATCAAGTCTGAATTTTATGTCTTTGCTAACATTCCCCATGTGATAGGTGCCATCAATGGCACCCACATAGCTCTCATCCCCCCAAGAGTGAATAAACAGGTGTACAGGAACAGAAAGAACTTCCACTCAATGAATATACAATTGGTGTGTACTGCTGACCAGTTCATATCACACTTAAATGCCATGTTTCCAGGATCAGTTCATGATTCCTTTGTCCTGAGGAACAGCAGTGCACAACACATGATGGAACAACTACAAGGGGACAGAGGATGCCTCATAGGTGAGTGTGTATGACACTGGATCAGTACATAGGTGACAGCCAGGCTGTAGGCAAATAATGGCAGTTTGTTACAGTCCTGTTTCAACCCCTTTTGCAGGTGATTCTGGCTACCCCAACTTGCAAAGGCTCCTGACACGTGTGAAAAATCCCAGGACAGATGCAGAGAGGAATTACAGTGAGGCCCATGGATGTGCTAGGAGGGTGATTGAGCGCACTATAGGTCTCCTGAAGGCTAGATTCTGTTGCCTCCATCTCTCTGGGGGATCCCCGTGCTATGGCCCTGACAAGGTCTGTAGAACAGTGGTGGCCTGCTGCATGCTGCACAATGTGGCTGTGAGGAGATTTATCCCCTACTAGAGGAGGAGGGTGAGGTACATCCAGACCTGCTACCTCTGAGAGGAGATGAGAGTGATGGTGAGGATGAAGAGGGGGAAGATGTCCACTCCAGGAACCAGCTGATCCACCTATACTTCCAGTGACTATGAGGTACTGTTCACTGATGATGTTGTCTGCACTGCATAATGTTTGTCTGACTCATTTGTTTGGGGATGTGGTGTCTGTATTCATTGACACTGTAACCTGAAGACTAAGATAGCATGTGCCAGATGATGTTGTGCGTGGGGTAACTTTCCTGCAATAAAGGTATGAATATGGAATTGACTGGCCAATGCATTCACACTTACAATTGAATATTCATAATGACAGAGGACATACAAATTGGTGTAAATGTGTTTTATTATGTGTCACAATTGCATAGGTGTGCTGTACCATGATAGGGAGTGGGCTCATGGTGGATGTCAATACCAGGTACATTGGCTCAGCGATTGGTGGCAGTGGGTATTGTCCATATGTCCCTTGCAAGTTGTTATGTTGCTATTGGCAGGTGAGGATGGTAGCACAGTGGACACTTGAGAGACAGTTCAGGTCAAAGTCATTTCTCTGTGGTGGCCTTGGTCTTGGCATGTGTTCCAGTGCCATATCTGGGTCTGAGGGCACATTTGAGTGTCTGGTGCTGGGCTGCACTGGTAGGGGTGCTGGTCTCTTGTGTGTCCTCTCCCAGTGCCATCAGCCTAGTTGCTGCTGCAGATGTAGAGGGCATTTCTGGGTCCTCAGCAGTGGCCGGGGCTTCCAGGTTTGTGGGGGTCTCAGGCTGGCTTGGGTAGTGGTGCTGCAGCGCCCCTGCAATAGTGGCCATGGTGGCATTGAGTTGTTTCCACTGCTCCATGGTCTCCTTGTGTTGGGACTATCTGCAGCCTTTGACTCTGCTCCAGGGTGGCCAGAATCTGGCCCATCCGGTCTTGGGTATGGTGGTATGCTCCCAGGACCTCAGAGATCACCTCCTGGGCTGCAGCATCCATCATTTGGCCTCCCCACTGTGCCACTAATGCCCTCCTACTGGGCCTAGCCCCCTGTGCCTGTGTCCCCTGCACAGGTCTGGCAGTCCTACTTGCACTGGGGCCATCATCATCCTGCCTGTTAGTTGGTGGTGACTCTGGCCTCTGTACTTGTGCTCTGCCAGTCTGTGGCCTGGCGACACTCATGTGTGGTCATTTGGCCAGAGCTAATGGTGATGGCTGGGTAGTAAGGGTGTCAGTAGTATCCTGGGTGGGGCTGCTGGAGGGTGACAGCCCAGAACTGCGTGACGGTCCAGGGTATTCCTCACTGTCCATACATCCCTCTCCAGTCTCCTGAGTGGGGCCTCTTTCTCTATGTGGGGCACTGGCACTCCTTGGCCTTTCCATCAGGGTGGCATGGGTGGTGGTGCCTGTGGGGGTGAATGGAAATGTATGTTACATGTTCTAATTCGAATAAGGATGCACAGCTCTGCCCTGTCAGACATGCAGGGACCTATTGTGGGGTTGTCCTTACATTTTGCATGGGATGTGGAGGTGCATTGTGGGTGCAGTAGTGCCATTGTGATTCCTTGCAGGGGTAGGTAGCTATGCACAAGGGGAGGAATGTGGGCCTGTTAGTGGTTTGTGGGCATGCAGGGTGACTGGATGTAGTGAATGTGGCCTGGGTGAGGTAGTGGTCCTGGTGGTAGTTAGAGGGGTGGGGTGGTACATGCATTACAGGTGTGGTGTATATGAAGTAATTGTAGATGACTTACCTGAGTCCAGTCTTCCAGTGAGGCCCTCAGGGTGCAGGATAGCAAGTACCTTTTCCTCCCAGTCGGTGTAGTCGGGGTGTAGGTGGAAGTCCTCACCCAGTTTTCTGGACCGCAATGTTGTGCCTGGATGCCATTGACCTCACCTTCCCATGCAGGTCATTCCATCTCTTGTGGATGTCGTCCCTTGTGCGAGGATGGTTTCCCACTGCGTTGACCTTGTTTACAATCGTCTACCATAACTCCATCTTCCTGGCGATGGGTGTATGCTGGACCTGTGCCCCAAAGATTTGTGGCTTGACCTTCAGTATTTCGTCCACTATTGTTCTTAGCTTCCTATCTGTGAAGCGGGGGTGCTTAGGGGGTGCCATAGTGTGTGTTGTGGGTGGTGTGTTGTAGGATTATTGGTGAGGGTGCTGCATTGTGGTTGGGTGTGTGACCTGTGGGATGTTGAGTTCAGTGTATGCATGTTGCGTTGTCAATATCTGTTGTGCTATTGGCTTGCAAAGGATTGTAGGGTGTGTATGTGAGTGTTTTATAGTGTTGTGGATGTGTGTCAGGTGGGTGGGTTTCAAACTTGCCAATTTGTGCATTTCTTGCTGTTGGGTCCCATTGCTGGCCGTGGCAGTCCGTACTGCCAATGGTCGTTCAAAATCCACTATCCGCCGCAGTGATTTGTGCATCATTATTTGGAGGGTGGAGGATTTGTCTGATTGGTGGTGGCAGGGTGGGGTGTACAGCCTTTCCACCATCAAGGGCCCTGGCGGTGGCTGGAGGTAGCAGAACTTTTGGAGGTTTCTGTTTTTGGCATCATTATATGGTGGTGTGTTATTCATCGCCAATTGCGGTCTTCTGTTCACCGTCGCCACAGCGGTCGACGTTGTTTCCTGTCATGTTCATAATGACCACCAAAGTGTTTTATTACTTGCTCAAATGATGGAATTGAGATCCAGACAAATAGTGATGATGAGGAAGACCAAGCCCCAGAAACTGAGTGTGAAACTATAAATGAGGAGTACCCCTTGATGGAATTTTTCCCAATGTTCGCAGTGAAAGAGCTTCATTCTGATTTGCAGGGAACAGTACAAGAGAATGTGTGGGAATTGACAGGGAAAGAAGTAGGGTTGATCAAAGGAGTGGAACCAATAAAGGTTACTTTAAAACCGAATGCAGTTTTCCCTCAGCTTCCTCAGTACAACATGACACAAGACGTCCTGATGAAAGTAGCTCAGATAATTGCAGATTTTGGGAAGCAGGAAGTTCTGAAAGAAGTGTTGAGCAGCCCATGTAACTCACCAATAATGGGTTTGAAGAAGCCTTGTGGGAAGGTTTGAACTGTTCAAGATTTGAGAAAAATAAATGAGATTGTGATCAAGTGTTGTTCTATAGTGCCCAAACCAGCTGTGATAATGTTCCAGATTACATGTGATGCAGAGTGGTTTACAGTTGTTGATTTGTCACAAGCGTTCTTTTCTGTGCCCCTTCATGAGGATAGCCAATTTCTCTTTTGTTTCAAATTTCTGGATAGAGCCTAATGCTGGGATAGTCGTCCTCAAGGGAACACAGAATCACTTCCCTTGTTCAACCAGATCTTGAAAAAGAATTTGGATTCTTTATAATTGCCTTTTCAGTCAAACCTGGTGCAGTACATTGATGACTTATTGATTGCATCCAAGACAAGTGACGAGTGTAAGTATTACTCGGTTGCCTTGTTGAACCATTTGGGAAAATATGGTCATAAATTGTTGTCAGTAAAATTGCAGTATTGTCAAATGGTAGTGAAGTATTTGGGTCACCAAATTGAGAAAGGGTCGAGGAAAATATCTTGAGAAAGGATTACAATGATACTGCAGAGAAGTCCCCCGACCACACAGAGCGATGTCAGGATGTTTCTGGGAATGGTGGGCTATTGTCACCAAAGGATCACAATTTTTAAAGAAGTTTCAAGACCACTGCAGAAGTTAACTCATAAGGATGTCACAGACCCCATAGTGCTGGATCAGGATGAAATGAGAGCTCACTGAGTTGAGAGAGAGTTTGTGTAGAGCTCCATTGTTGGGTATGCCTCACAACGCGAAACCTTTCACATTGTTTTGCAATGAGCGTGATGCATGTTCATTGTCTGTCTTGACTCAGGTCCATGGAGGTCCTCATGGTCCAGTAGCATATGTTTCAGCTACTTTGAACCCAGTTGCAGCAGCCTTATCAGGTTGTTTGCATGCAGTTGGTCAGATTCTTTCACAGTGTGAAGGCGTGGTGATGCGATTTCTCCGGACTGTAATTGTCCCTCAGTCGATTGAGATTTTACAGACAAGAACGAAAACCCAATACTTGACTGGTGCTAGGTTAACTAGGTATGAGACAAGTATTTTGGGAGCACCAAACGTGACACCGAAAAGATGTACAGTGCTGAACCCGGCAGCTTTACTTCCGAGTAATATTGCTGAAATTTAAAAGGAGGAAGATGTTGAACATGATTTGTCTTGAAGTAACTTAGTTGTACACAAAACCGAGACCTGACATTAGAGAAACCCGATTGGAAGAGAATGATCAAATTATTTTTGTTGATGGTTCTTGTCTGAGAGACAACACAGGGACACTGACAGCTGGATATGCTGTGTGCACAATTACAGGTACCTTTGAAGCTTCTTGGCTTTGAGGAGTGTATTCTGTTCAGGTAGCGGAATTGGTCACTCTTACCAGAGCGTGTCATGTTTCTGCTAGATTGAGAATTACTATCTATACGGATAGCCAATATGGATTTGGAATAGTTCATGATTTTGGTCAGTTGTGGTCGCAGCGAGGTTTCCTGACCTCCTCTGGATCACCAGTCAGAAATGGTGAAAGATTAAAGGAGCTGTTATATGCAATTCAATTGCCTGAAGAAGTTGCCGTGGTAAAATGCAGTGCACATTTAAAGTCGCAGGACTACGTGTCATTGGGGAATTGATATGCGGATCAAGTCGCAAGGTTTTGCGCCTTGAACTGCATATCATTCAAGGACAAGTGTGAATTGTTACCTAAAGAAGACACCACATGTACAAGTTATGCACTGAAAGTGACTGACACTTTGGAAGAGTTAAATTGCAGAGTAATGTTGACAAAGAGGAGAAACGTTCATGGAGTAAAATGAAATGTGTTCAAAGACAGGATGAATTGTGGGTTTCTGAGGAGGGTCAATTGGTTCTGCCAAAAAGCCTGTTGTCTCAAATGGTAAGGTACTGTCATGGTCAGACACACATTGGGAGGGATGCCATGGTTTGTCTGTTCAAAATTGATTGGTTTAACCCCAAGCTTAGGCAAGATGCTGAAGCAGTATGCCATTGTTGTGTCATTTGTCAGCAATTAAATGCAGGGAAAGGGACAGTGGGTAATTTGAGCCACATTGGAAGAGCAGGAGGTCCATTCAGCAGAATGCAGATGGATTTTATTGAGATGCCTGTGTGTGGAGGTTTGAGATATGTGATGGTTATTGTTAGCATCTTTAGTCACTGTATTGAAGCATATCCCACACAAAGAAATGATACCGCACTTTGGGTTTCTAATCTCTTTAGAATCAGATAGGGGAAGTCACTTTAACAATGAAGTGTTTAACCTACTGTGTGCAGCATTGAACATTGAGCAGAAGTTGCATTGTAGTTACTGTCCTGAAGCATCAGTACTAGTGGAGCAAATGAATGGTAACTTGAAGTCAAGAATTGCAAAAGTGTGTGCAGCCACTAATTTTAAATGGCCTGATGCATTGCCTTTAGTGTTGATGTCAATGAGAAAAACACCTGATAGGATGACAAGACTGTTGCCTCATGAGATCATCATAGGGAGAGCAATGAGACTGCCAGCTGTACCAGCCAATGCACTTGTCAACATTACAGATGATATGGTGTTGGATTATTGCAAAGGTCTGGCTGATGTAGTCAGCTCTTTTTTTCAGCAGGAGGAGGCTACCACACTGCCAGTGATCCATGATCCAGGGTACAACCTGAGGGCTGGAGACTGGATTGTTGTCCAAAAGCCTGTGAGAAAGACATGTTTGGAGGCTCGTTGGAAGGGACCGTACCAGGTGGTCCTGACAACTACGACAGCTGTGAAGTGTGCTGGGATCCCAAACTGGATTCACGCAAGTCACACGGAGAAAGTGGCATGTCCACTGGATCATGAAGAAGCATTGTTGAGAGTACAAACAACAGTAAGACAAATCACAGCCCCAGAAAAGGAACGAAGAGGAACTGAGGCTGAATCTGAGCTCGTTGAGCACGGTGTAGTTACTCCTGAAGGAGACGAGGGTGGAGACTTCCAGGAGAGTATAGGGGAACCTGTCTCTACTGAAGCAACATGAGAACCTAGTCAAGAGGGGGCTCTCCCAGAAGTAGATGATTCTTAGAGACAAAGAGAGCAACTGCCAGACCGAGAAGGGGAGGGAGTTGAGGTGAATCAAAGTCAAAGTGATCTGACTCCTCCTGAAGCGGTTGCAGGTCCGTCAAGAGAAAACACCACAGAGAAAGAAAAGGGTTCAAGTTCAATCTTGAAGAGAATACTGACAGAAGGTTCACTGAAAGGGGATAAGTGGCCCAAATCACAAGTGGAGAAAAGGAAATAAGTGGATGTCGAACTAACAATAGAGGAAGAAGTAGATACTACGAGAAAAGAGGAACTAAGTTAAGGAGAGCTGATTGGTGATCGAAAGTTGAAAAGAAAGATAGTAGCAAGTCGAAGATATGCAGGTCCTGAATGGGCGTATGCAACTTCAAATGAATGGCAGCAAGAGTTTATGGCCCTCATTTCAACCTCAGCAGTCTTTTCACAAGACCGCCGAGGTTTGCCGGGCCAAAGACCGCCAGTGGTGGCGGTCTTCCGCCAACCATATTATGACTGCTGGCAACCCTGTGCCCTTTTTTGGATGGAGAGCCGCCAGCAGCCATACTGGCGGTCGGCGGTGAAGTGGAGGCTGCTCCACCATCACCGCCACGTCATCAGAACACCGTCCTCCATAATACAACCCAGTATTCGGCGCGGTGGTGTTCTGGTGATGGGGTGCTGGCGGCGGAGCAGCCCCAATGAATCCCGTTCCCTCCTGGAGGATCACCGGAACAGGTAAGGTGATTGTCCGTTAGGGGAGGGGGTGGAGGGTGTTGTGTGGTGTGTGTGTGCATGGGGGGTGTACGTGTGTAGAGGGGTTGTGTGAGTGCGTGTATGCATGCAGGGGTGTAATGTGTGTATGGGAAATGTAACGTGTTTGCATGTGTGCATGTATGTATGCGTGTATGTGTGTGAGTGGTGTGAGCATGCGTATAGGGCGGTGTGAGAGGTATGTGTGTGGGTTTCAATGGGGGTGGGGGGTCCTACCACATTTGGGGGATGGTAGGGGGGTTGTGGGTGCTGGGGGAGGACTCAGGGGAGGGGGAGGAGGAGGAGGGAAGGGGAGACCCCAATCAGTGCCAGGGAACAAATTCCCTGGCACTGATGGTACATACCGCCATGGATTTCGTGGCGGTACAAAACCCCACAAAATCCATGGCAGTATGCGGGGTCCTGATACCGCCAGTGGTCTAGTTATGGCCGCCGGGCTGGAGACCATTGTCTCCAGCCTGGAGGTTGTTACCGCCATGGCGGACGGTGCGGGACATTGGCGGTTTGGCCAACCCACCAAACCGCCGATATCATAATGGGGCGGTAATGAATGCCGGCCTATTTGCGGTCTTACCGCCCTTTTTCCGCCGTCCGCCAGCAATGTAATGAGGGCCTATGTCTTTTTGTTTTGATAGAGAGGTCTCAAGTCCATATTTTGAGGTGATGTGAAGAAGACTGATGAACTAAACTGTTGAAACAAATCTGAGAGAATTATTTTTGAGAAAGAAGACTGTTGAAAGTAACCAGAAAAGACATTGATAACTTGATTTGACTTTTAAAACCTGATTTGACATGCTGCTAACTGATTTTGACAAGGAAGAAGGGTTCCTGGAGGGAAACTGAACTGCTGAAAGAAGAGTCATTTATTTTTGAGTTTTGATTTTTGCTGCGAGTTTACCTAAAGTTATTTTTGCTTTCTGATTCTTTACAGATCATGGCTGACTTAGATAAGCAGGTTAGAGATGCTAAGCGCTGTAAATATACGAGCATTGGGTTGGCAATTATGAGTGGGATATTGTTTATGATATTGATTGTGGGTCTGTCAGTTCTTGATGCGAGAGGAGCCAACCATACTTCTGCTTTTGAGACAACTACTGCACTAACGGCTTTAGAGAGGTTTAAGTTAGATGAGAAGTATTTGCATGATTATACAAATGCGCAGGGAGAACTTTCTTCTAATGTTTTCTATCACTTATTGAGTTTGTTGAGACGATGGAGGCGAAGAATTGGCTTATGTGCACGCAGATTCCTTCATCAGTCGAGGAAGGAGTCACCTATCATAGCTTACCGTTCAGATATGGAATAAGTTGTAGTCTGCTTCTAACAAGGTTTTATAATGAGGAGTATATTCAGTATTTATATTCTAACCATGATCTTGTGTTTTTGTTTGTTCCTATCATTAGGTATTTGAGTAGAGTAGCTAAGGATAATGACATAGTATTAGTTAGAGGATTCTTTGAACCTACTTTGACATTTGGTTCAGCATATGTGCAAATATAAATCTAACATGCTTGCTTACACATTAAGAGAAGAGCTTTTTAGATCATACTGATGATAGGAAAAAGGCGCTAAAAGAGAAATTAGAAAAAGACTTAGAGAAAAGGACTTACAAGAATGATCATGCTTATAGTGCAATTAAAACGCAAGGGAAATTAGCTTTAGATGCACTACACGTAAGGAAGCTTTGTATAGACAGGCCAAAGTCACGCACTGACACTTTATTTGTGGGTATGAGTGAATGCAGACGTGTTTTTGTAAGTGGACATTTACGTTAAATGGGCAGGACCCTGCGATTCCAGGGCTATATTATATTTGTGGACTTAATGCTTATTACCGTCTTCTAGGGGGATGGTACGGGACATGTTATTTGGGGACAGTTTTCCCAAATATTCACCAGATGGATGATTTGAAAAAGTTTCAGAAAATGACTGAATTACATCATAAGAGACAGAAAAGGGAGTCCTCTTCTGCGATAGTGGTAGATATATTTGGTGAGGTGATTCCTTCAGAAGGAGTCATCCTGAATTCGATCAAGATTAGAAATTTTTCTACTATTGTGGATAACATGCTGGCAAATCTTTCAGGGGCTATACTCCTGATAGATACTGAATTAGCCGCGGATAGAGCTATGACTCTTCAAAATCGTCTTGCATTAGACATTCTTTTAGCAAAGGATGGTGAAGTCAGTAAAATGATTAACTCTAGGCATTGTTGCTCGTACATTCCTGACAATAGTAAGGAGATAAGAGACGTAGGTGGTCATTACAACCCTGGCGGACGGTGTTAAAGCTGCGGTAATACCGCAAACAGGCTGGAGGACACAAAAAGGGAATTACGACCCTGGCGGAAACCGCCAATGAAGACAACCACTTTAACACATCGCCCGCCACGGCTGTACAGACAAACAGCGCAGCGGTCACTGCCAACAGACAGGTGGAAGACAATGTACCGCCCACACTATCACAACACACCAATCCGCCACCTTTTCCGGGGCGGATTCACCGTGGATAAAAACACTGCAGAAACATCTTGTGCTATGGGAAAACGCTCACCTCAACACATCCCACGAGTAACGACGACTCCATGGAGCCGGAACTACAAATCTTACCTGCCCTTGCATTCCTGCTCATCTACGACCAACAGCGACGTAGGCGCAGAACATACCGGTGAGTACAGCACCTACGACACGGGGGAGGGGGAAGGCAAAGGTTACGGGGACACCCACCAAACACCCCCACCCCCACCCTCGCATATTACAACATACACACCAATGCATTCACAAAAATCACAGTAACAACCCACAATCCCCCGGAAGAATGCAAAGACAAAGCGAATAGCGGTCAAACTTCGTATTGTGCCAATATACTACTAATTAAAAAATATACGGATATATATATCACGAAATCTGTCAAAAATAAATGTACAATACAAGAAGTAGTGCAGAGATGTACACAACAATGTCCGTGCACCAACAGTCCAAAAATGCATGGGCGACGCCCACACTAGATACCTGAGCAAAATCCGAGAGAACACTGCCGGGGCATCAGATAGAAACAATACAGGCACCTCAGGGGGAAGGGAAGGGGGGACACCTCAGCCAGATGAATGCAAAGCCAGATCCACGACGGGGCTCCATGCCCATTGATGTATCGTGGGGAGTGCAAAGCCACAGTCTCTCAAGTCTCTACAGTGGGTGGTTTGCCCACTGCCTTATCCTGGGGAGTACAAAGCCACAGTCTCTCAAGTCTCTACAGTGGGTTGTTTCCCCACTGCTTTATCCTGGGGAGTGCAAAGCCACAGTCTCTCAAGTCACTTCAGTGGGTGGGTTGCCCACTGTGCCATCCTGGGGAGTTCAAAGCCACAGTCTCTCAAGTCTCTACAGTGGGTGGCTTGCCCACTGTTACATCCTGGGGAGTGCAAAGACACATCTTCGCAAGTAGATGCAGTTCTCTACTGGTACTGGGTGGGACTGGTGCCCAGACTGGATGAGTCTCCCCGTGAAAGTACATGTCCTGTCACAGTCCCAGCTGCACATGGGAGAACGATGCCTGATGTGCCGGACTATTCATGCCCACACGGTCTTTGCCCTGTTCAGCTGGGCTTTGCCATGGCAGTCTTGGCCTTGTTCAGCGGTGCTTAGCCATGGCGGTCTTTGCCCTGTTCAGCGGTCTTCACCATGGCGCTCTTTGCCCTGTTCAGCAGTCTTCACCGTGGCAGTCTTGGCCTTGTTCAGCGGTGCTTAGCCATGGCGGTTTTTGCCCTGTTCAGCGGTCTTCACCATGGCGGTCTTTGCCCTGTTCAGCGGTCTTCACCATGGCGGTCTTTGCCCTGTTCAGCGGTCTTCACCATGGCAGTCTTGGCCTTGTTCAGCGGTGCTTAGCCATGGCTGTCTTTGCCCTGTTCAGCGGTCTTCACCATGGCGGTCTTTGCCCTGTTCAGCGGTCTTCACCATGGCAGTCTTGACCTTGTTCAGCGGTGCTTAGCCATGGCGGTCTTTGCCCTGTTCAGCGGTCTTCACCATGGCGCTCTTTGCCCTGTTCAGCGGTCTTCACCATGGCAGTCTTGGCCTTGTTCAGCGGTGCTTAGCCATGGCAGTCTTTGCCCTGTTCAGCGGTCTTCACCATGGCGGTCTTTGCCCTGTTCAGCGGTGCTTTGCCATGGTGGTTCTGGTACGGATATTGGTGTGTGGCATGACGATCTCCACACTGGACATTGGTGTGTGGCATGACGAACTCCATACTGGACATTGGTGTGTGGCATGACGAACTCCACACTGGACATTGGTGTGTGGCATGACGAAATCCATACTGGACGTTGGTGTGTGGCTTGACGTTCCATAATTGCCCAGCGGGGCTGTGGGATTCTGGACCCTCATGGGCTGTGACTCCGGCGGTGGCAGTGGTCTCCTGACCAGTAACAATACTTGGGCCCTCCTGGGCTATGACTCTGGCGGTGGTCTCCTGACCAGTTACGATACTTGAGCCCTCCTGGGCTGGGACTCCGGCGGTAGCGGTGGTCTCCTGACCAGTAACAATACTTGGACCCTCCTGGGCTATGACTCTGGCGTTGGTCTCCTGACCAGTTACAATACTTGAGCCCTCCTGGGCTGTGACTCCGGCGGTGGCGGTGGTCTCCTGACCAGTAACGATACTTGGGCCCTCCTGGGCTGTGACTCTGGCGGTGGTCTCCTGACCAGTAACGATACTTGGGCCCTCCTGGGCTATGACTCTGGCGGTGGTCTCCTGACCAGTGACGATACTTGAGTCCTCCTGGGCTATGACTCTGGCGGTGGTCTCTGGACCAGTTACGATACTTGAGCCCTCCTGGGCTATGACTCTGGCGGTGGTCTCCTGACCAGTTACGATACTTGAGCCCTCCTGGGCTATGACTCTGGCGGTGGTCTCCAGACCAGTTACGATACTTGAGCCCTCCTGGGCTGTGACTCCGGCGGTGGTCTCCTGACCAGTAACGATACTTGGGCCCTCCTGGGCTATGACTCTGGCGGTGGTCTCCTGGCCAGTAACGACGGTGCTGGCGGATGTGTCTGGACCGCCGGAAATGATGGCGCACTTCTCCGCCGTGACACTCACAACAGGTTGGGGAGACTTCCTCGGGACCTTCCCCACCTTCTTTTGAGTTACAGATGACTCACCAATCGCCTTGGATCCCATTTCACTGTTTGTCCCACCAGGAGTCTTGACACGGTCCCGTCGTCCACTCTCCAATTTCGGAGCCTTTACAGGGGGTGGGCTGACAGTGCCTTGGCTCCGGGTCCTACTGCCTGCCCTGGTGGACGGGGCACTCCAAAAACCTGGTACACGAACCACTGGTACTGGAGGCTTTTTGGCTGAGGCACTACAACGGGACTGATGAATTGGAGGGGGGTGGGGGCAAAAAGGTCAATTTGACATAGGGACAGTTTCTGACGTACACTGGGATGGGTAGCTGGAGGGGCTCTGGGAGTGGAGGAAGAGGAGGTGGTTGTAGGAGGTGTCACTTTAGCTGTTTTGGGTGCAGGTGCAGGTACTGGAGGATGCCGTGAGGTGGATGGATGTTGGGTGAGTGATTGCCGGCGTTTGTGTACTTTGGGAGGGGGCGTCACAGACACACTGGGAGAGGACACAGGGGATGTGTAAATGGCAGTGGAGGTGGTGAGTGCAGGTGAGCGGCTTGTGGTGCTGGGTGTCCTGGTGCGAGTCCTAGTGCCTGTAGATGTGGTGCATGCAGGTGTGTGTGTAGACGACACTGGGAGGGAGGAGGGAGAAGAGGAGGAGGGGGACACAGTGGAGACAGTGGATGTTGCTGTGTTTGTATGGGTCTGATGCTTGTGTGAGTGCCTGTGGTGTGTGTGGTGCCTATGTTTGCTTGAGCTACTTGTGTGTGTTGACTTGTGTGCATGCTGGTCTGTAGGTGTGCTTGGGATGGGCTGGGGTACAGTGGATTGGGTCTGGGTGGAGGAAGTTGGAGGGGGGAGGCTGGACACAGGGACAATGGCTGCCATCAGTGCTGAGGCCAGAGATTGCAGGGTTTGCTGAAGGACAGCCTGACCAGAATGAATGCCTTCCAGGAATGCATTACCGTGTTTCAACTCTCGTTCTACACCCTGGATGGCATTCACAATGGTAGACTGCCCAACAGTGAGTGACCTGAGGAGGTCAATGGCCTCCTCACTGAGGGCAGCTGGGGTGACTGGGGCAGGGCCTGAGGTGCCTGGGGCGAAGGTGATGCCCACCCTCCTGGGTGAGCGGGCACGGGGCGAACGCTGAGGGGCTGCTGGGAGGGCGGATGGTAGGGGAGGTGGCGGCTGTACCTGTAGAAGTGGGGCGCACAGATGGTGCCGCCACCACAGGGGAGCTCCCATCGGCGGACGAGTCCGTGTCGCTGTTTGGTGATGATGTGGCCGACCTGAAGCTCCCCTCACCCTCTGTCCCACTGGTGAATTCAGAGTCTGTGGTGTGGCCCTCCATGGCCATGTGGGATGCAGCTCCCTCGCCTGTTGATGCTGATGTACAGAAAGACAGGGAGAGCAGAAAAAGGGTGGAGACAGAAGAAAGAGAGTTTTAGTGCATGGCATACCGCTACCGTTGGCGGACAAGACAAACGCAGCAGCCCCCTGCATTACGCCGTGCTCCTGCCCACTGCACATGCAATTTCTGGGATATGGCCTACATGGCAATGGTAGAAATCTGCCCCATGGATGGCAAAGGGGCAACTATACATCAATTTGCCTTTTTTTTAGCTGGGGTAGAGTGCCACATGGCCTACATAACGGAGGGGCCTTGCCTACCTAACTCGCCCTGGCCTAGGGACACACACAGCCCACCACCCCCACCCAGACAGCTCCACTGCACGCAAAGTCCATAGGATGAGGTTGTACTCACCCCCTTGTGTCTGCTGTGATATCCTTAAGCGCCCATCCAACTCCGGGTAGGCCACCGCCAGGATCCGGAACATCAGGGGGGTCATGGTGCGACGGGCACCCCTCCCACGTTGGGAGGCCATCCCCAGCTGAGCCTCCGCCGTCTTCTTGCTGCAGCGGCAAATGTCCTCCCATCTCTTCCGGCAGTGGGTGCCCCATCTCTGGTGGGCCCCCAGGGTCCGGACTTCTTGGCGTTGGCACGCCAAATGTCCCTCTTCTGGTGGGCGCTGACCTACATGACATGCACAAGGAAAGAGGAACAGTGATTACCTACAGCACCGTCGTTGTAATTGGCCCCCTCCCAACTCTATCCCTGTGGCCCATTCATCCCCATGCATGACTGTTCTATGTACTCTGCCCCCTTCCCTCATCCACCCAGCCCTCTCCACCCTGGCCTAGCCCATACAACGTGCTCCCTGTGTACTAACCTGTTGGTCTGCAGGACCGTAGAGTAGCGTATACTGGGGGAGGACCCCATCCACAAGTTTCTCCAACTCCTGTGCAGTGAAGGCAGGGGCCCTTTCCCCAGACGCAGCAGCCATCGTCGCTTCCAGACCGAGGTCACAGCAGCACTAGCAGTGTAGGTCCTCTCCTGTCGAAGGTCAGGTATCAAGTGATTGAACAGATAGAAAATGGTGGTGACGTCCGCGGCGGTGACGTCCGCGGCGGTGACGTCCGCGGCGGGGCGCATCATCACCGCCAGCGCACCTGTTCATTGGCTCCTGGGACCCATAGGGTCCAATGTTAACCAATGCAGCATTGCGCCGCGCTCTACGACCGCCTACCGAGATGGTGTCCAACTCCAGCGCAGTTACCCCACAATTCCAATGTCCCAATTTAGAGGTCAGGCAGCTGCCATTTCAGGGACCCACATGTCTTCAATTACTACTGCGTCACACATACCGAGGCCTACACTCAAAACCTTTCCCGGATGGGTTAATTGTCTGTTGTAGTCTTGTGTGTGACTGTGGGTACATACCTGGAGGAATGCTGACAGTTTCTTCGCTGTTGTCCTTCTTAGGCACCGTTAGTTGGGACATATTGGAAGTTGGCGGAATCCGCCGGTGTACCAACCGCTGGTGGACCTGTTGACAATGGAAGAGCGACATGTCATCGTGACCTACCGGTTTGACCGTGCCACAATCCAGGAACTATGTAGCCAGTTGGAGCCAGACCTGATGTCACCAATCCGCCATCCAACTGGAATCCCCCCTGACGTGCAGGTGCTGTCAGTGCTCCATTTCCTTGCAAGTGGGTCTTTTCAGACAACAGTGGCCATGGCATCAGGGATGTCCCAGTCAATGTTTTCCAACGTGTTGTCCAGAGTGTTGTCTGCTCTGCTGAAACACGTAAGGAGATACATAATTTTCCCTGAGGTGGCGGATTTGCCTACAGTGAAAGGTGACTTCTATGCCCTTGGACATATCCCCAACGTCATAGGTGCCATTGATGGGACCCATGTTGCTCTGGTCCCCCCCGCAGGAATGAACAGGTGTACAGGAACAGGAAGAGTTATCATTCAATGAATGTCCAAATGGTCTGTTTGGCAGACCAGTACATCTCGCAGGTAAATGCAATGTTCCCTGGCTCAGTGCATGACGCCTACATCCTGCGGAATAGCAGCAACCCTGATATGATGGGTGAACTCCAGAGGCACCGTGTATGGCTATTGGGGGACTCTGGTTACCCCAACCTGTCCTGGCTACTGACCCCAGTGAGGAATCCCAGGGCAGAGGAACGGTACAATGAGGCCCATGGGCAGACTAGGAGGGTGATCGAGCGGACCTTCGGCCTCTTGAAGGCCAGGTTCAGGTGCCTCCATATGATAGGTGGGTCCCTATTCTACTCACCGAAGAAGGTGTGCGACATCACCATCGCCTGCTCCATGCTCCATAACTTGGCTTTGCGACGCCAGGTGCCTTTTCTGCAGGAGGATGATCCAGATGACGGTGTTGTTGCAGCGGTTGAGCCTGTGGAGCCTGTGGACAGTGATGAGGATGAAGCTGATGAAGATGAAAACAACAACAGGGAGTCAGTCATGCAGCAATATTTTCAATGAGACACAGGTGAGTACAATTTCATGTTTCACATTATATTACATTTCACACGTCTACCTCTATCCTGTACCTACATATCACTCCCTATTTGGTAACTGAGTTGTCCCCTTCCATTTCAGTTTCAGTAATATGGTAACCTACGTGTCAACTGCTTGCACCCTTGAAAGGCTTGTGATGTGTGACATTGGTATGTTGACCTTCCAATGGGTAACATTTTTTAACACTGTAATTGACAATACAAAGTTCACAATCATTGACTGACTCCAATATTATTGAGGTTTCAAGGGTGTTAATTGAAGTGCATAAAAATGTAGGGGGGTTGTGAAATGGGGAGAGGTCATGGTGGAAGAATGTCCATGGCAGAGTCCAGTCTATTAGTCTCACAGGTACATTGCACATCTGGCCATTGGAAGTGGAGCTGGGGCAGTTCCGATTTGGACAGGGTCACAAAGTGGGACAGTGGGGGGACAATCAGGGTGGTCTTATTTCCTGGCGGGGGTCTTGCCATCTTGCTCTGTCCTGTTCCTGGATCTCAGGGCCCGCTTTCGTGGTGGTTGTCCGTCTGCAGGGGGTGGGGTGCTGGTGTGTTGGTCCTGTGGCGGGGCGTCCTGTCCACTAGCGCCGGCGGAGTTGGTGGGCATTTCATTGTCCTGGTTAGTGTCAGGGGCCCCTTGGAGTGCCACGGTGTCCCTCAAGGTCTTTTGAATGTACGTCAGCACCACCAACGATGGTACCTAGGGCGGAGCCGATGGTCCTGAGCACCTCCCTGAACCCCAAATACTGCTCCTCCTGCAGACGCAGGGTCTCCTGCAACTTGTCCAGGACCATTGCCATTGTCTCCTGGGAGTGGTGGTATGCTCCCATGATGGAGGATAGGGCCTCGTTGAGAGTAGGTTCCCTTGGCCTGTCCTCCCTCTGTCGCACGCAGCCCTCCCAGTTCTCCGGTGTTCCTGTGCCTCCGTCCCCTGGACCGTGTGCCCACTACCACTGCCCCCAGGTCCCTGTTGTTGTTGGGGTGGTAGGTTACCCTGGGTGCCCTGTAGTGGTGGACACACCGCTGATTGACCTGTCCTGGGTAGGGAGGTATGGGCCCGCTGGGTGGGTGCTGTGCTGGGGTTACCAGAGGGTGTAAGCTCGGTGTTGGGCTGTGGCTGGGCAAGGGGAACCGACTGTCCTGAGGCCCACAATGGTCCGAGCTGGTCATCAAGATCCAGTAGGGCAGAGCTGCTGTCGTCACTGTGGGCCTCTTCTGGGGGTGGAGTGGTGTTGTCTGGACCCTCTGGTGTGGTGACGTTTCTTCAGGTTCCTGCAGGGGTATAAGTACATGATTATTGCATTTGTGTGTTTCATGGTGTGCAATGGTTGGGTGTGCGTGAACCCCAGTGCAGGCATTCCTGTGTGGGGGCTTGTGTGGTGATGTTTGTGGGGTGTTATGGGTATGTGCAGTGGGCATGCTTTAGTGATGGGTGTCCATGCTTAGTTGTGTCATGCAGATCTTGGGGTTGGGATGGGTGGTTGGTGTTATGGGTAGATTAGTGAGGAGTTAGGGTGATAGGGGAGGGTGTGAGGGTGGGGGTGTGTGATAGCATGCAGGTAGGGTGGGGGATATGATAGTGAAGATTTGACTTACCAGTGTCCTTTCCTCCAACGACTCCTGCGAGGCCCTCAGGATGCAGGATGGACAAGACTTGCTCCTCCCATGTTGTTAGTTGTGGGGAGGAGGTGGGGGTCCGCCGCCAGTCTGCTGTACCGCGATGTGGTGCCTGGATACCGTGGAACGCACCTTCCTCCGTAGGTCGTTCCACCTCTTCCTGATGTCCTCCCTATTTCTTGGGTGCTGTCCCACAGCGTTGACCCTGTCGACTATTCTTTGCCATAGGTCCATCTTCCTGGCTATGGATGTGTACTGTACCTGTGAGCCAAATAGCTGGGGCTCTACCCTGATGATTTCCTCGACCATGACCCTGAGCTCCTCCTCGGAGAAGCGGGGGTGTCTTTGGCGTGACATGGGGTGTTGTGTGTGATGTGTGGGGTGGTGTATGTGTTGATGAGTGTGGTGAGTGTAGTGGTATGTGGTGTTTTCTGCGTGGCTGTTGTGTGGGTGATGGTGTAGTGTGCCTCTGTGTGATGGTGTTATCTATTCTGTGCTGTCTCTCTCTGGCCTTCGTCTCTAATTTGTGGTCGTAGGGGTTTGTGGGTGATGTGGGTGTGTGTTTTATATTGTGTTGGGTGTGTGGGAGTGTTGTTTGTATGTGTATCAGGTGTGTGTATTTGGAATTGTCCAATGTGGCGGTGTTTTGGAGATGTGTGTGTATTTTGAGCGCGGTGGTGTCTACCGCCAATGGAATCCCGGGGTTGAAAGACCGCCGCGTGGATTCGTGGGTCGTAATAGCATGGGCGTGTTTCTGTTGGCGTGGAGGTGGAGGATTTGTTTCCGCATATTTATCGCTGACCTTTGGTGTGGCGGACTTGTGTGGGTGTCTGAATTTCGGAGGAATCCGTGATGTGTGTCATAATAGCTGTGGCGGTCTCCCGCCGCGGCGGCGGTGTATTGGCGGTCTTCGGCACAGCGGTAAGCGGCTTTTACCGCCAATGTTGTAATGACCCCCTTAGGGCCAGATGTAGGAACCGTTTTGCATGTTGCAAACTGCGAAAAACGCAGTTTGCGCCATGCAAAACGGCCATTGCGATGCTGATTCACATTTGCAAGTCGATACAGACTCGCAAAATGTGAATCCGACTCACAAATAGGAAGGGGTGTTCCCTTCCTATTTGCGACTCGCACCGCGATGCAGAATTGCTTTGTGACCGCGAAAGCGGTCGCAAAGCAATTCACAGTTAACACCCACTTGAAGTGGGTGGTAACTCATTCGCAAACGGGAAGGGGTCCCCAAGGGGACCCATGGGACCCCTTCCCCTTTGTGAATGTCGCAAAAAATAATTTTACAGAGCAGGCAGTGGTCCAATGGACCACTGCCTACTCTGAAAAAATGAAACCAAATGGTTTCATAATTTTTTTGTATTGCAACTCTTTGTCCTTTAAGGAAAAAGGGCTGCAATAAAAAAATTTAAAAAACTGCTTTATTACAAAAGCAGTCACAGACATGGAGGTCTGCTGTCTCCAGCAGGCCACCATCACTTTGAGCGCAGGGACTCGCTATGGGGTCGCAAATTGCGACCCACCTCATTAATATTCATGAGGTGGGTCTTTGCGACCCCATAGCGAGTCGCAGAAGGTGTCTGAGACACCTTTCTGCATACAATTTTGCGAGTTGCAAATTTTTGTAACTCGCAAAATTTTCTTTTGCTACATCTGGCCCCTACTCACTAATATAACTAATGCAAGTGCTGATTTGAAGGAATTGAAAGAACCAGGGGTTTGGGAAAGGGTTTGCTTCAGTGGGAAACTGGCTCAGTGACATGTTCTATTAAAAATATTACAGGGAATATTAATTGTTGTGGTTTGTCTAATTGGGATATGGGGATTATGCAAATTATGTAAAAGAATTAACTTGAAGAAGTCTAAGAATAATCAGAGGAGGGAAGAAAAGAAAAGGGAAAACATTTACAGGGAAAACTCACGGAGAAGACAACATTCTGAAGAAATCAAATAGTAAAGGGTTGTGGGTAGTAATTGGTGTGATGACACATTTAGTCATCAGAGGAGGGATTGCTGAAGCAGAAATTATTAATGAGTGATTATGTATTTGAATAATGAATTATGTAGAAAATAAACAACGTAGAAAATAATGCACACGCTTGGAAAATGTGACCTCGGAGAATGGCCACCAATGTTCACGAAATGCACTAATTAATGATTAATATTTATGAAATATTGAACATGTACTAGCCTAATGTAGTAATATGTCATATTTAGGGTTATGAAGTATGCTTTAGCTTATAATTTAGTTTATCTTAATTTAGCTAGTGTCTTGGCCTAGTTTTGCCAGGCCTCATGCAGAAACTGTATTTGTTGGTGGTTAATAAAAATGCTGACAGAGTGAACTAAACTGTGAAATGTCCATTGTCTTGTTAAAAGTGTTGGACAGAAGCTTTCCGTGAGAACCAATGGATAGGAGATGATGTTCCTAGCTGCGTAACAAATCGTGTGTAATGTGTGTGAGATGTACTTTCCCAGGACGAGAACAATAAAGACACTGACTGGAGATGAAGATGCAACAAAATTGTTACCTGAAGAGCGGGGTGATGAGGACATCGTAAAGTGAACCAATCAACTTCATGTGAAGAGTGAAATATTAGAATTCATAGATTTGGTATAGAAATATTATTGGGTATTGTATAAACATACGATTGACTGACCAATGGCGAATTAGGGGATAGTTTAGGTGACTTTAATATAACAACGCGACAGAGAAGAATTATTCAGATTTTAGATTTAGGGAATTGCTATGATATTGAGAGAAGAAGAGACTATAGAAGAGACTTTAGATTCTGTCATTGGGCTCATACTCTCTGACTGGGAGCCTGATGCTTTGCTGATCGATTGATGACCTGAGGACGAAGACTGATTCTGCTTGCCGACCCATACCGTGGATAGGTAGACAATGTGACTGAATTGCATTTTTATGCCTTTTATTTTGAGGTACCAACTGCGCTGTCTTGATAGCCCTTTAGCAAGAGGTTTTCTTAAATTTGTGTTCTAAATTGTTTTGCATGAAGCCCAACATGCTGAAGCTAATCTGATGTTAGTTGAGGGCACTCATCCTTAACTGACGAATTACAGGGACTAATGTTTGACAAGTTATCTTACTGAATTCTATGTATGTGATTACTTTGTTGCAACTGACTCTGCTGATGAAATGTACTGTAACCTTAGAATGTGCTGTGATTCAAGTTTTGATTAGATTGCGTTTCTTCCGCCGTTTTGGACAACCAGTATTGTTCTTATATGTGTTTCATTTGATTTTGAGATTAATTTACATTACTTTAGCATTGTTTTTATAAGGGAAATAAACATACTAAACTTTACTAAAGGTGTGGTTATTCATGACTGAAAGGTCATAGTGAGTGATATTTACTGACTCCATTGATTATTGATTGTTCTTGATTATTGATTATTGAGTTAAATTATTTTTGTTCTGGATCTATGGAGAAAACATTTTGAATGAGTCAAAAGGTTCATCAAGCTATTCGCATCCCCTTGTAAATTTACTTATTATGGTCAGACGCGCTAACACCTGTGATAATGGCAACTTGATCGACAGATCTATGCTTCTGACAATTTTTGCATAGTTCTGCCGTAATTGTCTCTCATCAATTTTGTTGGATCTGTGTGTACCTCCATTCCCAGGTAGTGTACCGAATCTGTGAGCCATTGTAATGGGTAGGGTGACTGCACATGTGCTGTGATAAAGGTGAGCAGAAATAAAATGGATTTTTCCCAGTTGATGCATAATCCTGAGAGACTACCAAACTGCACCACCTCCCCAAACACTGGAGGCAAATTGTGATCCGGATCACGCGTACATAATAGTGTATCATCAGCATAAGCTAATATTAATTTGTAATTTGAAAATTGCAAGCCTCGGTGCGCATGATGCACCCTTAGGACACATGACAATGGTTCCGCCACAAGGGCACACAGCAGGTGAGACAATGGAGAGCCCTGCCTAGTGCCTCATGTAATGGTGATAGGGGCTGTGACAGACATTAACCCGGATATGTGCCGAAGGTGTGTTATACAGTACTTGGAATAATTTAAGGAAAACCCCACCGACACCAATTCGGTGGAGCACTTCCATCAAGAAGTCCCATTCAACTGGATTGAACACTTTCTCTGCGTTGAGGAAAAGTGCTGTAGTGTGCACGTCAGGGTCTAGCTGTTGTATTGCACCAAGCAGTGTTCTGAGATTGAGTGCTAAGCTGCTGCCCGGGACAAAGCCTGCCTGCCCTGGGGCAACCACACCAGGCAGGAGTGGACCAAGGCTATTAGTCAAACTTTTTACATAGATCTTAGTGTTGAAATATGAAAATGACAAGGGCCGGTAGGAGGAGCACTGATTCGCTTATTTACTCAGCTTTAACAGTGTCACCAACAGTGCCTCTCGCATAGTAGAAGGCATGATCCCATCATCTACAATTTCATTATATAATGTGATCAAGTGTGGTATAAGTTGATTCTGAATGACTTATACAAAACCAAAGTCAGGCTATCTGTACCTGATGCCTTGCCAGCATGCATATCCTTAATTGCCTCTTGAACCTCCCCAGGACACAGAGGCACCGTAAGGCATTCACAGTGTTCGTTCATAAGCCACATCATTTCTATATGAGTAAGGTAGTCTGTTATGGCTTCAGAACTCTGGTACTTTTTGGATTAATATAATGCTGTGTAATTCCTGCAGAAGCAGTCTGAAATCATATCCGTGGTATGTAAGGGTTGACCATGCTTGCCTAACACCTTCAGAATCTCATCAGTGTCCCACTGGGGATGCAGTAATGCTGCCAGTACTGTACGTGGCCACTCTTCCACACCATACGACTGAGCCACTGCGTATTTCCTGAGATGTATCAGCTCACTCTGCGCTGTCTCCTGATATTCGTCGAGTTGGGCCCGCAGTGTACCTAGAAGTTCTTTGTACCCGGTCACCCTGTGGCAGTGTTCTAAATCTGCCAGGTCCCTCTCCAGTGTTGCCAATCGATCACAAATTGATCTCAGTGTTTTGACATGGTGACGTCTCTAATGTAAACCTTGAACGCCTCCCAAACTGTTGCAAGCCTATCAACTGAGCCCAGGTTTGTGGAGAAGAACTCCTCTTTCCTGCAACAATTCCTCCCAAAACACTGCATCTTGAAGTGAATATGGAGAAAATTACCACAGAAATTCTTTCGGCCTGTGTGGTTGTAAAGTCAAAGCCAGCACTACTGGGGAATCATCAGAGTAAGTGCACGGCAGTGGCAAAAATCTACTTAGACTGGAAAATACTCGCCATGACAGCAGCCAGTAATCTATTCATGTACAAAGATCGTATACAGACGAATAGTGAGTATAACCCGGCTCTAGAGGTGCTCCAGCCCGTCAGACATCCAATAAACCACTGTCCGATACCATGATGAATATTGCGCACACAAAGTCGCCACACCAGAGTTGTGGTAGAGCACCCCACTGTACCACCTTTTTGTTTAGTGTTCTTTAGAATTGTAGATCATCATTATCAGCATTGCGCTATCACACACCTGCCACCTGAAACAGTGCACAACTCTCACAGTTGAACATCTGAGCCCCTGCCTAACCATATGAGCATCTTCCGAAGCATGGGAAGTTAAACCAGCTGTGCAGTAGATCCCCTGCCATCTCCTGTGTGTGAGCTTTCTACTGCCAGGAGCTAGGTTTGTATAATGCAATATAGCTACATCTAATGTATGCCTTTAGAATACTAGGGACTTACAGGGAAGTTAAATATACGAATTAGGAGTGCACAAAGTTGACCACTGTTAAACCACTGTTGAAGGGGAAGCACAGGCACTTTACTATTGGTTAGCAGTGGTAAAGTGCACATAGTATAGAATAATGCCAGCAGAAATAAAGGGTCCAAAACAAAAGCAATAATATCAGAGGAAAAGGTGGATTTTTTTATATCCAGCATGTCAAACTAACTTAATAAAACCACATTTCCATTAACACTACTGACCGCATAACACCACCAAACTGTTTGAGACTCCGGTCTGGGATGAAAACCTTGCAACTATTTGGAAAGTCATCCCAGGAATGACAAACTTAAATTAAAATTTATTTAGTGTAACAATGACATGTGGATGGGATCTGTTTAAACCCACTCTGTCTATTCAGAGCCATGAGGCATGGAGCATTGACTGACACAAAGAATTAAGGATATGGAAATGAGGACCTGCACTCCCCCCAAGAAATGAATGTTAATGGGGCACTATGTGGAGCACCACTTTTCTTAGATATGTCTCTAAGGGGGTCATTACAACATTGGCGGTATAATGCGCTTACCACCGTGCAGAAGACCGCCAATATACCGCTGCGGCGGCGGTAGTCCGCCACAGCTATTATGACACACATCACGGAATCCGCCGAAATTCAGACACCCACACAATACCGCCACACCAAAGGTCAGCGATAAACATGCGGAAACAAATTCTCCACCTCCACGCCAACAGAAACACGCCCATGCCATTACGACCCACGAATCCATGCGGCGGTCTTTCAACCGCGGTATTCCATTGGCGGTACACACCGCTGCGCTCAAAATACACACACATTTACAATACACCGCCACATTGGACAATTTAAAATACACACACCTGATACACATACACACACCACACCCACACATCCAATACAATATAAAACACACACCCACATCACCCACAAAACCCTACTACCAAAAATTCTGAGAGAAGGCGAGAGAGAGAGCACAGAATAGACAACCCCATCACACAGAGGCACACAACACCATCACCCACACAACATCCAAGCACAAAACACCACATACCACTACACTCACCACACTCATCAACACATACACCACCCCACACATCACATACACCACCCCATGGCACGCCAAAGACACCCCCGCTTCTCCGAGGAGGAGCTCAGGGTCATGGTGGAGGAAATCCTACGGGTAGAGCCACAGCTATTTGGCTCACAGGTACAGCACACATCCATAGCCAGGAAGATGGAGCTATGGTAAAGTATAGTGGACAGGGTGAACGCAGTGGGACAGCACCCAAGAAATAGGGAGGACATCAGGAAGAGGTGGAACGACCTACGGGGGAAGGTGCGTTACACGGTATCCAGGCACCACATCGCGGTACAGCGGACTGGCGGCAGACCCCCACCTCCTCCCCCTCAACTAACAACATGGGAGGAGCAAGTCCTGACCATCTTGCATCCTGAGGGCCTCGGAGGAGTCGTTGGAGGAACGGACACTGGTAAGTCAAATCTTAACTGTCATATCCCCCACCCTACCTGCATGCTATCACACACCCCCACCCTCACACCCTCCCCTATCACCCAAACTCCTCACTAATGTACTAATAACACCAACTACAAATCCCAACACCAAGACCTGCATGACACAACTAAGCATGGACACCCATCACTAAAGCATGCCCACTGCACATACCCATACAACCCCCAACCATCAGCACACAAGCCCCCACACAGGAATGCCTGCACTGGGGTTCACCCACACCCAACCATTGCACACCATGAAACACACACATGCAATAATCATGTACTTATACCCCCGCAGGAACCCGAGGAACGTCACCACACCAGAGGGTCCAGACAACACCACTCCACCCCCAGAAGAGGCCCACAGTGACGACAGCAGCTCTGCCCTACTGGATCTTGATGACCAGCCCGGACCATTGTGGGCCTCAGGACAGTCGGTTCACCTTTCCCAGCCACAGCCCAACACCGAACTTCCACCCTCTGGTAACACCAGCACAGCACCCACCCAGCAGGCCCAAACTCCCTACCCAGGACAGGTCAATCAGCGGTGTGTCCACCACTACAGGGCACCCAGGGTAACCCACCACCCCAACAACAGGGACCTGGGGGCAGTGGTAGTGGGCACACGGTCCAGGGGAGGGAGGCACAGGAACATAGGGGAACTGGGAGGACTGCTGTGCGACAGAGGGAGGACAGGCCAAGGGAACCTACTCTCCACGAGGCCCTCTCCTCCATCATGGGAGCATACCACCACTCCCAGGAGACGATGGCGACGGTCCTGGACAAGTTGCAGGAGACCCTGCGTCTGCAGGAGGAGCAGTACTTGGGGTTCAGGGAGGAGCTCAGGACCATCGGCTCCGCCCTGGGCACCATCGTAGGGGTGCTGACGGACATTCAAAAGACCTTGAGGGACACCGTGGCACTCCAAGGGTCCCCTGACACTAGCCAGGACGATGAACTGCCCACCACCTCCGCCGGCGCTAGTGGACAGGACGCCCCGCCACAGGACCACCACACCAGCACCCCATCCCCTGCAGACGGTCAACCACCACGCAAGCGGGCCCTGAGATCCAGGAACAGGACAGAGCAAGATGGCAAGACCCCCGCCAGGAAATAAGGCCACCCTGATTGTCCCCCCACTGTCCCACTTTGTTACCCTGTCCAAATCGGAACTGCCCCAGCTCCACTTCCAATGGGCAGATGTGCAATGTACCTGTGAGACTAATAGACTGGACTCTGCCATGGACATTCCTCCACCATCACCCATCACCATTTTACAACCCCCCTTCATTTTTTAGCACTTAAATAAACACCCTTGAAACACTAAAAAAACTGGAGTCAGTCTTTGATTTGTAATTTTGTATTATCAATTACAGCAGTGGTCCCCAAACTTTTTCGACCCGTGGCTCCCTTGACCTATTGGCAGTTGGCTTCGGCTCCCCACTGTGTTATTTTTGTTTTGGCGAGTGAGGGAGAGGGCCGGGGGGGGCTTGTAAGCCCAGCCTCTGGAGTTCTTCCATTTTGTTCCTTCAAAAATATTTGGTAGGAACTATGAAGGTATTATAATCATAGATGTAGCAAAATAAAAATATATATAACAGTTGTTTAATAAAAATAAAAAATAAACTTTCATTGGTTAAGACAGAAACAATGCTCTTCAGCACTGTGGTCTGCATAACGATTTTCTTTAAAACTATGTTTTGGCCCTTAAAAATTACCTCCAGCACAGGGAGCTCTCCTTCAAGTCATTCTAGTTGTCAAGGAGCCACTTTTGATATATAAGAATGCAGCTCCACTAATCAGCTCTACTATATTTCACTTTCAAGTACTTTACTAAAGTACTTTATTAAATGTTCCAGCAGCTACCAGTATCTTAACTCTGCTTCTGTCTCTTCTAGCGTCTGATGGAGTCATTACACTCTCCTGTCTCAGACCTCTGTATTTGTCTGCAGTCTCTGATTCCTTCTCACTTTAGTTGTGTGTCACAGTTCGTGTCAATTCAGTTCTTATTATGGGACAAAACTCCGATGGAGGTCCACATAACACCATATCAAAAAAGTAAAAACACATTTATGCATTAAACATGTTGCATACTATCATAGTTATAAGAACTTATTCATACACTACAAGAGTTATTAAAAAGTCTTCCCGCCAACTAACATAAACAAGACTAAAAACAGTGCCCTTCAGGATTAAATAAAATATATTTTTAAAACAATACCACAATTTCCTTAAAAGTGACACCGAACATACTTAAGTCTAACACGTGCCTCTGTTTTTATTTCTGCATTGCTCATAGTTTGTGTTAACTGTTCTGACAGATAGGAGAAATTCCTGTGCTATTTTGCATGTCGCACTGCCATCTAGTGGTACTAAAGGGAGTTTCATCTTAGCAAAACATGGTTGAAAACCAGCTTGAAAAATTAAAGAAATTGCACTCGGAATATTGAGGCTTTACATCATGGCACCCCTGGGTAGTTTTGGTGGTGCACCAGGGTGCCACGGCGCACAGATTGGGAACCTCTGAATTACAGTGTCATAATGGGTTACCCATTGGAAGGCTAACATACCAATGTCACACATCACAAGCCCTTCAAGGATGCAAGCAGTTGACTCGTAGGTTACCACATTTGTGAAACTGAAATGGAAGGGGACAACTCAGTTAACAAATAGTGAGTGAAATGTCGGTACAGGATAGAGGTAGACGTGTGAAAGTTAATGTAATGTTAAACCTGAAAATGTACTCACCTGAGTTTCACTGGAAATATTGCTGTATGACTGACTCCCTGTTGTCGTTTTCTTCTTCCTCAGCTTCATCCTCATCACTGTCCACAGGCTCCACAGGCTCCACAGCTGCTACAACACCGTCATCTGGATCATCCTCCTGCAGAAAAGGCACCTGGCGTCGCAATGCCAAATTATGGAGCATGGAGCAGGCGATGATGATGTCGCACACCTTCTTCGGTGAGTAGAATAGGGACCCACCTGTCATATGGAGGCACCTGAACCTGGACTTAAGGAGGCCGAAGGTGCGTTCGATCACCCTCCTAGTCCGCCCATGTGCCTCATTGTAGCGTTCCTCTGCCCTGGTCCTGGGATTCCTCACTGGGGTCAATAGCCAGGAAAAGTTGGGGAAACCAGAGTCCCCCAATAGCCATACACGGTGCCTCTGGAGTTGACCCATCATATCAGGGATGCTGCTATTGCGCAGGATGTAGGCGTCATGCACAGAGCCAGAGAACATAGCATTTACCTGCGAGATGTACTGGTCTGCCAAACAGACCATCTGGACATTCATGGAATGATAACTCTTTCTGTTCCTGTACACCTGTTCACTCCTGCGAGGGGGACCAGAGCTACATGGGTCCCATCAATGGCACCTATGAGGTTGGGGATATGTCCAAGGGCATAGAAGTCACCTTACACTGTAGGCAAATCCTCCACCTCAGGGAAAATGATGTATCTCCTTATGTGTTTCAGCAGGGCAGACAACACTCTGGACAACACGTTGGAAAACATAGGCTGGGACATCCTTGATGCCATGGCCACTGTTGTCTGAAAAGACCCACTCGCAAGGAAATGGAGCACTGACAGCACCTGCACGTCAGGGGGGATTCCAGTCGGATGGCGGATTGGTGACATCAGGTCTGGCTCCAACTGGGTACATAGTTCCTGGATTGTGGCACGGTCAAACCTGTAGGTGACGATTAAATGTCTCTCTTCCATTGTCAACAGGTCCACCAGCGGTCGGTACACCGGAGGATTCGGCCATCTTCTCATAAGTCCCAGCTGACGGTGCCTAAGAAGGACAACAGCGAAGAAACAGTCACTATTCCTCCAGGTATGTACCCACAGTCACACACAAGACTACACCAGACAATAAACCCTTCCTGTATGTGTGTTGAGTGTAGGCCTCGGTATGTGTGACGCAGTTGAAAATGAATCCATGTGGGCCCCTGAAATGGCGGCTGCCTGACCTCTAAACTGGGACAATGGGATTGCGGGGTAACAGCGCTGGCGTTGCACACCGTCGCGGTAGGCGGTCGTAGACCGCGGCGCAATGCTGCATTGGTTAACATTGGACCCTATGGGTCCCAGGAGCCAATGAACAGGTGCGCTGGCGGTGATGATTCGCCCCGCTGCGGACGTCACCGCCATTTTCTATCTGTTGAATCACTAGATACCTGACCTTCGACAGGAGAGGACCTACACTGCTAGTGCTGCTGTGACCTCAGTCTAGAAGCGACGATGGCTGCTGCGTCTGGGGAAAGGGCCCCTGCCTTCACTGCACAGGAGTTGGAGAAACTTGTGGATGGAGTCCTCCCCCAGTACATGCTACTCTACGGTCCTCCAGACCAACAGGTTAGTACACAGGGAGCACGTTGTATGGGATAGGCCTGGGTGGACAGGGCTGGGTGGAAGAGGGAAGGGGCCAGAGTTCATAGTACATTAATGCATGTGAATGAATGGGCCACATGGTCAGAATTGGGAGGGGGCCACTCACATTGACGGTGCAGTTGGTAATGACTGTTCATCTTCCCTTGTGCATGTCATGAAGGTCAGCGCCCACCAGAAGAGGGACATTTGGCGTGCCATCGCCAAGGAGGTCCGGACCCTGGGGGCCCACCAGAGACGGGGCACCCACTGCCGGAAGAGATGGGAGGACATTCGCCGCTGCAGCAAGAAGACGGCGGAGGCTCAGCTGGGGATGGCCTCCCAACGTGGGAGGGGTGCCCGTCGCACCATGAACCCCCTGATGTTCCGGATCTTGGCGGTGGCCTACCCGGAGTTGGATGGGCGCTTAAGGACATCACAGCAGACACAAGGGGTGAGTACAACCTCATTCTGCGGACTTTGCGTGCAGTGGAGGGGTCTGGGTGGGGGAGGTGGGCTGTGTGTGTCCCTAGGCCAGGGCGAGTTAGGTAGGCAAGGCCCCTCCGTAATGTAGGCCATGTGGCATTCTACCCCACCTCAGAAGAGTGGCAAGTTGAGGTATAGTTGCCCCTGTGGCATCCATGTGCGCAGATTTCCACCATTGCCATGTAGGCCATATCCCAGAAATTGCATGTGCAGGGGCCAGGAGCACGGCATTATGCATGGGGCTGCTGCGTCTGTCTTGTCCGCCAACGGTAGCGGTATGCCATGCACTAAAACTCTCTTTCTTCTGTCTCCCCCCCACCTTTTCCTGCTCTCCCTGTTCTTTTGTACATAAGCATCATCAGGCGGAGGTACAGTGGCACCGGAGCACGAGGGAGCTGCATCCCACATGGCCATGGAGGGCCACACCACAGACACTGAATGCACCAGTGGGACGGAGGGCGAGGGGAGCTTCACGTCGGCCACCGGATCACCAACCAGCGACACGGACTCGTCCGCCGATGGGACCTCCCCTGTGGTGGTGGCACCATCTGTGCGCCCCACTTTTTCAGGTACAGCCTCCACCTCCCCTACCAGCACCGCTCTCCCAGCAGCCCCTCAGCATTCGCCCCGTGCCCGCTCACCCAGGAGGGTGGGCATCACCTTTGACCCAGGCACCTCAGGCCCTGCCCCAGTCACCCCTGCTGCCCTCAGTGAGGAGGCCATTGACCTCCTCAGGTCACTCACTGTTGGGCAGTCTACCATTGTGAATGCCATCCAGGGTGTAGAACGAGAGTTGCAACACGATAATGCATTCCTGGAGAACATTCATTCTGGTCAGGCTGCCCTTCAGCGAACCCTGCAATCTCTGGCCTCAGCACTGATGGCAGCCATTGTCCCTGTGTCCAGCCTCCCCCCTCCAACTTCCTCCACCCAGACCCAATCCCCTGTACCCCAGCCCATCCCAAGCACACCTACCGACCAGCATGCACACAAGTCAACACACACAAGTAGCTCAAGCAAACATAGGCACCACACACACCACAGGCACTCACGCAAGCCTCACCCACATACAGACACAGCAACATCCACTGTGTACCCTCCTCCTCTTCTCCCTCCTCCCTCCCAGTCTTGTCTACACATACACCTGCATGCACCACATCTACAGGCACTAGGACTCGCACCAGGACACCCAGCACCACAAGCCGCTCACCTGCACTCACCACCTCCACTGCCATTTACACGTCCCCTGTGTCCTCTCCCAGTGTGTCTGTGACGCCCCCTCCCAAAGTACCCAAACCCCGGCAATCACTCACCCAACATCCATCCACCTCACGACAGCCTCCAGTACCTGCACCTGCACCCAAAACACCTAAAGTGACACCTCCTACAACCACCTCCTCTTCCTCCACTCCCAGACCCCCTCCAGCTACCCATCCCAGTGTCCGTCAGAAACTGTCCCTATGTCAAATTGACCTTTTTGCCCCCACCCCCCCTCCAATTAATCAGTCCCGTTGTAGCGCCTCAGCCAAAAAGCCTCCAGTACCAGTGGTGCGTGTTCCAGGTTTTGGAGTGCACCGTCCACCAGGGCAGGCAGTAGGACCCGGAGCCAAGGCACTGGCAGCCCACCCCCTGTAAAGGCTCTGAAATTGGAGAGTGGACGACGGGACCGTGTCAAGACTCCTGGTGGGACAACAAGTGAAATGGGATCGAAGGCGATTGGTGAGTCAGCTGTAACTCCAAAAAAGGTGGGGAAGGTCCAGAGGAAGTCCCGCCAGCCTGTTGTGAGTGTCACGGCGGAGAACTGCGCCATCATTTCCGGCAGTCCAGAAACAACCTCCAGCACCGTCGTCACTGGTCCAGAGACCACCGCCAGAGTCACAGCCCAGGAGGGCCCAAGTATCATTACTGGTCAGGAGACCACCGCCGGAGTTACAGCCCAGGAGGGTCCAAGTATCGTCACTGGTCCAGAGACCACCGCCGGAGTCACAGCCCAGGAGGGCCCAAGTATCATTACTGGTCAGGAGACCACCGCCGGAGTCACAGCCCAGGAGGGCCCAAGTATCGTTACTGGTCAAGAGACCACCGCCGGAGTCACAGCCCAGGAGGGCCCAAGTATCATTACTGGTCAGGAGACCACCGCCGGAGTCACAGCCCAGGAGGGCCCAAGTATCGTTACTGGTCAGGAGACCACCGCCGGAGTCACAGCCCAGGAGGGCCCAAGTATCGTTACTGGTCAGGAGACCACTGCCGGAGTCACAGCCCAGGAGGGGACAGGATGCCACAGCCCCGCTGGCCAATGATGGAACGTCATGCCACACACCAATGTCCAGTGTGGAGATCGTCATGTCACACACCAATGTCCAGTGTGGAGATCGTCATGCCACACACCAATGTCCAGTATGGAGATCGTCATGCCACACACCAATGTCCAGTGTGGAGATCGTCATGAGACACGCCAATGTCAGTATCAGAACCGCCATGTCAAAGCACTGCTGAACAGTCCAGAACCGCCATGTCAAAGCACCGCTGAACAGTCCAGAACCGCCATGGCAAAGCACCGCTGAACAGTCCAGAACCGCCATGGCAAAGCACCGCTGAACAGGGCAATGACCGCCATGTCAAAGCACCGCTGAACAGTCCAGAACCGCCATGTCAAAGCACCGCTGAACAGTCCAGAACTGCCATGGCAAAGCACGGCTGAACAGTCCAGAACCGCCATGGCAAAGCACCGCTGAACAGGGCAAAGACCGCCATGGTACAAAAACAAACCAGTGGTGCACACCAAGCAAAACAATATCTCTACTTAAGAGATAGTCAAATATCTTGAAGAAACCAATTAACATATCATAATAAATTCCCCTAGAATGCTTGTTTGGTCCTCTCTCTTCCTTAAATGAACTAAACATTCATAAATCTGACCAGAACATACTGTAAACAAATATACAACTAACCAAAAGATGAATATGTCCATGCGAATATAAGTTTTAATACAAAAAGGAAAAATCTTCTTAAATACATAAACATATACATATATATACAAAACATGAAGAAAATAAATGAATAGCCATCAGCCGACACGTGTTTCGTCCTGACTGGACTTCTTCAAGGCTGAGAAAATCACAACAGACAACAATCAATACACGACAAACATATATATACAATTTTACACAAAAGTTAAAACATATTTACATTTTATCCTATTGTTTTCCAAAATCACCAAACAAAGGTATTCTTTTGGTCAGTTAGGTGTCCAACATATTCTATACAAATCATATTTATAATATTGATTTGAATCTAAACCAGAAACTACACAGGAAGAGAAGAGAACCACCACCACATAGTTTTAGTGGCAAAGTGTTATTTAATGTCCAAAGATATAGCATAGAATACTCCCCACGTCTCAAAAAATTGGTATATCAAAGCCATATCCAAAGTTCAACATGCCACATGCACACCCAAGTGTAAAAAGACTTCTTTTGTTGGCATTCTAACAGTTCATATCTAGAATTCATATTTAGTTAATATTAGACCGCTCAATGCCTCAAGTGACCCCTCCTTATACCATGGTGTAGAATAATTATGTACCTTTGCTCACTTCTATGTCCGTTATATTCATATCACATCTACCATATTCTATAACAAGAGGGGGGAAAGAAAGACCATTTCATTAACCTCCTTTTGCTTTGTCCAAAATACTCCTAAAAAATGTGGAAGTTACTCATTATAATGCCATTACTGACCTGTTTCAAAACCACAATCAATCACATCTTTTCCTTCTTCATAATCAATTTAAATACTGGACATTGCTAGTTTCGTCTATTGGTGAGTCAACTGGAATAAAGACAAATAAAATATCTCTAGTAACCTTTCTACAAAACCAAATAGCCTTTAGTTTCTATCTACGTCCATTCACCTAACAGAATTTATATCAGTGTCTCCATAGTTTCCAACAATGAAACAAACACATTAATATGGCTCAATTTTTCCATTACTTACACTAAATACCATTACCAACTAACGTGCTATTAACTTACCTATTCACCCCTCTTTCTATTCTTTTTGTTTACTCTCCAAGCCCGTCTGCTGATAAATCTCGGCAAAGAAACGTCGAGGGAAGTATGTGCCTCCTGTAAGTCTTCTGTGGGCCCGAAAATCAATATGAGCCCTTCGCCGGCATTAGTGCATGCCGCGTTTTTTCTTCAAAACGCGATCATATATAGCAATGACGGAGGGAATCGTGTGCCCTCCGTTAGTCCTCTGGCTATTATGTCCTGCCTGTAACCCCCGTGCCGGCATTTAAAATGCCGCGTTCAATTTCAAAGCAGGCTAATGAACAGCAAAGCCGGACTTCCGCCTGTCCGACAGGACTATGGCGGCCATCTTAAAAAGGGTTCATTACTGAAAATAGAATTACTAAACAGCAAGGAAGGACTTGCCGTCTATTTATGTGTATATATGGCGGCCATTTTGATGTGGCAATTCCAGTCTATGGACATATTAAGTCCAAGGCATACAAGTACGGCGGCCATTATTATATGGCAATTATAGTACATTGTGTTATTCAACAAGTACCCCAGCCACAATGACAGGAGAGATTTCGATACAAAGATCATATGTATCTCCAAACAATCGCCGTTTTTACTAAGCCGGCAATCCACTTAAAGTATATGGAAGAATGCCAATTAGATCTATTTGCCAACAAAAGAGATCAATTTTCCCTTAGCTTTCGGACATCAAGTTCCATAATTACAACAAAATAAATGCCCCAAATGTATATAGAAGTGTCAAAATTAATGCACATGCAGAGTGAGGAAGTAAAGAGTCCCCCCAGTATATAGGGAAACTAGGGTGAAAGAAGGAAAAATCCCCCCAAAAAATTTCTTAAGGCTCTGATATGTTCTTGGATTCGTTCCTTTAAGGGCCTGATTGTACTGCCCACATATATCTGGCCACATATACATTCCAATATATATACCACAAATTTTCTTCCTCACTCTGCATGTGCATTAATTTTGACACTTCTATATACATTTGGGGCATTTATTTTGTTGTAATTATGGAACTTGATGTCCGAAAGCTAAGGGAAAATTGATCTCTTTTGTTGGCAAATAGATCTAATTGGCATTCTTCCATATACTTTAAGTGGATTGCCGGCTTAGTAAAAACGGCGATTGTTTGGAGATACATATGATCTTTGTATCGAAATCTCTCCTGTCATTGTGGCTGGGGTACTTGTTGAATAACACAATGTACTATAATTGCCATATAATAATGGCCGCCGTACTTGTATGCCTTGGACTTAATATGTCCATAGACTGGAATTGCCACATCAAAATGGCCGCCATATATACACATAAATAGACGGCAAGTCCTTCCTTGCTGTTTAGTAATTCTATTTTCAGTAATGAACCCTTTTTAAGAGGGCCGCCATAGTCCTGTCGGACAGGCGGAAGTCCGGCTTTGCTGTTCATTAGCCTGCTTTGAAATTGAACGCGGCATTTTAAATGCCGGCACGGGGGTTACAGGCAGGACATAATAGCCAGAGGACTAACGGAGGGCACACGATTCCCTCCGTCATTGCTATATATGATCGCGTTTTGAAGAAAAAACGCGGCATGCACTAATGCCGGCGAAGGGCTCATATTGATTTTCGGGCCCACAGAAGACTTACAGGAGGCACATACTTCCCTCGACGTTTCTTTGCCGAGATTTATCAGCAGACGGGCTTGGAGAGTAAACAAAAAGAATAGAAAGAGGGGTGAATAGGTAAGTTAATAGCACGTTAGTTGGTAATGGTATTTAGTGTAAGTAATGGAAAAATTGAGCCATATTAATGTGTTTGTTTCATTGTTGGAAACTATGGAGACACTGATATAAATTCTGTTAGGTGAATGGACGTAGATAGAAACTAAAGGCTATTTGGTTTTGTAGAAAGGTTACTAGAGATATTTTATTTGTCTTTATTCCAGTTGACTCACCAATAGACGAAACTAGCAATGTCCAGTATTTAAATTGATTATGAAGAAGGAAAAGATGTGATTGATTGTGGTTTTGAAACAGGTCAGTAATGGCATTATAATGAGTAACTTCCACATTTTTTAGGAGTATTTTGGACAAAGCAAAAGGAGGTTAATGAAATGGTCTTTCTTTCCCCCCTCTTGTTATAGAGTATGGTAGATGTGATATGAATATAATGGACATAGAAGTGAGCAAAGGTACATAATTATTCTACACCATGGTATAAGGAGGGGTCACTTGAGGCATTGAGCGGTCTAATATTAACTAAATATGAATTCTAGATATGAACTGTTAGAATGCCAACAAAAGAAGTCTTTTTACACTTGGGTGTGCATGTGGCATGTTGAACTTTGGATATGGCTTTGATATACCAATTTTTTGAGACGTGGGGAGTATTCTATGCTATATCTTTGGACATTAAATAACACTTTGCCACTAAAACTATGTGGTGGTGGTTCTCTTCTCTTCCTGTGTAGTTTCTGGTTTAGATTCAAATCAATATTATAAATATGATTTGTATAGAATATGTTGGACACCTAACTGACCAAAAGAATACCTTTGTTTGGTGATTTTGGAAAACAATAGGATAAAATGTAAATATGTTTTAACTTTTGTGTAAAATTGTATATATATGTTTGTCGTGTATTGATTGTTGTCTGTTGTGATTTTCTCAGCCTTGAAGAAGTCCAGTCAGGACGAAACACGTGTCGGCTGATGGCTATTCATTTATTTTCTTCATGTTTTGTATATATATGTATATGTTTATGTATTTAAGAAGATTTTTCCTTTTTGTATTAAAACTTATATTCGCATGGACATATTCATCTTTTGGTTAGTTGTATATTTGTTTACAGTATGTTCTGGTCAGATTTATGAATGTTTAGTTCATTTAAGGAAGAGAGAGGACCAAACAAGCATTCTAGGGGAATTTATTATGATATGTTAATTGGTTTCTTCAAGATATTTGACTATCTCTTAAGTAGAGATATTGTTTTGCTTGGTGTGCACCACTGGTTTGTTTTTGTAGTATTAGAACGGGTTTACTTAGAAACTCGGTTTTACACATCAGGGCAACGATGTGTTTCAGTGTATGAGCACCCATAAGTTTCTTCTTACATAATTCGAATGTGCATTGATTTCAACTAATGAGTTGCCATTTGTTTTTGATCAAAGACCGCCATGGCAAGGCACCGCTGAACAGTCCTGAACCGCCATGTCAAAGCACCGCTGAACAGTCCAGAACCGCCATGGCAAAGCACAGCTTAAAAGTCCAGAACCGCCATGGCAAAGCACCGCTGAACAGGGCAAAGACCGCCATGGCAAGGCACCGCTGAACAGTCCTGAACCGCCATGTCAAAGCACCGCTGTACAGTCCAGAACCGCAATGGCAAAGCACCGCTGAACCGTCCAGAACCGTCATGGCAAAGCACCGCTGAACAGGGCAAAGACCGCCATGGCAAAGCACCGCTGAACAGGGCAAAGACCGCCATGGCAAGGCACCGCTGAACAGGGCAAAGACCGCCATGGCAAAGCACCGCTGAACAGGGCAAAGACCGCCATGGCAAAGCACCGCTGAACAGTCCAGTACCGTCATGTCAAAGCACCACTGAACAGGGCAAAGACCGCCATGGCAAAGCACCGCTGAACAGGGCAAAGACCGTGTAGGAATGAAAAGGCCGCCACATCAGGCATCCTTATCCCATGTGCAGCTGGGACAGTGACAGGACATGAACTTTCATGGGGAGACTCATCCAGTCTGGGCACCAGTCCCACCCAGTACCAGTAGAGACCTGCATCTACTTGAGAGACTGTAGCTTTGCACTCCCCAGAATGGCACAGTGGGCAACCCACCCACTGTATAGACTTGAGAGACTGTGGCTTTGCACTCCCCAGGATGGCACAGTGGGCAAGCCACCCACTGTAGAGACTTGAGAGACTGTGGCTTTGCACTCCCCAGGATGGTACAGTGGGCAAGCCACCCACTGTAGAGACTTGAGAGACTGTGGCTTTGCACTCCCCAGGATGGCACAGTGGGCGACCCACCCACTGTAGAGACTTGAGAGACTGTGGCTTTGCACTCCCCAGGATACATCAATGGGCATGGAGCCCCGTCGTGGATCTGGCTTCGCATTCATCTGGCTGAGGTGCCCCCCTTCCCTTCCCCCTGAGGTGCCTGTAGTGTTTCTATCTGATGCCCCGGCAGTGTTCTCTCCGATTTTGGTCAGGTATCTATTGTGGGCCTCGCCCATGCATTTTTGGACTGTTGGTGAACGGACATTGTTGTGTACATATCTGCACTTCTTCTTGTATTGTATATATAATTATGAGTGATTTAGAGATATATATCTGTATATTTTTGTATGACATGTATATTGGCACATTACAAAGTTTAACAGAAATTCGCTTTGTCTATGCATTCTTCCGGGGGGATTGTGGGTTGTTAATGTGATATATTTGACTGCATTGGTGTGTATGTTGTAATATGCGAGGGTGGGGGTGTTTGTTGGGCGTCCCCCTAACTTTTGCTCCCCCCTCCCCCGTGTCGTAGATGCAGTGCTCACCGGTATCTTCTGCGCCTACGTCGCTGTTGGTGGTAAAGGAGCAGACAGACAAGGGCAGGTAGTATTTGGAGTTCCGGGTCCCTGGAGTCGTCGTTCCTCGTGGGATGTGTTCAAGTGAGCGTTTTCCCATAGCAAAAGTTGTTTCCGCCGTGTTTTTATCCACGGTGAATCCGCCCTGGAAAAGGTGGCGGATTGGCGGGTTGTAATGGTGTGGGCGGTACATTGTCTTCCGCCTGTCTGTTGGCGGTAACCGCCGCGCTGCTTGTCTGTACCGCCGTGGCAGGCGGTGTGTTAAAGTGGCTGTCTTTGTTGGCGGTTTTCGCCAGGGTCATAATTCCCTTTTTTGTCCGTCGGCCTGTTTGCGGTATTACCGCACCTTTTACACCGTCCACCAGGGTTGTAGTGACCACCTAAGTCTTTTGTGAGCATCCACCCATCATCTTTGCTGGTTTACATGTGCTGTTTGTTCATATGCTAATTTACACTCATGCTTTTTCCCCACATATTTATAGCAGTTATAACTGGGCGAGAATCTTTTTAGCAAGTATCATGAACATTCAGGGCCTCATTTTAAGTTTGGCGGGTGACGGAGGCCAGAGTAGCCAAGGCTGAACTAGGAGACATTCAAAGCTCTTGCAATACCACTGTAGTCACACAGTACTTACACACATGAAAGACAATACTCAGTGTTACAAAAATAAAGGTGCTTTATTTTAATGACACAATGCCAAAAATACCTTAGAGACTATACTCTCTTAGGAGGTAAGTAATATACACAATAGTAACCAAAAACAGGTTAGTACACATTCGGAAAACAGCGCAAATAGTGAAAATCACAATAGGTTACAATGGGCCCAGGGGGAACACAAATCATATACTAAAATAGTGGAATGTGAAAGTCGGTCTCCCACCTAGGCAAGTGTAGTGTGTAGAGGGGGCTGGGAATGTAAGAAATCCCCAAAGGTTAGTAATAGACCCTACCCCAGAGCCCAGGAAAACAGGAATAAATCACAGTAAGTTTCCTGAAACACACAAGAAGTTGTGATAGAAGATTATGCAAGAACCAGAAGAGACTGCAAGACACCAAGGATGGATTCATGGATCTGAAGACCTGTGGAAGAAGAGGACCAAGGCCTAGAAGCACTGAAGAGTCCAGGGAGAACAGGAGCCCCTGCTAACCAGGATGAAGGTGCACAAGAAGAACCGCCAGTGAGAAGACAAAGTGAGTATTGCACCAAATAAGACAGATGCGGGTTCCTGGTTGGTGCAGAAGATGTCCCGCGCTGGATGGATGAATGCAGTCTCATTTGCCAACAAGCCTTGGCACACACAAACCTTACGGACAGGAGAAAATGGCGCTTCCCGGGACCAGGAGGGGCCTGGTGGCCTCTACCCACAAAGGAGAGACAGAGGGGCTCTCAGCAACTCAGAGAGCCCTCAGAAGACCAGAAAGCATGCACAGGAGTCCCACAGCATGGGGACAAAGAAGGTGCAAATGGACGCCACGCTGCACGACACAAATGGATCCATTGCCGCCGGAGAACCACTCAGGAAGCTGTGCATTACAGGATGGAGTACTAGGGGCCTAAGCTGTGCTGTGCACGAGGAACTTCTTGGAAGGTCGTACACAAGCCTTGGCAACTGCAAGTCACAAGGTGCACGGGGTACTGTCTTGTGTGGGGAGGCAAGCTCTTACCTCCACCAAAATTGGACAGCTCGACGTTAGGACTGTCTGAGTCACTTTAGTCCACCACCCATGTTGCTGGATCCACACTTGTTGTCTGGAGAGGGGACCCACGCCACCAGTAGTCGCTGCAGAGAGGTGCCTGCTGTAGCAGGGAAGTGACTACGTCACTCCACGGGAGGTTCCTTCGGTTCTTCTGGTGCAAGCTGAAGACAGGTAGTCCTTGGAGAATGCATGACTTGGAAACTGTTGCAGTTGCTGGCAGAAGCTGAAGTTACAATGTTGCAGAATTCATAATTGCTTCTTTGTTGCAGTTTGTAGAGTTCCTCGGGGTTCAGCTGCAGTTCGGTCAGTAGAAGATGAAGTAAAGGATGCAGAGGATTCCTGCTGGAGTCTTGCAATCAAAATCTGAAGAAACAACCAGAGGAGAGACCCTAATTAGCCCTGAAAAGGGGATTGGTCACCTAACCAGGTAAACACCTATCAGGAGGGGTCTCTGACATCACCTGCTGGCACTGACCACTCAG